>NW_028261388.1:21614262-21954262 GCF_051295495.1 Thamnophis sirtalis | reverse complement strand
GAGATGGAGGAGGACAGATAGAGATAAGAATGAATGGCTTATACCTGTGATGATACCACAGGTGGCACGCAGAGCCATATCTGCCAACACGCGAGCTGTCAGCTCCAGTGTGCATGCATGTGCTGGGGAGCTGATTTTTGGCCTTCTGGAGAGTCAGGAGAGGCCATTTTCACCCTCTCCAGACTTAAGGAATGCCTCCAGAGCCTGGGGAGGGTGAAAAACTGGCCCAACAGGCCAACCAGAAGTTCGAAAATGATCTCTTTCCGGCTTCCAGAGGACCTCTGGGAGACTGGGGGAGGCGATTTTCACCCTCCCCAGGCTTCAGGAAAGCCTCCAGAGCCTGGAGAGGGCAAAAACGGCCTCCCGCCACCCCGCAGAGGAAGTACCAAGCTCAGTTTGGAGGCAAGCAGTGCGGGGCATGTGTGGGGGGGAGTTGTGCATGCATGTGCATGTGGAGGCACATTTTGCATTAGGGGTGCCAGCCCTCGCAATTTTGGCACCCAACAACAAAAAGTTTTGCCATCCCTGGCTTATACCATAAGAAATCCTCATTAGGATTTCTTATCACCAGTTTTTCATTGTAGTTATTTGTTTTTCATTCATTCCATTTTATTCATTTCTGACCAAATACTTGCTCTACTTCTCATCATGAATAGGAGTGGCGGGATTCAGCCAGTTCACACCTATTCAGGTGAACCAATTGTTAAGTTTGTAAGCAGTTTGGAGAACCGGTTGTTGGAAGAAATCTCATTCTGTTTTTTTCCACTTTACAGGGCTGTAAGGAAGGCAGGATGGAAACATTCTGGTGTTGCTTCTATCCTAATCATTATTGCCCTGCTTACAGAAATTGCCTCTCCCGTTAACCCTTATTACATTGTAACAGCTAAGGTGAAGCGCCTATCAATGTGACTGATGTTGAGTTGGCCACACCCACTCAGTCACATAACCACTGAGCCATGCCTACCCAGCTGGTCATTAGGGCAGAGAACCGGTTGTTAAATTATTTGAATCCCACCCATCACATGACAGCATATTCAGTTCTTAATGGTTATTAAACCACCCCTGAATTTTGTTTCAATAACAGCAATTTTCTTATTTCTTGGTGCAACTCTTATTGGCAGTAGATGTTGCCATCCCAGAGAGAGGCTATTTTTGCCTCATTTCATGCATAAAGTTGGAGTTTGTACTAACCATACTTGTTGAGGAAATAGGTATAATGCCTGACTCTAACAGGCAGATTCCACAAAGAGTTTATGGCTTACATTATATTGTATTCTAATGAAAGTGGAAGTAATAGTTCCTGCCCTCTGTTGGAGAATGTTGAACTGGGCTTCAGGTTGAACTGATCCTAGAGGCAATCAGCACATCTATGTTCGATCAAATTTGCACCCAAATATTCCCTCCTCCCCCAACCCCCCACTCCAGGGCTGGAAGCTAAGGATGATCCAGCTGGTGAGTACTTGAATGAGAAATCTCCAGGGATTATCAATGCTGTAGGTTGATTTGGAAATATATTAAAAAAACATTTTGAAAGGCGATGGCAAACAATCTCTATCTTGCTGCCAACAAAATAAAACAAAGCATTCCCCTTATATCAGAGTTTCCCCAATCTCAGCAACTTTTAAGATGTGTGGATTCCAACTCCCATAATCCCCAGCCAGTATGCTCAGATGCTGAGAAACCTTGCCTATATGGACATCTCTATGAAGTCACCGGGAGCAAAGCTTATACTGAAGGAAGTTTGATTTCACATGTTTAGCGCCTATATGTATTAACAAGCATATTAAAGATGGATAAGCAGGACCCGGATAGCTTTAGTTCCAATTTCAATTCACCTAGACATGGACTGAATTTACCCTACAAGGCAGTGGTGGGTTACGACTGGTATGCCCCAGTACGGGCGTACCGGTGCTTGCCGGGAGCACCAGGTACCGTTCCAGTACGGTGCTCCAGAGGGTCCACCCGCCCACCCACGATTCTTACTGGTATTTGAAGTTTTCAGGGCTTCTGCGCATGCGCACAGAGCATACGGCACCTGCACGATGCTCCGCCGAACAGCTGGAGCGTCACAGAGCATCACGGGTGGAAAGTATGCATGAGCACGCTGCACGCATTCATGTGGTGGACGCCCAGCCCCGTTGCACTGTACCGGTTGCAATGGGATCCAGAACCAATCATTGCTACAAGGAACCAAACATTCCAGATAATTCCAGCGTATTAGTGGTGGTATTCCCTCCCCCTGCACTTTTTCCAGGACCCCACACATACCTTGAATTTAAGAGTACAAATTTGACCATCTGGCAGCTAGGCAGCAAATGGTATCCCCTTTTACTACTCACTTCCACACCAAGGGATACAATCCTACTCATGTCAGCTCCAGTGGCAATTCATGGCAAAATGCCAACAAGATTTCCATAGGACTATGGTTTGGTAGTTTATGGGATCCTCCCAGGTGCAGGCTATAACACAGAAGAACATAAATGATTCGGATGCAGTGGGGAGTTACAGCACAGCAGCTTTCCATGAAAAACAGTTTAGATATTAATTCAGCCAGCAAACTAGCACATTAATTACCGTATTTTTTGAAGTATAACACGAACCTTTTTCCCTCAAAAGAGGCTGAAAATCTGGGGGCGGGGGGGGGGGTGTACACTGAATACAGCATTTTTTTTGCCTCCCGAAACCCCGTCCCCTCCACCAAAATGGTCGTGCATAGCCTTATGGTGGCTGTCAAGGAGCTCTTGGGGGCTGGGGAGGGCAGAAATTAGCAAAAAAACGGACTGTTTTTTGCTCATTTTTGTCCCCCCTCAACCCACAGAAGCACTCCTAAAGGCTATCCATGGCCCCTTTTTCACAAAAATGGGCCCTTTTTTTGCTCATTTTTGACCCACCTCCACTCTCCAGGAGCACTTTACAAGCCTCCTAAAGGGTATCCATGCCCCCCCCCTTTTTTTGAAAAAAAAAAAAACCAATTTTTGCGGGGAAAAAGGCCGTTTTTGGGAGGTTTGCAGAGTACAAAAAATTTTTTTTTAATTTGCCTCCACTCTGAAAAATACGGTAGATCTTAACTGGATGCTTCTTCAAGTTAAATGCATACACACGTTTGAACACCTTGGCAGATGAGTCTTGAGAAAAAGCATTTATTTTTCCAGAGACATCTCCATATTCCAGAAAGCTGCATTTTATGTTTTGCTTTGCATGTTCCATAATTTAACTCAGAACTTTATATGGTCTCCAGATTCTCCAGCAGCAGTTTTTTACTGGGCTGTAAAACTCCATATAAGCACTGGATGGCATCAAGGAGTTAGGGTTTGAAAAAAAGGCAGCAACAAATAACAAGGAAATAAAATTCACACCATAAAATATTTATTATGAAACAAAAGATTTTTTTTCACTTGTAAGAATCACTCAAATGCTCTTTTAAGAAATTTTTAAAAATTAAATGAACATTAACAATATTTTACTTATTTTACATGACGTATAAAACACCACATCACAAATCATTTTTATTACAACTCAAAGCATCTCCCTGTATATACATACATACACATGTTATTCCCTTTCAGGGTTAGCAAAGTTAGGCTATAAATCAAAGAGATTAAAGGAATTACATAAAAAAAAGGAAACACAGCTAAAAATTAGCTTACACTAATACTATTCATTTAATGTTTCCAGGCTTTTCTATGTTCTTGTTTGCTTTATGTTCATACATTGCCTTTTGCTCCTTATACTTCATGTTTTTTTCTGAAAATCTCATCAATTCAAACCTAAAACAATTTTGTAAGAGCCTTTCTCTCAAATCAATCATTCTTACTTCATAGTTCATTCTGCAATTGGATCCTCCTTAATTCTCACTATATGTACAGTATATCACAGAAGTAAGTACACTCCCCTCACATTTTGTAAATATTGGAGTATATCTTTTCATGTGATAACACTGAAGAAATGACACTTGGTTACAATGTAAAGTAGTGAGTATACAGCTTGTACAGCAGTGTAAATGTGCTGTCCCCTCAAAATAATGCAATGCACAACCATTAATGTCTAAATTGCTGGAGATGTACTCACTTCTGTGATATACTGTACCACCTCAATATACTACATTCATACTGGTCATTCACTTTAATATTGAATAACATTCATTCATCACTCGTACATTTTAAATTTTCCTTTCCTTGCTTTATCATACAGTTCTTAAGTACATCACTCCTACAATATCGCACATCCTTGAGGAAGATTTTACTTTCTGCTTAATGTTGAACCATTTATTAAGTTCCATTTATTCTCACACATGCTATTCTGTTGTATACCATTATTGTGACATTCAGAAACAATTTTCAATTTCATAATTCAAGCCTTTATCATGTTTAATCTTAAATCAACAAATATACAATGAACTTTCTCGCCTTCATACATTTCTCAATGAAAAGCATTTCTCCCAAACAGTTGTAAATTGGTTTCTAGAATACTTTCCATTGTAACTTTTTTTTTTCCAAACAAGTAAACAAAACATTCACCTGATTTTCACCTGTTGCAGGACGTGTGCAATGAATTTCAGGATGAGAAAGTGTTGCTCTATGCACTTAGAAGGAAGCCCAACTGACTATTCTAACTCTGTACATTGCAGCCCAAGACCATCAACTTTTGTTTCAACTAAGAAAACTTAAATCTACCCTCTGAGATGATGATAGCGAATCTAATCCAATTAGTTCCAAAGCACTTCATATTTTTTAAGCCAAATTGATCTATTCCGACCAAAAGGGTCTTTTCAAGCTAAGAGCTAATTTATTAATCAAATACAATAATGTCACTGCTAATAAGCCTCTGTAAGATATAATGTAAGACTAGGGTGACGAGATACTGTAAATAAGATCAGTTGGTACAGGGCAATATAGTTTTGATTTAATGCTGTTTAAACTTTTTAAAACCGATAAACAGCTATCCAATTTATCAAAAATATTTTTACATGGATGGTCTGTGGACTGGCACATCCTCCTTGTAATGTTTTTTATACTCTTATTGTTAATTTCTAATTCTTCTTGTGGTGGCTAATTTAAATCTTTCTCTGGACTCCAATGTTGACACTTATGTAGGATTTTCCCAGCATGTGATTTATTTGGCCTGTTTTTATTCATATTAAATAGGAATTCCATCTTCTCGGGTCCATGTCAAGTCTTGATATAGATGTGACTTTTGTATTACATTCAAATACAAAGCAAAAGGAGTTGGGAACATGTTGAAGACTTGGCTACAATCCACATATCTCAGGTTACTGACATTCCCAAATGCAGTTTTCAAGGGATGCGGGAGCCTTTGTGAGCAAACACTGAAATTCACAGTTTAGTAAAACAGATACTGGGGCTTTCATGGGTATTTTAATTGGAATAATTTACTGTGATTTGAAAATGCCTGAAATAAACAATATTTCTGCATTGACCATGGCCATAATCCAAAGGACTGCACAGATATATTCATGCTCCTGAGGAGGTATGTCACAGTGGCTGACTGCTTAGTGAGAACATTCTGAAAGGCGACTTTTATGGACTAATTAGGACTTGCTATTTGGAGGTTATGAAATAAATCCCAGTTTCCTTGTTTCTGGATGAGCATGGCTGGTTTAGTTCCTTAAATCCCAGTCTATAAATCAAAACTTCAAGTCCATTGGAAAATAAACGTTACATGGCTAGGAAAAGAAACCATGTGAAGCTGCCACATGAAGTCATGTTATTTGTCCGTTTTTATGGCTCTCCAGATTCTCCAGCAGAAGATCTCTCAAATCAACTGCTGCAGAACTCAAGAGAAGGGAGGAGGAAGATGGATGTCAGGATATGAATATGGACAGTGGAATGACTACATTTTTACCACTGAGCTAACCAATAAGTTCCTAGGACTGACATTAATAATAAGCATTGCACCATTTAGCCTACTACTGTGAAGTATGATTGTCGGTACAGCAATATGAAGAGTCATTGTACCTAGGACAAAAAGGTAAAACAAGACACTCCTAAAATATTGTCTTGTCACATTGTCTTCTATTCACTAGGCAAATACCACTGACTAGGAAGTACCTGAGGGGCATTTAATCACTTACTTACGTGAGTTTGGTAACAGAAATATCAGTGCCTCCTTCAGCATAATCCTTAGCCATTATAAGTTATACACTGGAATGGAGGCATGACCTCCATACAGTTTTTTGTTACTGTATCCAGTGAAAGCCAGGAATAGACACCGTCTGAAGCACAGGTTTTCCAAAATTATTTACGAATTGTTGCTTTGTACAGTTTGTTGTTACTACACCTTTGCTTGATGCATCATTGCAACTGGTTTGATTTCTTGCTTCCGTCCCTTCTTAGAGTTACACAGTCACCGCAGGATACATTTTCTGTTCGCTATTACTGTGGGGATATGGCGACTGAACGGGCCTGTAACCGCTCTGCAGGCTATCCAGGAAAGGTGGGACAGAAGCCATGGGCATGGAGTCATGTTGCACGGCATACCCCACGTACTGGGGGTGCAAATACTGCCCTTGGTGAGGCACTATCTGTGTGGCCTGTTGGCAGTTCAGCACTGAGAAATTAGTTGGCATGTTGACATATACATTATTCATGGTCCCCTCTGGTAAGCAGCAGTTAGCTTGTGATCTGGTGGGGGCAGCCCTGGCACCAGAGTTGGCACTTGAACTGGAGCTGGCAGCTGTGCTTGATTGACGCGAGGATGATCCCCGGGAGGTGCTGGCACTTGGAATCATGGGGATTGTCTCCATTATCCTATTCCCTCCAGGAGCCCGGCTCTGTTGTGGTTCTTGCTTGGGTCGCAGACACCGGCAACAGCAAGCTGCCACCAGGGATCCCAGAATAATGAATGCCACGAAAACCGACCCCACAATAAGGAATGGAACATAAATAGGCACTGCCAACAGAAAAGAAAAAAAAACCTTGTGAGGATTTGTGCTACCAGGGCAAAATATAGATTATACAATAGTGAGACATTTTCGGCTACCTTTTCTTACCTCCAGGAAGACAAAAGAAAACAAGGAATTGGTAAAGCAATCTTCCCAGCCTATTGAAGTCCAAGTATGCTGAACTATAACTCCCAAAATAGCAAAGCCTGTGCTTGATAATTAGGGGAATTCAATATACCTGGAAGGTTTGGAAAAACACTAGCTTTTTGAGTTGTTTGACAAAATGCAATCAGAAGTGCTGGCAAAAATTGCAACACGCATGACAAGTTCTTCTCTACCCCCCCCCCCCCAATCACTTATAACAACTGAAATAAATGACACAACATCATGCACTAATTTTCCTTTTACCATCCCATCTTATCGTTATTCCTGCTGTTCTTCTAACTCATGACAAGACACTTGAGAGATCTCCTTATTTCAACTTGACAACAATTGTGAAATAGGTTACAACTGATTACACTGCCTGGCCCAAAGTTAGCTCCATAATCAGCTGCAGATCTGAATCCGACACTGTTAAATTGCACTGAATCTAACTTAGGCGGACCTATCTATAACTGGACTATTCAAAGCAAAGATTAATAGAGTTAATAGTGATTTTTTAAAAAGTACTCTTGTACTATGATCTTTATTAATGTCAATGTGACTTGGACATATATACAATTAAGTTAGGTTGAGCCCCACTCCTCTTGAATCTAGAGAAATTTTACTTTGTTGTTACTAATCGGAAGGGGTTTGTCACTGTCTTCTTCCAGATTCACCCTCACACAAGTGTAAATGAAATTAAGCATTTCTTGTTATATTCAGTTTTTTCAGGAATAGAAGAAATAAGATCAAACACAGTTTCTGTTGATAATATAAACATAGTATCAGAATGGGTTGCTTTGAATTTCTTCTTTTATTAGTTTCCCAGTTTAGTGTAGTTTAAATTCTTAGATGATTCCCCCCCCTATTCAAATACTAAGCCTGATTCCTTTCTAGATCATCCAAGATTGGTTAGCTAGTTGAATAATGAATAATTGGACTCAACTATAACATAATTTCTGATGAATTCATAAATTTCAGGAGAAAAAATGCTGGAAAGCAATTTAGCAAAAGTTTTTTTAAGTCAAAAGGCTAGGTTTAATATAAATCACACAGGAAGGCTTCTGGAATAATGTTATTTATTCATTCATAATATAGAAACACCTAGGCTAGGCTGTTATATGAGCTGATATTATTTTTGGCCCTTTTTTGTTAGTTTCATTTTTCTAGGATTTGCTTTTTAATTAGAAAATCAATTTAAAATATTGTTAGTGAAATGATGTCTTTTTGAGACAATTTAATTGAGATGTTATAGGAAATGCTACCATCTAGAAAGTTAGACAAATATATTTGTTCTTCCTATAATGGGAGGAAGGACAGGGGGAAAATGAAAATTCAACAAGTTTCAAAATATAAAAGATTGTGAGTGAGATTATTAATCACTTAATATATGTCTACTTTTTCTAGTTTTGCCAATGAGTCTGAGCCAATGTAGCTGATAGCAAGTGAATCGAGGTTGATGTACTTGGCTAGTTTATGTCTAATTGTGCCCTGTGATCACAGCATTAATTAAGGAAGATGATTAAAATCTGGAGGGAGGATAGGAATTAGAACATGTTACTGTTAATATTTGGGACATTTTTGTAGCAGATTATATTGTAATCCATGGAAACTGGGCCGTATCAGTTTCTGACATGCTTTTAGGTTGATCCAAGAATTCTCACAATAATTGTCCGAAAGTGGAACCAAAAAATAACAGGTCCCTTAGTTTTTGAAGAATAAAATTTAACCTGAAACAAGAAAGTGTGTAATTATTATGTAAACTTTCATTCCAACTAATGTAGATATAGCCTCAGCATTACTTTTGTACTTTCTTTTTGGTATTCAACAAGGCTGCTATTCTGGTTTATTTTATTTTATTATTTGTATATTTTCAGGTAAACTCTGAATGGAGAGCGTCCATGAATAAAAAGAGGAAAAACCTGGAAAGGGGACTGACATACATGTGCAGACACCCCAAAAAAGATGTTTCCAGAGTTGGGATAGAGAGCCTCTATCCCAACTTTCAGCCAACATGGTATCTTCCAATTGTGGAGGAATAAAAATTCTTAAACCAATTTGTTGATGATGAAACATTTGATTGGTCAACACACTCTTGAGTCAGACCTCCAGATTCAGAACAATCAGATAATATCAATTTCCTCCGGTAACTAGTTACACAGCAGTAATAGGATGGCCTTAACTAGGCTTACAAAATAAACTCAGTCAGGTTTAGCTAATATTTTGATGGGAAACCATCAAGGAATGTTTACTACTTCCATATGCTCGCTAACCCTATAGAGTTAGGATTAGGGTTAGGGTCAGGGCTGGGTTGCTGGGGGTTCGCAGGGGTTCGGGAGAACTTCTAGCTAAGATTCTGTGCAGTTCAGATAACTTCCTATCCCACCCTGCCTCTCCCAGGGGTCCCCACACAGCCCATTTTCGATGCAGGTAAGCGCGGAGGCTTGGGGAGGGGGGGAAACGGGCCTACCAGCAGTTCGAGAAGGCTCCAAAGGACCTCTGGAGTGCCCTCCCGGAGGCTCGAAGAAAGCCTCCGGAGCCTGGGGAGGGCAAAAACGCCACCCACCCCCCACTGTGGCGCAGGACGCCAAGTAGGCTACGCCCACCCAGCAACTGGGCAGAGAACCCCTTGCTAAAATTTTTGAAGCCCACCGCTGGTTAGGGACAAGAGTTACATATGGGATACTGGTGGCTTAATGTGAGATCTCTGTGAAACTGCTAGCAACTTGAACAGCCACGCATGCCAGGCGGCATGGCTCCGTGTGCCATTTCAGGCACATGTGCCATAGGTTCACCATCCCGGGTCTACTGTATTCATAATTAACTGCACAATCCAGCAAGGGAGCATTATTTTATATCTATGCCCTAACAGGATATTACTCTTTTGGATTTTATCTTATTTTAGTTTATTGACAAGTTGTTTTTCACTTTATCTTCTTAAAAATTCCCACCATCACTTCCTTGACATATGCCCTCAAGCTTATGCCATCTCTTCTTGTAAACTTAGCAACTTCCATGATTTACTTAACCAGGGCAAAAAAAGACCGTAAAATTGGGTGCCTTGCTTAGCAACAGAAATTTTGGTCCCAATTATGATTATAAATTGAATTACCTGTACTTTACATATATATATTCCAGCCTGTTTCCAGTTGGGTCGTTCAATAAGCTCTTAACTGCATTTTTGCTAAAAACAGATCTTATACATAGTAAAAGCTAGATAAATTGGGTGAAATTGTACTAACTCCCAACTAAATGATTGCAGCTTATAGGCATTTAAAACTGAAACATCATCAACTCAATTAGCTGTCACTGGTCATGTGCTTATACCTATGAAAACCTTTCCATGTCTCTTTTTATGACTGTACCTTTTTCAATTCCTGCTCTTGGCGCACAAACTTATAGTAACATTTTCAGGTGCCTTCTACACCGTGATACGTTGTTGAATTATCATGCATTGCTCAACCTTAAGTTTTGTTCCTTACACCATCCATCTTGTCAACTCGCTTGATTCTGATTTTTTTGCCATGTATATGTATCTGTGTCGTATATGTGTTGTGTGAGGGTATATGCATAAGGGTTATTCTTTGAAAGCTGAATGCAATGACATTTCATTTTAATGTATGCTGATTAGTGTACATTTAAAGTAACAATAAATGTTCTATGCTATGCTATTCCTTTCCTATTTCTTTCTATTCTTTTATTCTAAAGCCATTTATTACAAGTCAGAAAACATCCCAAAATAGTGACTTCTGAAAAGACACTAAAAGTCTGCTGAGTGTAAATGTTGTTGAGTGTACAGACTGTTTTCTTGGGTTATTTGGCTCACAAAAGTTTAGGAGCAATCAATAATGAAGACATTGACAGATCAAAGCAAAAATAAATGGAGCTTTGTATGTGAATGGATGGTCTTTTTTATGCATTGTGGTAATGGTACAATAATTTTAAGGGATTTTGAGGGAAGCCGCTTTGGAAAAGTTTTCTGAAAGCTTCAGAAAGTTTCACAGGTGGGATACTTGGAGATATATATATCAGAAGAGGCTTGTTTTGAAACTACTTTTCTTAAACATAAACAAAGGCAAGTACTGTATAAAAGAATTCCTGAACTTAGGATAACTATACAAATATTAACATTGAATGTGTTTGGCAGAATGCTCTAAACTTCTCTTGCTATGTGATTGAATACAAAGAAGCTAAATAAAATGAATTTCAATTTAAAGTACATGTTTTCTATCTCATCAATGATACCCATATGCATGCAAATAACTCAAGCACTTTGTGTTAAATGAGAGCCTATTCTTAAGTCACTTTAAACTTCTCTGCATTTTATAACTTTTGAGTTTTTTAAACAGTATCATTTGCACATTCCATTCAAGAAATTATAACTTCTTTGCCACAACAAATACGTGCACATGTGATATGCATTAAGAGCCCATGTAAGGCTCTGGATAGTCTCCAGAAGAGAATATCTAGAGTCTTACATGGGCTCTTACTGCTGAGTCAGGTAAACAGGTAGCTCTGCTTTGCCTGCAATAGCCCATCCTGGGGTCTAAGGTGGAGCTAAAGCTGGATCTAAACCCTGAACCAATGGAACAGCTTGCCTTCAGAAACCATGGGGGCTCCATCACTGGAGGTTTTTAAGAAGAGACTGGACAGTCACTTGTCTGAGATTGTATATGTTCTCCTGCTTGAGCAGGGGGCTGGACTAGAAGACCTCCAAGGTCCCTTCCAGCTCTATTCTATTCTAAATTCTAAAGTCCAAGATCCCTAAAGAGATTCAAGGACAGAGGAGAAGCAGGATAATCCAGATCTAGCATTAGCACCCATCTTGAACATCCAAATTATTCAACAAGTTAAGAATTCCAGATTGGCTGATCGGACAAGTACCAGAGATGAATACCAGAATATGATGGATACTCATTATTGGAAATGATATCTTCCATAATAAATGCATATTCCAAAGCAACATGGTGCTGATTGCCCTTTAAACCGTAACATGACTAATACAAGTAGACCTTGATTTACAACAGTTCATTTGGTGACTGTTTGAAGTTACAACAGTGATTTGTGAAAACAGTGATTTATGACCATTTTCTGCTCTGGCAGCATCCTCATGGTCACATGATCAAAATCCAGATTTTTAATATTTATGATGGCTGCAGTGTCCAGAGTTTTGTGACCTCTCACAAACAAAGTCAATGGGGAAGCCAGATTCACTTAACAAGCATTTACTAACTGAACAACTGCGGTGATTCACTTAACAACTGCGGCCAGGAAGGTCATAAAGTGGGGGCAAACTTAACTGTCTCACTTAGCAACAAAAACTTTGGGCTCAGCACAGGTTATCTTAAAAGAAATACAGGTAGTCCTCAACCTATGACCACAATTGAGCCCAAAATTTCAGTTGTTAAGTGAGACATTTGTTGAGGTTTGCTCCATTTTACGAAGATTCTTGCCACAGTTATTAACTGAATTGCTGCAGTCGATAAGTTAATATTCCGGTTGTTAAGTGAATCTGGCTTCCCCAATTGACTTTGCGGGTCACAAAAGGCAATCGCATGGACCCCGGGGACACAGCTAGGGTGAAAAATATGAATCAGTTGCCAAGGAAGGGTGTGAATTTTGATCACACCATTGTGGGGACGCTGCAAAGGCTGAAACTGGAGGGGAACGGTCACAAGTCACTTTTCAGCGCCCTTGCAACTTTGAACGGTCATTTAAAGGAACTGTTGTAAGTCGAGGACTACCTGTAACGCACAAGCATCCAATCCAAAGGGGAAAGGGGTAACTTGAGGGAGAGGTCAATGGGAGAAGAGCGGTGCAATCGTGTGGGATTTTCAGGCTCCCCGGCTCCGTACCTGCCGCGCTGTCTGGCATGTCTTTGTCCGGCCGACCGTGCTCGGCTCCGCCGTGTTGCCGGTCGTTGTCGCACATGCCCTGATCCAGGCGGACCTCCGGGCGGGAGCAGCAGTAGCGAAGCGCGCAGGTGCCGCAGCAAATGGTAGCGTCGCCCTCGTCGAAATGCTCCGGACACTGGAAACCTTCCCGCCACGACGCCCCATCTTGCCAGCCGTGGCAATACTCCCCGCTGCCCAGCGCCCCCCGCGCCCTCAGCCCGACCAGCAGGCACAGCAGCAGCAGCAGGAGCCGCCCTCCCGGCGCCGCCAGCAGCTGCCAACGCCGGCCCAGCCACATGGCACCGCGGGGCGGGCGAGGGGGCCTCCCGCGGCGACTCCCGCCTTTGATTCGGAGGCTCCGTCAACTATGCAAGGCTGCCCCGTCCCGCTCTCTCTTCTGGCTGCCTGGATTGCCGCGCGGAAGTTCGTGCGCCCGCGCGCGAGAGGAAGAAGAGAGAGGGAAATTTCGAGAGAAAAGAAGCCGGGCTGAAGAAGGCGGGCTCCGCTGGGAAGTCAGGCGTAGCGTGCCAAGGGGAGGGGTGGGTGGGCTGCTGCTAATAGAACGACCCCTGAATTAAGTGCCAACTGGTTGTCACCTCGCTGCAGCAACTGGCTAGGAACCGTGTGTGTGTGTGTTTGTGCTTGTGTGTCTCTGTATGTGTCTCTCTGGGAGAGAGGAGGCGGAGGGGGGGGGAGGCCAAAGGACTAGATAAAGAGCCTGCCGTCTGCCGAAGGCTTTGGGCTGAGGTAAAAAGCCCCGCAGTCCACCCGCTCCTGGCCGGCACCAATGGAAGGCGGAGAAGCTCTGAGGGAAATCCAAAGCCGTCTCGTCCGGTTTTTCCCTCCTCGGCCAAGTCACTTGGCGACGCCGCGTCTTCTAGCCTCACTTGGTCGCCCCGCGAACTCCCGGCCGTCGAGGAACTTCGGCATCTCGCGTGGGAACTTCCTTTGTCACGAGGTCCGAGGGAGACCGCAGCAGACGCTGGGAAAAAAGCGGGCGCGACTAATGGGGAACCCCGAAGCGAAGCTCCACCGCTATCCCAACCGGGTGAGGAGGGGGAAACGCCGTCGCTTTGGCCTCGGGGAGGCAGAGCCCGAGACGACGAGCCCCTCTTAAGAAACGGAAAGGCGAGCTTGAGGTCGTCGCTCCCAGACCAGCGGGACTGAGCAAACCACTCCGGGAACCATAACACGCCCGGAGATCCCTCGGTGCGCGTGGCTAGCGGAGACCGGGGGCGAGAAAGGGGCTGAGGGGCCCACCTGGCGGCTGCGGAGAGACTCCGCCGCCCCCTTCTTCACGGGCGCCCGGCTTTCCCCCTCGCACCCGCTGCCGGAGCACGTTCAGCAGCTTCTCATCTCCTTAGCCTCTCTTCAGTCTGGAGAGTCCCCATATCCGAAAGTCGGAATCCCGGTCGAACTCCTTTATGCCCATGGAGGAGCTTCGTGGAAATGTCTCGCAGCTGGAATAGCGGAGAAGGGTCGGGAAAGAGCCTCACTGGAGCGCAATCTCCCGCTCGGGCTCGCTTCTTCCCCGCCGTGCCTCGCACGGTTCCCAATTGACCGCTGTTTTCCTCTGGCATGGAGAGGCGAACGCAGCTTTCGGCGGTACTTTTCTGCCCAAGGGCGACTTTACCTTCCGATCCTCCCAGCCGGCGATGGCAAAAACTCCTAGCGGAGCTTCCCGAGGCCGGCAGAAGCGGCAGCCACAGGGAGCTCCTGGTTGGTGCGCGCAGGTCTCTTTCGCTCCCTCGCGTTCTCTCTTGTTATTATAGGCAGCCCGGCGCTCTCCAGGCGCGCAGGCGCCCTAAGAACCGGCGCTCGCTCTCCCGTTCGCTGAGAAAGGAGGGGGGGTTTGTTTTTTTAATGCTCTTCTCACCTCCGCCGAGCCGAGCGATTGGCTCACTTCCCCCCCTCCACCTAAAGACCCTAGGGCGGGGGGCGTGGAAGAGCAGCCGGTGGGATCGCAAATGCTCGCTCAAAAGAGATGGAAGTTGATAGCCTTCCAAGGATTTCGGCTTAAACCACGCGCTCTCGTGTTGCGTTGCGTGGGGAAATCCAAAGGTGCTTTCTTTTCTTTTCCAAGAGGCAACTGGACTTTCAAGAGCAAGAACAGTGTTGAAAGTCAACGCTGTTCCCTCAACACTGTCAAAACTATTTACCAAGTCTGCATTACTACTACTATTAATCTTCTCATCGTTCCTATCACCCATCTCCTCTTCCTTGTGACTATGACTGTAACTGTGTTGCTTGTATTCTTACACTCTATATTGTTTCCTAATATGATTTGATTGCTTATTTGTACCCTATGACTATCATTAAGTGTTGTACCTTATGATTCCTGAGGAATGTATCTTTTCTTTTATGTACACTGAGAGCATCTACACCAAAGACAAATTCCTTATGTGTCCAATCACACTTGGCCAATAAGGAATTCTATTCTGCTCTGCTCTGCTCTACTCTATATTTGCATGGGGAAAGAAAGGCTTTGCCAGCCTCTTGCTCTGGCTACACTCCCTTCCAACAGCTTGGTAGATTGGAAGGGGAGATTGCACATTGCTATGCTACTTTCTTGTTTCCCAATCGATCACTTGTGGGCTTCACTGCGTAGAAGACTCAGCCCGTGATGTGGAAAAAGTGGGCGCTCATTCATTCTTTCTGCTGCTATCCAGGGTGGCTTACTCAAGCTGTTTTTGGCAACTGATACTGACTAGGAGTGGGCAACTATGACCCCTTTACAACCTGTGGACTTCAACTCTCATGTTGGCTCAGGAATATGGGAGTTGAAGTCCACAAGTCGCAAAGGAGTCACAATTGCCGACTATAACTGTTGTGTTGGACTATAACTGCTGTTACATCTGCCAATAATGGAGGTTGTAATCTCTCAAATCTAGAGGGCACCTTGAATAAGGCTGCTTTACGAACATCTGCACAGTCTTCATCTTCCTTCTTGGGCTTGTCTAACCTAAGTAGGGATTTCACACAGTGCCACAGTGACGCTTTGGTCCAGTAGTAAGGAGTCAACCCAGCAAGTCACAACCCTGCTTGATGTCCAATGTCATCCAGAGGAACAGATGAGAGAAGAGGCCCAGGAGGCCCCTTGTGAAAGGAACTTGAGTCCGGAGTGCCTATTTGAAAGAATAAACAAAAGGAACCAATGGGGGTTCCTCAATATTTCACTGAGTGAAATATTGGGAAGAATTGGGATCATTAGACACAATTTTGGGCTGTGAATATGATTGCTTCTCTAGTGGCCTCTGGTTCAGAAACAGGGTGAATATGTAGCAGTTCTAAGCATGGCATGGACCTGATCTATCCACCCATCTATCTATGGATGGATCTGAACTATCTATCTACCTATCTATCTATTAGCTATCTGTCTATCTGTCTTTCCTTCCATCCATCATCTACCTATCCATCCATCTATCTATCATCTATCTGTCTGTCTTTCCATCCATCCATCCATCTATGTATGCATCAATCTATCTATCATCTATTTGTCTGTGTCTTTCCATCCATCCATCCATCCATCCATCCATATCTATCTATCTATCTATCTATCTATCTATCTATCTATCTATCTATCTATCTATCTATCTATCATCTATCTTTTCTTCCATCCATCCATCTATCCATCCATCTGTGTTGCTTTCTGTCCTCCCTCCCTGCCCCCAAAATAGCTGTCAGAAATGACAAATTCCTGGTTGGGGCACCCTTCACATTTTTCTAAGTTCTGCAATAAAACAAGAAAAAGGAGGTACTGCAGCTAATGTTTACTACTTGATTGCTTCTCAGCAGTAACAGCTGCTAAGTAGCTTCAAAATAAACAAAAGCATGTTAAGCAGGATTACTCTGTGCATAGTGCTTTATGTAGTTTAATTCTGTATATACATCCACGTCCCAAAGATGTGCAAACCTATTAAATTGGAAAGATAAAACAAGTGGTGTTTTTTTTAAAAAAAATCAACACAAATATCTGTTGTTTCTAGAACAGCCCTGTCAAGTTTAATTTGCTTTAATGGAAAATTGCAGGAAATATATTGCAAGTTGATAGTGTTTGCTTTGAGGTCCTTGGTGCTCTCTGAGCTTGTTTGCTTTTTTTGTTTAGGGAGCACAAAGGGTCTCACAGTTCAAGTATTCTCTTCTATTGGTATTTGCTTTATTTAGAATCTGTTTTGTAAAGAGTAACAAAAAAGGTGTTCTTGTAAAACAAGATTCTTTACTCCAAAGGTGAACAAAAAGTAGTTCAGAGTTAGTAGAATGGTTGCAGTATTTGTTATTGTTGTTAGTTGCAAAGTCATGCCCGACCCATCGCGATAGTATTAGGAATTCCTAAAATGATTTTTGTATTTAAGAAAATAAAGTAAACTCGGCTCGCTTCCAGTGCTCAGGAACAAATTCCTATGTTCAGCTCTGAGAGGCAATCAATTCTTTAATTATAAGGTATGTATTTGACCCCTAAATCCAGTGATTTATAAAACAGAAAATAGATAATGTCCATCTCTGCTTTGATTGGGGGGGAGTGCATAATATCTCAAAATGTTTCATATTCAGCAGGTCAAGTACTCCCCCCCACATTTCTTCTCTTCCAAAAACTTCACACATAATCCACCAAGCAGAGTATGCCCCCCCTCCCTTGGTTAACTGCTTATTCAGAGCAATGTCCACAGCCATTATTCATTTTATTTATTTAGTTTGTCACTCATGTACAAGATAACAGGAATAAGAATAAACATAAATAAGAACACAGGAAGCGTGACCCGACAAAAGCGCGAACGTCATAAGCGCGCCAACAACACCGCGGCGCTAAAACCGCGATGTCAACAGCGCGCCGACAACAGCGCGCCGACAGAAGCGCGATTTAATTTAAGGTAAGATTTACAGTTAGGGTTAGGGTTAGGGTTAGGTTTAGGGTTAGGTTTAGGGTTAGGGTTAGGGTTAGGTTTAGGGTTAGGTTTAGGGTTACGTTACAGCGCGCTTCTGTCGGTGTGCTTTTGTCGGCGCGCTTTAGGGCTAATTAGTCGCTCATTTGTCACGCGGTTTTGTCACCGCGCTTTAGACAACGCGGTTTAGTCAGGCGCGGTTTTGTTGTGTGCACATCTGTGGTGGAACCCACAGGAGGTGAGTACAAATAAATGGGGACAATATGACCGAGTCTTTAGGCACTCTGGTGCGCTTATGCACGCCCCTAATTAATTAATTAATCCTTAAGATTCTTTTGTCAAATTCAGGATTCCCTTACGTCCCTTGAGCTAAAACCAAAAATGACCTATTCATTAGTGATCAGGTATCCTGGTTCTTCCAGCATCAGTAGGTAGGCTTAAAACCTTTGTTGAAAGAGAAGATCGCTTAAGAGATTCTTCTATGTAGATGTTGCTTTTTTAAAAATTATTTGTTGCTTTAATCCTATTCCATTTGTCCTCCAGAGAATTGGAAGAGGCGAGCCTTCCCTTCTATAGCACTCTTGTTTTTATCTCTCACCAGCAGCAAAATTTGTGTGCCAAGATTGTGTGCCAATAAGACTCTTTCAGGATTTCTCTTTTTTCATGACAAAATATCCCTAATCTGTTCTTTCAACTCTGCTAAAGGTGCGCTCATCACCATTATAACTGAGCATAAAGAAGCATAGACTGAGAAATGTGACTGATCCACGATGCTCAATGAGTTCAATGACTCAAGATCATGGTGGGATGAAAGTAGACAATAAAAACCATGATCTATCTAATATACCATATTTTACTGAGTATAAGACGCACCGGAGTATAGGACGCACCAAGATTTTGAAGAAACAATTTTTTAAAAAAAGTTTTTGCACTCTGCAGATCTCCCCAAAATGGCCTGTTTTTCACGAAAACAGGCCTGTTTCTTTTAAAGGCATAAATAGCCTTTAGGAGGCTTGCAGAGTGCTTCTGCGAGTGTGCCCCCCCCAAATGAGCAAAAAGTGGCCCGTTTTTTATTTTAAAAAATGCCATGCATAACATTTAGGAGGCTTATAGAGTGCTCCTGGGGGCTGGGGGGGGGGGCAAAATTGAGCAACAAAATGGCCCATTCTTCGCTCATATCTGCCTTCCTCAGCCCCCAGGAGCACTCTAAAAGTCTCCTAAAGGCTATGCACAGCCATTTTGGTGAAGGACGCGGGGTTTCTGGAGGCAAAAAAATGCTGAATTCAGAGTATAAGATGCACCCAGATTTTCAGCCTCTTTTTTGAGGGGGAAAAGGTGCATCTTAGACTCCAAAAAATATGATACATTTGTTATTACTGCTAAATTTACAAGCAAGGTTGGATGAAAAGTTCACCTATCTATTAAACCTTGACCTTTGATTGGGGATTGTTGCTTGAATTCAATCCTGCCACCAAAGGTTTTTTTTTCCCCTTCAGGTTATGTTAATGCAAAAGACAGCTGATTAATTCTAGTTCTGCAGTATCTAGGCCTGTCGTGATAGCAACATGTCATCATAGCTGATCTTAGCTGATTTCAAAAATCATCTTAGCTGATTTCAAAAATCATCTTAGCTGATTTCAAAAATCATCTTAGCTGATTTCAAAAATCATCTTAGCTGATTTCAAAAACCATCTTAGCTGATTTCAAAAATCATCTTAGCTGATCTCAAAAATCCTAAATAGAATGAAATCTGACTATTAGTTGAATGGGAACTCATCAGGAAATCAAATGGCAGTAAGCTACATATGAGGATGGGGAACCTACCTGACAGAAACAACGGCCAACTCATTGGTCAAGAAAATAGATATGTCTATGAACTCATCAGCTCATAGTTAACTACTATAACTATGGTGAGTGAGAAATTACATAATGTGGAGATGTAATCCAGTGCATGCAGTGTTATCTTCTTTGAAACATTTGGTGGGTGGGTATTGTGCTGTATCACAAGTCCTCATTAATAAATTATACTTCTGGAAAATGTTCATAGTTTGGTATTCTTATTTTATAGAAATAAATGTGTTCATATGGAGTAAGAAGCTGAAATAAAGGACATTGTTCAGGGCAGAATGAAAAGCAATACAATTTTGCTAGATAAAGGCTATATCTTGATTGACATTGGCATTTTAAGAGATCCCTACCCAATCTGGGGTTCTTCAAATTTGATGACCTCCATTCAACCTTCCATAGGTTAATGACAGCTGCCATTGAATAATAAGCAGTTTTAATCAATTGCCAAGTATGATTTTCCATTCCTCCTCTATTACAGGGGTGTCAAACTCACAGCCCATGGGCCAGGTGCATCATGCGCTGGCCACCCCACCCCCAGTTTAGTGAATGGGGAAAAAGTTGTGATACGACAATGTGACGCTGAAAGTTTGACACCCCTGCTCCATTAGGTATTCATAGCTTGCTTTTAAATAGTTGAGTGAAGGGGCACAGATCAGCTGCATAGAAATATGATGTAAACTTGCTAATAAGGTGGGATTATTGAGAAAACAAAAAGAATGGCAAGATTCACATATGTGCTTTTCACTCAAACTGAAATGCTTCCTGCTCTGTGTACAAAGTGAAACAGCCATGCATGTATTTGCGATGTGCACAGGGTTGATGTTGGAAGAGGAATATTGTACAGTTTTAACCATGGTGGGAATGTTCATTTGGAAGGATACTGGAAAGAAAGTACAAGGCAGTTCCATATAGAACAATGGTGTGAGCTTATCTTTTTTGGGCCAAGATTTGGAAGGATTTTCAAGAATTTCCTAAGGCTTGTATGTCAAGTACTCTAACTTACAGAAAGTGAGTAAGTAAACCTGAAGTGATTATGTCATCCCACATTGTGTCTTTCTCACCCAAACTTGTGCACAGTCTTTCACACATGAAAAAAACCACACATACACACATACACACACACACTATTCATGCCCATCTGTATAAGGCAGAAGCCAGTTTTCTCACATAATATTAAACTTGCTAACTTTAACCACATAGAGTTTAGCACACTTCTATTCTATATGTTACACGGGTAGATGTACTCACACATTCCTCCACATACTTCAATTACAGAATTCAACAGTAAGTATTTTCCTAAGCCTAATTGCAGCTAGTTGGAAGAAATATGTGGAAAGAGGAAGATTAAAAATTCCTTGGGCAGCTCTCCTGCCACATTGCATCACCCAATCCTTTTTCTCATACTGAAATTTACATTTTTTTTTTAAAAAAAGACTGCCATTAGCCTTACTTTTCAGGTCTAATTGCTACATAGTTGGGAAGAGAATAGGAAGGAAAGGAATGGAGATTTCCACCTTACTCTCTGAATTCTCCAACAAGCCATGTTTGAAGTCCATACATCTTTACTAAAGTTGAGAAATACCGCATTAGAGGCAGCGCAGGTTACGTCTTGCCAGTAGGTTGAAGTGTCTCTATTTCCCAACCTAGTGAAGAAAGTTACCACCAAGCCCTCCTAGAAGAATGAAATATTTTAGGAAATATTTAAAAGGCAGAATATTTCCCCTATAAGAGAAAGAGAAATCTTAAGGGAGACAGAAACTCAGCTCAGTCATTTTCCTCCTAGCTGGCTGGTTTTAATTCATGCATGATCTTGTCCAACCAGTAATCTTCTAATAAACATAAAATCATCATGAACTTTAATGATGACTAAACTGTATACCAGCAAATGTTATGACTGCAAAGTCTAATCAGATTAATTAATTAATACATTTAACTAATGTATTAAAGACACAGATTTCAACGGATAATTACAACTTCAGAAAAAACAATTGCTACCAACTTGCCTTCCACTGAGGACATATATACTGCACAAGTCAAAAAGAGGGCTGTAAAAATGTCTACAGACCCCTCACATCCTGGACATAAATTATTTCAACTCCTACCTTCAAAATGACACTCTAGGGCACTGCACACCAGAACAACAAGTCACAAGGAGAGTTTTTTCCCAAATGCCATCACTCTGCTAAACAACTAATTCTCACAACACTGTCACATTAGAGTAGCCCAATTGGAAGTGACGAGAGTGGTTCCACCACAAAACCGCGGTAGACTAAAGCGCGTGTGACTAAAGCGCGGTGACAAAACCGCACCGTCAAAACCGCACGACAACAGCGCGCCGACAACAGCACGCTGACAGAAGCACGCTGTAACATAACCCTAAAAGTAACCCTAAACCTAACCCTAAACCTAACGCTAAACCTACCCTAAACCTACCCTAAACCTACTCTAAACCTAACCCTAAACCTTACCTTAAGTTAAATCACACTTATGTCGGCGCGCTGTTGTCGGCGCGCTGTTGTCGGCGCGCTGTTGTGGGCGCGCTTTTGACATTGCGGTTTTAGCGCCACGGTGTTGTCGGCGCGCTTTAGTCTACCGCGGTTATGTCGTGCCACGGACGAGAGTATAGCTGATTGTGAGATGGGCCTCTCGTTCCAGGAATGAGCGCATAACACAAAGATTATTGGTTGTCAGTGCCTATTAGATAAAGATAAACACACTTCATATCATAAAGAAGAGATGAGCAGACTTTAGACTATTTGGACCTGTTTCCTTATTTTAATAGGTCCCTTAGAACGCTCAACTAGAGCCATATGCCAAAACAAACACAAACGTAACTGAGAGTTAAAACAGGTCTGAGACCACCTCTTTGCTCTACATTAAACATCAAAATTGAACTCCTTTTCTGCCCTTCCACAGGATATCCATGCTTACTTACGGTACCTTAAATAAGCAGGAATATCCTGTGCAGTGGTGGGATTCCCTTCCCTTCCCTACCAGTTTGCAAATGTGAGCTTGCACACGTGGCATCTGCGCATGTGCACCGCCTCCTACGGATGTGCAGTGCTCGCGCATTATGTTGGGGCAGGTGGGCCGAGCCTCCCACAGGTTTTGGTTCACCCAAAACTGGAGAAAACCGGCTGAATACCACCTCTGATCCTGTGGAAGGGAAAGTGGTTATTTTGTTGCTATTGCTAAGCAATTGAGAAGAAAAAGTTCTTGCTAACACACAGCAACTTATTCACAGCAATACTTGATGTATTGCTTTCCCCCTTTTAAATGTTTTATATAAAATTGATTTTCTCTCTCTCTCTTTCTCCCTGTCTAGAAGATGCTGAAGTACGGGAGGAGGGTTTGCTTGACTTTGAAATGGAAAATATATTAAACTTTAATTACAAATAACTCACCAAAACCAACTTCAGATTTGCTGTGATTATAAAAAATATTGGACTGGATTTGGATTGGTGGTTCTCTTTTGCCAAGGGAAGGCATGTTCCTTCTGTGAAAGGACTACATATTCATGCCCAAGGGAATGTTAAGAATTTGAGTAGAAGACTGGGCAAAATGTTAATTTGAGCCTGGCCTCCTGCATATTCCTCTCATAGCATTTTCTGTCAATGTAATTTTTTATTTCTTTTCTCGTACATTGAAGTAAGTGATCCAAGGAATGAGTGTGTAAAGAAATGAAAAATACTGAAATCACTCTGGGGATTAATTTTAATTTATGGTGATTGGATGAGAAGCATCTATGTAATCATTTCAAATACGGAACCATAGATTGGAAAGGATCCTATCCATGTACTGGGCCCGCAGGAATGGATTCCATTGTAACTTCCTCCCGCCCTATATGTTCTATTTTAAAAAGAAATGTAATTATTGCGCAAAGTCTTACACATGGGGACTATCTGGATCAATGTATCTCAACCTTGGCAATTTTAGGATGTGTGAACTCAAACTCCCAGATTTCTCCAGGCAGCATGGCTGTTTGGGCAATTCTGGGAGTTGAAATCTGCACATCATAAAGTTGTAAACGATGTGGGTGAAAACAAGATGCTTTCGTTATGAAATTAGTCTGCCTTGCTTCTATTTTGTGGCAAATGATGATAAGGAATTCTCCCACTTAATCTGATGATTATTTTGATATTACCTGGGGGAAAGATGAAGGAATTGTTATCATGTGTTTTGTAAAACTGACACAGTGACCTGAGGCTAAGCTAATCCAATTAATATGGGTAAGTATAATGCTACAATAATGCTTGTCCCAGCCTTGGCACATCACAGAATAAAATGGAGTAGTACAAGATGAAATACTATGCTTTCACTCAGGATACTTTTATTGTATGATGCAGAATCCAAGAATTAAGTCACCAAATATAATGTTAAAAAATAAGTATTTTTATACAAACACCCATACACACACACGAGAGAGAGAGAGAGAGAGAGAGAGAGAGAGAGAGAGAGAGAGAGAGGGAGGGAGGGAGGGAGGGAGGGAGGGAGGGAGGGAGAGGGAGAGGGAGAGGGAGAGGGAGAGAGAGAGAGAGAGAGAGAGAGAGAGAGAGAATTATGAAGAAATACTACATACAATAATAAAAAATATCCCAGTTTCCCCAAATCATTTCAAGTACTCAATATAAGGACTATTCATATACAATAGTATATCAGTGGTACTTGAAAAGTGCAAGAGTAACATTTTACTAATAAAGTGTGTTTCACAGTTGTTCCAATGATGGACATCCTGCTAGATTCAGCACTTGGGCGAAATGCTCCAGACAGGCAATTTATGCTTTAAGAAAAGTGTGAAGTTTGTGTAAATAGGATAATAGTGAATTAAGCACCATAACAATCCAGGCACATTTCTACATGTATTAATAAATAAAGCGGTGTAAAACTAAAAGCTCTTTTACATTGAACCCGACACTGGAAAAAGCTTCAGATATGGTTGTGCATATTATCATAGAGATAGTGCATTTGTAGACCTCATCAATAAGCAACACAGATATGTGCCTCACTGCAGAATCTTGATTCATTGATGAAAAGAACTCCAAAGTGTAGAGAGGACGTACAACTTTTAAACCACAATCAGAAGCCTTTGAGATAGGAGCAGAATGTATGTGTGCATGGATGAAGGAAACTGATTTCAAGAGAACTTATATCTGTTTTTTCATAATCCGCAAATGGATTTTGTTATATAATTCATGGCAATACTTGCTTTTTAAAAATTAATTTTATATGAAAAATGTAAGTCTAGAAATCAATGTAATCAGAGTCCTTTGTATTATATTTATATTAAATTTTTTCCAGTTAAACTACAGCAGGGGTGTCAAAATCAAGGGTCGGGGGTCGGATCTGGCCCGCACGGTACTTAGATCTGGCCCGTGAGGCTGCCCTGGAAACAGCAAAGGCCTGGCCCACATTGCCTCTGCCAGTTAAAATGGAACTTGGGAAGGTTGCACATGGCCCGGCCCCCAAGCTCCATTTTCACTGGCAGAGGGTTGCAGAAGGCTCTTGCATCTGAAAACGGAGCTCGGGAGCCCATTTTTGTTGACAGAGTGCTCGGGCCAGCGCAAGTGCCCCTGACATAAGTGATGTTGAGCTGGATACACCCACCCTGGCCATGCCCCCACAACTCCCAAGGTCAAATACAATCCTGATGCGGCCCTCAATGAAATAGAGTTTGACACCCCTGAACTACAGATTTTGGAATAATAGATTATTTTTTTTGTCATAATGCAAAAAATAATATAATCTATAGAACAGTCCTATAATGTAATCTATAGAACAGTCCCTTCATGGTATTGGACCTGGGTACTTGAGAGACCGCCTGCTGCCAATTACCTCCAACAGACCTATTAGATCCCACAGACTAGGCCTCCTCCAAATTCCATCTACCGGCCAATGCCGATTGGCTACCACCCGGAGAAGGGCTTTCTCTGTGGCTGCTCCGGCCCTCTGGAACGAGCTCCCCATGGAGATTCGGACCCTCACCACTCTTCAGGCTTTCCGCAAAGCCCTTAAAACCTGACTGTTCCGACAGGCCTGGGGCTAACGAGTTCCCCGTCCCCGCTCGAATTGTGTGGTTGTTGATTGTTTTTAAATTGTTGTAGTTGTTTGTCCGTTGTTTTCCTCCTGTTTGTATCCCCCCCCCTTACTTTGGTTTGTGAGCCGCCCTGAGTCCCTCTGGGAATAGGGCAGCATAGAAATGCAATAAATCAAATCAAATCAAATCAGTGATGGCTAACCTTTTTCCCATTGTGTGCCAAAAGTGAGGGGGAGCTCGGGGGGGGGGGTTGTGTACGGGCATGCCCACACCCATAATTCTATGTCCGTGAAACCACCACCACCCCACTTTTGGCACACGATGGACTAGTTTTTCACCATCCCCAGACTCCAGAGGCTTTCTAGGAGCCTGGGGTGGGCGAAAATGGCCTCCCCTCTCCCCGGAGGCACTGGAGGCTTCCAGAGACTTCCGGAATGGACTTTTGGGGTTCCCGTGGGGCCACTTTTCTCCCTCCGAAGCCTTCAGGGAAGCCTCCTGAAGCCTCTGGAGGGCAAAAAACAGCCTAAAATGCAGGCCAAAGTCATCTGGCCAGCACACGCATGCGCACTGGGACTGACTGGGCAATGCTTCGCCTGCCCTAACAAATGGCTCCATGTGCCATCACAGCTACAGAACTTCATAGACCGACTTTGGGGTAAAGTGTTATTTCTCAGCCTAACCTACACTACAGTTACTGTTATTTCTGGGATTGAAAAAGAATTCTACAAATGCTATTTTGAACTTCTTGAGGTGAAGAGAACAGAAATCCATCACTTCATAAATGGGTAAGCAGGCAGTTCTGGGGAGGAAACAGCAAACTAAAGATAGCAAAGTGGTGATTTTGTTGTTATTGTTCTTTTTTTATATATAACACTAACTGATAATCCGGCGTTGTCCTGACATTTATTTATAGGGGGGAAATGTCTGAACCAAACGTAATTTCTAATGTTGGATTTTCCCTCTTACCAGAGGGAGCCCCCTTGTGGAGTACTGTAAAGCCGTTACCATGGCAACTCCACTGCGCTGTACAATAGAAGCCATTTTAACATACAACAGGCTATATCTTAACAAAACACACACACACACGTTCCAGAGTTATGCTGAAACATACACAAAGAGACACAGCCGTGTGTGTGTGTGTGTGTGTGTGTGTGTGTGTGTGTGTGTGTGTGTATAAAGCTTATTGTGAGATTCTTCTGTATTTCATTTCTTTCTATTTGAAAATGGCAAGGAAATGTGTTATTATTTTTTAGAAGTTGTGCTCATAGGACTTCAGAAATGCTGAAGAGATTTGAGGCTCAGTTTTTCAAATCTACTGCAATTCAGGAAAGCAAGAGTTTTCAGCCCATAGCTTTTGTATATAAAAGACACAATGCAGACAGGGCAAAACATTTAATACATTTTTAAAAGGGTAGGCTTGGCAGCTTTAGGAGTGAAAATGAATAAATATAAAATATTTATGTTCTAATTATTCTATTCCCCACTCATCATCTCTAGTCAGCAGTGATTACAAATAGAATTAAACAGCAAAGACTTTTTCTTTTTAAGTAATTGACATGCATCTCAGTAAATGCATATTCTTTTCCCAGTTTTAATCTCTTGCCATTCTCTTTAGAGAGCTAAGAAAACAAAATGGGGATCCTAAAACACTTACCTGCAAAAAAAGCCACTTCAACACAATGGAATAAATTATAAATTAATCTGGTCAGGATTGAGCTACGAAATTGCTATAGAATAGAATAACAGAATTGGAAGGAACCTTGGAGGTCTTCTAGTCTAACCCCCTGCAGGAAACCCTACACCACTTCAGACAAATGGATATCCAACATCTTCTTAAAAACTTCCAGTGTTGGAGCATTTACAAATTCTGAAGGCAAGTTGTTCCACTGATTAATTGTTCTGTTAGGAAATTTCTCCTTAGTTCTAAGTTGCTTCTCTCCTTGATTTGTTTCCACTCATTGCTTCTTGTTCTACCCTCAGGTGCCTTGGAGAATAGTTTGACTCCCTCTTCTTTGTGGCAACCCCTGAGATATTGGAACTCTGCTATCATGTCTCCCCTAGTCCTTCTTTTCATTAATCTATTCTAGACATACCCAGTTCCTGCAAATGTTCTTCATATGTTTTAGTCTCCAGTCCCCTAATCATCTTTGTTGCTCTTCTCTGCACTCTTTCTAGAGTCTCCACATCTTTTTTTTACATCATGGCGACCAAAACTGGATGCAGTATTTCAAGTGTGGCCTTACCAAGGCATTATAAAATGGTATTGATGATCTACCCTTTTCTCTTATTGCGAAAATTATCACACTGTCTTCCTTTGAATTATGTGCTTCCAACTTCTGCTATATTCAATCAAATTAGTAATCTAATGAATAGCATTCTCAGATTTTGTATATGGGGGTGGGGAGTTATGATGCTGGCAACTGAAAAAACCAGCGGGATGCTGATTGCTATCTGCCAGATGGGAGGATAGCAAACCCCAAACAACATTACCATGTTATTAGTAGTAAAATTAAATATAAATGATGATTTGGTTATGATACAGTTTCTCCTTGGTTTTTCTTCACATTTTCAGTTTTCATTCATTTAATTCTATTATTCATGCTGGTTTACTATTTATTGCCCAAAATACTGTAGTGTTCATACTAAACAAAAACCTTTTAGTAATATTCAATTCATTCAGAGGTAGGGAATCTGGGATCTTCCACATTTTATTAACCATTCCCTTTTACCACTGGGATACGATGCTGGGATTTGTCATTCAATAACATCTCCAGGTATAAGTGATTTAATTAAAAGTATTGTATAAAGGTATACTCAGTGAAATTATCAGGATTGACAAGATAATTCTGCATGTCAGAAATGCTACAAATAATTGGTTAGAAACTCTAACTGCAGATGGGCTACTAAATAACTTTTAAAAGATATCCTCTTACTCCAGTGTTTTTAATATCCTCACCATAACAGATTAACAGAGTTGGAAGGGACCTTATAGGTCATCTTGTCCAATTCCCCCCCCCCAAGCAGGAGACCCTATATCATTTCTGACAAATGGCAGTCCAATCTTTTCTTGAAAGCCTCCAGTGATGAAGCTCCCACAACTTCCAAAGGCAACTTCTGTTCCATTGGTTGATTGTTCTCACTGTCAGAAAATTTCTCCTTATTTCTAGGTTAAATCTCTCCTTGATCAGTTTCCATCCATTATTCCTTGTCTGGCCTTCGGGTGCCTTGGAAAATAGCTTGACCCCTTCCTCTCTGTGGCAACCCCTCAGATATTGGAACACTGCTATCATGTCTCCTCTGGTTCTTCTCTTCACTAAACTAGCCATGCCCAGTTCCTGTAACCGTCCTTCATATGTTTTAGTCTCCAGTCCCCTAATCACCCTGGTTGCTCTTCTTTGCACTTTTTCCAGAGTCTTAACATCATTATTATAGTGTGTTATAGACCGTTAAACATGATTACTGTATATTGAAAAACTTCACTATTTTGTGATATTTGGATTCTGCTGAAGAAGGCATTTTCTTGCTGTGGATTTGAGTCCCCTCTGGGGAAAAGGGCGGCATATAAATATAATAAAATGAATGAAAATGAAAATGAAATGGATATATAGTGGAATTATCTGAACTTCAACATGGTATATGAGTAACTGACAAAATACCATACTGTACTCTTTTCCAATTGAAAATGAACTTGGATGTGCATGCTGGGGAGGGGAACAGGAAGAAGATGTAATTTTCTCTTTATTAAATAGCCTCAGAGCTTATGAAAAGTGTAAAACGGAAGCTTTGAAAGATCTGTTTCCCCATAAAACAGATGAAGGATGGGCCATTAGCCAAAATAACATAAATCCAGCTGAAATGAATAAAATATCTTAACATTTGTAATTAATACCAAACAAATATACTCTATCATAATTAGTTTTAAATATCTTCTATCTGATGCTGTTATTAAAACAGAGCATTTCTTAAAACACACAAAATCTTCAGAAGAAGAAAAAAATCCGATGCTACAACCCAATTCATTCCAGACAACAGCCACATCTGAAGGAAGACTCTGTAGCAAAATGACTAAAAAATATGGACTTTTCCAGAATCAGTGTTTGGCTCTTCAGCAACAACGCATATTTTATTTCTGTTTCTTCCTATTTCTGTAAACATTCTTCACAATTTAAATGGATGCAACTAATTTATTTCCTGGCCCTGCAGCTATCTCAGGTTCAAGACCCTGGGAAAAATATAACCATTCAATCATACGTTTGTCCTTTGTTTATCTTTGCAAAAAATATTGATAAGACCACATATTTAGATCTGCAAAGGAAAAGACATGAAACAAAGCAATAAAGCAGTGGTGGGCAAGAACCAGCAGTAGCCTTGGTAACAATGTCACTAGCAAAATCAAATTAACTCAGTAGTAGTGTCCGTAAAACCTTGACAAGTTTCTTCTGAAGGAAAATGCTTTGGTTTTCTTGGGATAGGAGTTTGGAAGCCTATGGCCTCCCAGTTGTATAGTAGCCTGTGTTAAGGAAAGGCAAATATGGGTATCTCTCTGATTTTTTTCCCCATGGTCTCCAAAGGATGGAAGTAGGAGTCTGAAGCAGACCTTCAAAGAAGGCAGATCAATTATGGGAAACAGAACTTACATAGCTGATAGAATCATAGAGTTGGAACGGGCAATTAGATCATTAAATCTAATCCCCTGCTCAGTGGCTTCCCAGTTAACAGGCTTACTCTCTAGGCTTCCTGGAATAATTAGTTTTGGCTCCAAAGCTATTTTCTAGAACCCTTTTTTTTGTTTTTAGATTCTACCACTAGCTGTAGTCCTATTTAGAGTGTGGTGCCCATAGTTTTCTATGGGTGTGGTTGAGCTCTCTATCAGAAATGCTTCTGGAGACATACTTCATTTGCACTTCAATCAATGAACATGTGAGGCTTGCATTCTGACAACTGAAAATGAATAAGCAGCCCTATCCTTTTACAATATACATACATGTATACGCAGTGGTGGGATTCAAATAATTTAACAACCAGTTCGCCCAGAGTCAGGTTGGCTGTCGTGGGGCTGTCCTGCGGCTCCACCACACATGTGGGACAAACCTTCCCTGATGGCCAACCTGACACTGGGGGAACCAGTTGTTAAATTAAAATAAATCCCACTATCAAAGAGGATCTGGGGGGTTACACTGTGCTATGCTGCAATGGAGAAATGGGCAATGAAGTGGCTGGCGCGAGGGAAGAAGAAGGCCGTTTTCCCTCTTTCTTCTCCTTGCTCCTCCTTCTTCCCTTGCACCTGCCATGCTGTTGCCCATTTCTCCATTACAGCGCAGGGCAATGCGCAGAATGCACTTTGATAGCGGGATGTGTGTGTGTGTGTGTGTGTGTGTGCGTAATTTAACAACTGGTTCACTGGAACTGTTGCGAACCGGCCGAATCCCACCCCTGTTGTATATGTAGATGTAGATGTAGATGTAGATGATGTAGATGTAGATGTATATCTCTATCTCTATATCTCTATATTTCTATATTTCTATATTTCTATATTTCTATATCTCTATATCTCTATATCTCTATATCTCTATATCTCTATCTCTCTATCTCTCTATCTCTCTATCTCTTTCTCTATCTCTATCTATATCAGTGATGGGTTCCAGCTGGGAGAAGCAGTAACCATACTGGAAAAGTGTTTTGGAGGACCCACCCACCTGCCCGCATTTCTTACCTGTATTTAAGCCAACCGGGCCATTTGCACACTTGCGCACAGCATACAGCACCTGCGTGACCACCGCCAAGCAGCTGGAGCATTGCAAGGCAGTGAGTGTGTATGCGTGTGCAGCGCACATGCCCGAGGTGGATGCCCAGCTCCGTTGCAGCATACCGGTTGTGACGGGATCCAGAACTCACCACTGATGTGTGTGTCTCTGTGTGTGTGTATGCACATGTATGTGTTTCTATACATATTATATGCATGAGTGCATGCATGTGCCTAATCAACTCTTGAAAACCAAGCTGTTATTAAAAGCACAGAAGGGGTAAATGTGGTGTTTTCCCCCCTTTCCAGAACCATTTGTAACCATGCTAACTTTATTTAATGTTAAGTAGAATAATCCCAACTCAAATATGAAAAGAGACTGAAAATGAATAAATGCAAAAGCTGATTTTGGTGGAAACATGCAGGGTTGTTTTATCAAGTCTAGGAAGAGGAGCTTTTCCCGAAGAGGAGCTGAAGCATTGGAACCATACAGTAATTAGTCAAGAGTGGAATTTGGATGGTATTTCACCGTTTTCTAAGATAGTGCTGAGCCTTACCTGTGGAGGTGACCGTCTCCTAGTAATGCCTGCCAAACAGAAAATGAAAACAGTTTAGACAAAGTACAGTACATTTTACATTAATGAATCTCTTTTGTGCTAGATTTTTTTGTCTTTCATGACTGCAAGACACTCCAATATACATTATATGCATGCATTATGCTGCTGTATGCTTTTTAGTATCTAGACAGCATGCTAAAAAGCAGAGACATCTCCCTGCCAACAAAAGTGTGTATAGTCAAGGCTACGGTTTTCCCAGTTGAAATGTATGGCTGTGAAATTTGGACCATAAGAAAGGCTGAACATCAAAGAATTGAGGCCTTTGAACTATGGTGAATGGAGAAGACTCTTGTGAGTCCCTTGGACTGCAAGGCAGTCAAACCGGTCAGTCCTAGAGGAGATTGACCCTGACTGCTCTCTAGAAGGCCAGATCCTGAAGGTGAAACTGAAATACTTTGGCCACCTAATGAGAAGGAAGGACTCACTGGAGAAGAACCTTATGCTGGGAAAGATTGAGAGCCAAAGAAGAAGGGGACAACAGAGAATGAGGTGGCTGGATGGAGTCACTGAAGCAGTCGGTGTGAGCTTAAATGGTAGAGGACAGGAAGGCCTGGAGTTGTGATGGGTCAGACACAACTTTGCAACTAACAACAACATACATTATACAAGTAATCCTCAACTTACAACAGCTCATTTAGTGACTGTTCAAAGTTACAACGGCATTGAAAAAAAGTGACATGACCATTTTTCACACGTGTGACCATTGCAGCATTTCTCTGTCCACGTGATCAAAATTCAAATGCTTGGCCACTGTCTCATATTTATGACGGTTGCAGTGTCCTGGGGTCATGTGATTTCTTTTTACAAATTTCCGACAAGCAAAGTCAATGGGGAAGCCAGATTTACCTAAGAACTATGCTACTAACTTAACACCTGCAGTGATCCACTTAACAACTGTGGCAAGAAAAGTTGCAAAACCGAGCAAAACTCGCTTAACAAATGTCTCACTTAACAATATAAATGCTGGGCTCAATTGTGGTCATAAGTTGAGGACTATCTATATTATCAATGAGGGCTAGTTAATCTGTTTTGTGCTAGATTTTTTTTTGTCTCTAATAACTGCAGGGCAGTCCAGTGGGAAAAAAAACTATGATCTTGGTAGCCATTTGATAGATGTGAAGAAACTATGATAACTTAGGTTGCTTGGTTAGATCCTGAACTTCTCAGTCCTAGTAGCTATTATGCTTCTCCCCAACTGTTAAACAGGTCTTACCATTAAAAACGTTCTCCTAATGTTTACTTCCAAAACATTAAGCCATGTATATTTCTTATTTATTAACTGAATGTATATTTTGCCTTCCCTACAAAAGTGGTCCTAATAACTAAAAACAAAATAAATATTGAAAGTAATAATAGCCAAAATAGATGAAAGATAAAGGATCCCCTTGCACATATGTGCTAGTCGTTCCTGACTCTAGGGAGCAGTGCTCATCTCCATTTCAAAACCAAAGAGCCAGCGTTGTCCGAAGACGTCTCCATGGTCATGTGGCTAGCATGACTAAATGCCAAAGGCGCACAGAACGCTGTTACCTTCCCACCAAAGGTGATTCCTATTTTTCTACTTCCATTATTACATGCTTTTGAACTGCTAGGTTGGCAGAAGCTGGGACAAGTAACGGGAGCTCACTACGTTACGCAGCACTAGGGATTCGAACCACCAAACTGCTGACCTTTTGATTGGCAAGCTCAGCGTCTTAGCCATGGTATCCTTCTGCGACCATGGTATCCTTCTGCGACGACTGCGGGAGGTGGGAGTGGGAGGCACCGTTCTACGGTGGTTCTCCTCCTACCTCTCGGACAGGTCGCAGTCGGTGTTAGTGGGGGGGCAGAGATCGTCCCCTAGGCCCCTAAATTATGGGGTGCCTCAGGGCTCGGTCTTATCCCCCCTACTATTCAACATCTACATGAAACCGCTGGGGGAGATCATCCGCAGGCACGGGATTAGATACCATCAATATGCGGACGATACTCAATTGTATCTGTCCGCCCCGTGCCAACTCAATGAAGCGGTAGATGTGATGGGCCGGGGTCTTGAGGCCGTTATGGACTGGATGAGGGTTAACAAGCTTGTGCTCAACCCAGAAAAGACCGAGTGGCTGCTGTGTTTTCCTCCCAAAGATCTCACAAATATTCCATCACTCAGGCTGGGGGGTCAAATTTTATACCCCTCAGAGAGGGTTCGCAACTTGGGAGTCCTCCTGGACCCGCAGCTGTCATTTGACCACCACCTAACGGCTGTGACCAGGGGGGCATTCGCCCAGGTTCGCCTGGTGCGCCAGTTGCGCCCCTACCTGAATCGGGAGGCTCTCACAACAGTCACTCGGGCCCTTGTGATCTCTAGGCTGGAATACTGCAATGTGCTCTACACGGGGCTGCCCTTGAAGAGCATCCGGCGACTTCAGCTAGTGCAGAACGCAGCCGCGCGAGTGATCGCGGGTGCACCTCGATTCACCCGCATAACACCTATCCTCCGCGAGCTGCGCTGGCTACCTGTCGATCTCCGGATGCGCTTCAAGGTGCTATTAATCACCCATAAAGCCCTACATGGCAGTGGATCTGGATACTTGAGAGACCGCCTTCTGCCAATTACATCCCTGCGACCGATAAGATCTCATAGATTAGGCCTCCTCCGTATTCCATCGGCCAGCCAGTGTCGGCTGGCAACCACAAGGAGGAGGGCCTTTTCAGCAGTAGCCCCGGCCCTTTGGAACGAGCTCCCTGTAGAGATTCGTACCCTCTCCACCGTCCAAGCCTTCCGCATAGCCTTGAAGAACTGGCTCGCCCGTCAGGCCTGGGGACAAGGATAGTTACCCCTCCCGAATGATGAATGTATGTTGCTTATCATTTTATTATATGTCTCTATCTTGTTGTTTGTATTCCCCCCTTCCCAGTTTATGTGAGCCGCCCTGAGTCCCCTCAGGGAAAAGGGCGGCCTACAAATTCTAATAAACATAAACAAACATAAACATAAACATGATCTGAAGTTATGGGGCTAGCTCTTCATAGGGGCACACTACATGTTACACAGTAGGTCTCTAGCCTGCTGTTTGGATTTGTTTCACCTATGATCTTTGAACATGGCCTGCGATGTTGTTGAACTAGAATTCCTTGTACTATTTACCATTGATGGTGCTAAAAATGATAGGTTGGGCATCTCTTGTCCAATAGCAGAAAAGAAGACTTGAATGCTTTGGCAGAGTGGAAGAAATACTTTGCCCTCTTGACTGTCATATATGCATGCCTTACATTGTGTCCAAAACAGATAGCTGGGATGAAAGTTAAACATCTGTGTTGCTCCAATTCAAGATATATACATAAAGTCTATTCCCCCAAAAAGGGCAATTTGGCTCCAAGACAGCAGTCCAATGTTTTAGCACACGTTTAAGAGGAATAAGAGTTTCAGTGTAGCTTACAGAAATACATAGGAGCCTCTTATAGTAATGCAGCATTTTGTATGGAAATGGAAAGCAAAAATCTAAGATACTATAATAGCCGTTCAAAATTTTGATTTACAAAAAGCAAGTACATCTGCTTTAATGCATTTATATTGGCTTCAACAGGGAAATAAATAACCTGGTAACCACTGCCATCTAGTGGAAGTGTAGGTAAATGGCAACACCCAGCTATAAAGCTTGTGCTTCAAAGACAACTAATTTCTTCAGTGTTTTATTTAATATACCAGCAACATTTTAGTGAAATTTTAGGTTCATTAGTTTTGTTCTCCCTTTTGCTTAGAATTAATATATTCCTATTATTTTAGATTGCTATGTCAAGTGGAACTTAATTTCCTTGAGGCCATCCAAGAAATTTCTTCCAAATATATATAGTTGACAATACACTTGAACTTTTAATTGTACTGGCTAGATTAGAACGGTTAGATTTAATGCATGAGAATTCCTTCCTGTAATAAAGAAAATCCAAAATGCTTTTCTCTTGTCTAAAAGTGTTGGGACAAGAGTATTGTGTATATCCAATGGAAAAAATAAAAAAGTAAATTTCAAGATGTATCTTGAACAAAGCAGTATGTTCGGATCCATTTGCTGACCTGGTTTTTAGTTTGAACTCACAGGATAGGCAAACTGAATTTCAGTTTCAGTTTCAGTTTATTGTATTTGTATGCCGCCCTTTTCCCCCGAAGGGGGACTCAGGGCGGCTCACAACTTGAACCGGGGAAAGGGGATACAAACAAAAATTAAAAAAAACAAACATAACAATATATAATTTAAAACTCACAACAGTCATACCATTCAAGACGGGGGCAACAGCTCTTTAGCCCCAGGCCTGTCGGAACAGCCAGGTTTTGAGGGCTTTGCGGAAGGCCTGGAGGGTGGCGAGGGTTCGAATCTCCACGGGGAGTTCGTTCCAGAGGGTTGGAGCAGCCACAGAGAAGCTCTCCTCCGGGTAGTTGCCGGCGGATGGAATTCGGAGGAGGCCTAATCTGTGGGATCTAATCGGTCTAGTGGAGGTAATTTAAGAATTCTCCCATATTTAACAAAAAAATCTAAATACCAGATTTTATAGGTCATAACCAGCACCATGAATTGTAATCGCAAATACAGTGGAAGCCATTGCAACAGAAATGTTACTCTTCTGCTTGCTTGTCAACAGCCAGTCTCCACATTCTGAGTCCACTGCAGTTGGGCAGTCATAGGCAGCCCCAACAATAATCCAACCTTTTGTTTGTGATGGTGTGATTCGGTGTCATCAAGGCTTCTGAAACTTGCATATAAGCAGTTAGGCAAAGGGCTCCGGGCAATGACCTTCACCAGCTGATCACTCAGAAGTCGTGACTCTAGGACAGTGATGACGCACCTTTTCAGCACCAAGTGCCAAAAAGGGAGTGTGTGCGCGAGCTCGTCTTGGACACAACCTGGAAGAGGAGCTGCCCAGGGAGCATGCGCAAGCTAGAAAATGAACTTCTGGTTTCCGGCACGCACATGCGCATCCGCCAGCTAGTCTTCCGGTTACTGGCATGCATGCATGCACGATAATCAGCTGGTCGGTGCACATGCTCACACTGGAAAACGGAAGAACAGCTCTTCCAGTTTCTGGTACTGCTCCACGAAGGCCAGCTGATTGTCATGCGCGCCAGAACCTCGGAAGAGGAATGGGCGACGCTTCTGGCAAGCAAACTCAATGGGAAAGCAGATTCACTTAACCATGTTATTAACTTGGTAACTGCTTCATTTAACAACTGCAGCAAGAAAAGTCATAAAATGGAGCAAAATTAACTTAACAAATGTTCTGCTTAGGAACAGAAATTTTGGGCTCAATTGTAGTTGAGGATTACCTATAGTAAAGGAAACCTGCGTTCATGGCAAGATTTGGATGTATGAGGTCATGGAGGACTTTGGGCCTGTCACTGTCTCTTATGTCATAGGATTGTTGTTGAAAGAACATGTCTACTACTACTACACTTAAATATAAACGTATATGAAATGCAAATACTGATAAACACCACATGAAACCTTTCACGGAGGAATAAGTGAAACAATCATCAGACAGCAGAGATTAGACCCTGGGTGGAAGTTGTCCAATATGGCTGGTTCAATAGATGGCTTACTCAAGAAAAGGTGCATCATTATTATAGCAAGACTACATACTTCCTCAAAGAAGCACTAATCACTTTGATCCAATAAACCCCGCCTCCCTCGACTAGTCAAAGGAGCAAGAAGGGCCACTGATCCAAGCATGCAGTGGAATTGGAATTGGAATTTATTCAATTTGTAGGCCGCCCTATTCCCCGAGGGGACTCAGGGCGGCTGAACAAAAGCCAAGGGAGGGGAAATTACAAAAAGTAAGACAAAAACAATCGGACAATACAAATGATTTAAAAGCACAACAGACACAGCAAATTCGAGTAGGGGAGGGGAACTCAACCCCAGGCTTGCTGGGACAGCCAGGTCTTCACGGCCGTCCGGAAGGCCTGAAGGGTGGCGAGGGTCCGAATCTCCACGGGGAGCTCGTTCCAAAGGGCTGGAGCAGCCACAGAGAAGGCCCTCCTCCAAGTGGTCGCCAGCCGACATTGGCCGGCAGATGAAATACAGAGGAGGCCTAATCTGTGGGATTGAATGGGTCTGTGGGAGGTAATCGGCAGAAGGCAGTCTCTCAAGTACCCAGGTCCAATACCATGTAGGGCTTTATAAGTAATAACTAGCACCCTGAAGCGTATCCGGAGACCAATAGGTAGCAAGTGCAGCTCGCGGAGGATAGGTGTAACGTGGGTGTACTGAGGTGCACCCACGATCGCTCGCGCGGCTGCATTCTGGACCAGCTGGAGTCTCCGAACACTCTTCAAGGGCTGCCCCATGTAGAGCGCATCGCAGTAGTCCAGTCTTAAGGTCACGAGGGCATGAGTGACTGTTGTAAGATCCTCCCGGTTCAGGTAGGGGCGCAATTGGTGCACCAGGCGAACCTGGGCAAATGCCCCCCTGGTCACAGCCGACAAATGATGATCTAAAGTTAGCTGTGGGTCCAGGACGACTCCCAAATTGTGAGTGCTCACATTGCCAAGATTGCTGTTCATTTCATTCTGCTAGGCATTTGAAACAGACCAGGTCAAGAAATAGGCAAAGCAGAGATTCCAGAAATGCTCTTTATTGTACAGTAGAAGTGAGAGAAAGACAAGAATCTTGTCTTGCACTAAACAAAATAAAGATGGAGTTGTCGTCTTTTCTCCTCATATTTTTTCTTTTTCTTTTTTAGGACTGTGTAACTTTTTGGCAAGTCCTTCTTGGTAGCTCACACATGCCTTCCCTATCCAAAGGTCATTTCTACATTTATTTCCTATTTCTTTGTTCCCTAAACCAGCTCTTTCATTCTGCAAGGGGCAGCTCAGATTCAGCAGACCTGCCTCTCAAGAGTTCCAGAAATTGACTAGATGTGTGCAGACTGACCCACTACATTACTGGGAAAATTTTGAAGCCTGGATGGAAATAAGTGGGATGCACAGGGCTTTGAGGCAGGTAAACTGAACCTTCACTCTTAGAGAATTTGATGGTGCCAACAAACTGTATGCTGACTATAATAAACCCCACATTCTTCCAAATGTCATATCCAAATATTATCCTAGAGTCACTCCACTGTTCAACTTCCTTCCTTCTCCCAATACCAAGTCCCCGTTTGTCCTCTACCAAGGTTTGAATTACCAGAATCACTGTTATGCCAAGATCTTACAATGAAGGAGGGGGTGAATTCAATAAATGACAAAATATTAAACTTCTTTGATAACTTGACAGTATTTTCCCATGGTCACCATGATGGAAACAAGCCCTTATCATTTCATCCTTAAAGCTGATGGTTTCTTGAATATCATTTTGGCTTTAAATCCACCCTATGCCAGGGATGTCAAACTCAAGACCTCGGGGGTGCTTAGACCCCAGAAACAGCAAAGGACTGACCTGTGGTGCTTCCACCAACAAAAACGGAACTCGGGAGGGCCACATGCAGCCCTCCCAAGCTCCAGTTTTGCTGGTAGAGAATTGCAGGAGGCTGTCGCAGCTGAAAACAGAGTTTGGGAGCCCGTTTTCACTGGCAGAGTGTTTGGGCCACCACAGGCACCCGCAACACGAGTGATGTTGAGCTGGCACACTCACCCTGGCCACATCTAGCCCCCCACCCCCCCAGGTCAAACACAACCCTGATGCAGCCCTCAATAAAATCGAGTTTGACACCGCTGGACTAGGCTGAGTGTGTTTAATCCAATGAGCTTGATAGATCAGATTTTTGAAGCCAGCCTCATATCCATTTGACAATTTATTTTTCTCCCATTCCCCACATACTGCTAGTATTTCTCAACCTCAGCCTTTTAAGATGTGTTCAACTCCGAGCTGACTGGAGAATTCTGGGAGCAGAAGCAATGTTCTTTTTTTAAAAAAAATATTTTTTTATTTTCAAACCAACACAAACATACAAAACATATAACATAAAAAACTCTTCAACTACATACAGTATGTCGATTGGTTACAGGGTCTTTCTGCGTCCTTTCCATAGTCATCGCTTGAACTTTATTAAAAATCACATATTATCAATCCAATATCTTTGTATACATTGTTATTATACTTCCTTTGTTTGATTATCACTATTGTTTCTCCATTTTAAACAAGGTACTCTAGATATGTAACTATTTATATTATAATAATTCATTATATCATCTTCAATATATCCAATAATAAAGGATTTTTTATATCTTATTCTGTCATTCTATTATTTTAGCATTAATAACATTCTTTAATAATTTTCAATTCCATGTTTTTCCATTATTAGTATCATCAATCTAATGTATATGTATACAATTGTTAATAATTATTAAACATCCATTAAGCATAGCTATTATTGCATCCTTTCAGCATAAGGCATATTAATTTTGAAGTAAATTTATATTATGGCATTTCATTACATCATCCTAAAATCATCTAAAAATATTACATCTTTATATTCTATTCTATATATAATTATTTATCTTTTATAAAAGGGCTTCTCAGCATCTTCTCCATAATCCTCACTTACAGTTTGTACAAAATTTCATATTATCAATCTAATGTATATAAATGTTTTATTATCATTATTGATCATTTATTTAACTATAGCTATTATTACTTTGTCTTATACATAGTACTCAAAATTTAACTACATTAAACTAAGTTTTATTGTGACATTTCATTTCATCATCCTGTATCCTTCCAGGAATAGTATAGTCCAATCTCTTGCCATTTGTAAAATCTGTATTCTAGGTGTTTTCTTGATAAGTCTTATGTGGACGTCTCTCGAGAATTTGTTCATTGCATGTCTTGTAAGGATTTGAAACCTTCCTTCTGCTCTTTTCATCAGCTTAACTTTTGTTATCATTAGTGCTTCTGCCGAGATTACTCTCATTATTTCTGCCATATTTTCTCCCCTTTCTTCATCTGTTTTGACATCTGAGATAAAGTTCCAGTTCATCTATCTCTCCTTTCCGTATTTCGCACTTGTCATTTCCCTACTCTGTTTGCTGTCAGTATCAACCATTTTCTGATCACTTTCATATGTCTCTGTGATTTTTTGAGCTCTGTCCTCAACCTTCATCATTATCTCCGTACTTTCTGTATTTTGCTCTATAACTTCAATTCTCTTTTCAATTCTTTGTGATTGTTAAAACTTTTTGAATTTCTAATATAATTCTTTGCAATGTTATTTCCTGCGCCATTTTTAGATTATAAACACTGCCAGAACGTCCAAGGCTTTTGCTAGGTTCCAAACAATTTCAGTGAAGTTTTTCAGACCAAAGCTTTCTCTTTCCTTCAAAGAAACATCTGTATAAACAAAACGTTTTCCACTGACCCTTTCAGTAAACAAAGCCTATAGCTTTGTACTATCAGATGTTGCCAAGCCTCTAGCCACTAGATGGCAATGTTACATCTTTTTCCTCTGTTTTTGCCTCTTCTCTGTAAGCTCCGCACTCCGGAAGAGGGAAGGAAAAAAATGTTTAAAGATTAGGATCCGACTGAGCCTTACGAAGGTAGAAACTTTTAATCCACAAATACAAAAAATGGAAAAAGTATAGAGGAAAAGGGGGGGGGGGGAAAGACCAGTCCAGTTTAAAAGTCCATTTGTAAAAAGTCCATCCATAGAAAACAAACAAAATTAAAGTGAAAAAGATAACACAATAGTTTTAAACCAGGGTTAATTCACCACCTGCTTTCTTCTATCTTCAGCTTTATTTTAATTCCAAGTTTTTGGGTTTTCTCTTCCCTAATAATAATTTTTTTTCTCACCATTTCGACACAGTCTTTCCTGTACTACTTGTTTCAGGGGCTTGTCCCAACCTTCTGCAGCCATTTTGGCTGCTTCTTTGTTGTTGGCAAAAAGAGCTTTTTTCCTGGATCAATCAGGGACTTTGCTATGTCCCTGAGATCAACAGGACATGCTCTTCTCTATCACTGTTCCTTCAGAAAAATTTATGTCCAAAAGGAACGTCCAATAACAGAGATATCGAGAGCAATCTTGGAGCCCCAAGTTTGCATGTCGTGTCGTTGTGATGTCAAGCCCCGCCCTCAGAAGCAATGTTTTAATAATCTTAAGAGCTGTTTGACAACATAAAAGAAACTAACTGCTGTAATGGGTTCTTTCTAGATATATGTAAAAACTAGACAGTCTATTATGGATGTTGTAGTTACAGGATTGCTAAATTGAGTTGACCTAAGCAACCTCTAAGATTATCTTCAGGACTAAAATTCTAATTTTATACGCTAATACTTTTTTCCTTTATCTACAATGATTTTTCAAGAACTGGTTTAGATGATTTCTTGACACTTGGTATTTCAGGTTTTTAGTTGTAGTTGCCAACACTAAATTTGGACTTCTTAATCAGGCACACAAGCATCCACATATAGTGTCTTCCTTGAAAATATGAATTGCATCGCTATATAAACTATCTACTAGCAAACAATTTTTCTTTTATCTCACTCAACAATCCTGAGAAGGCTACATGGGATTTCAAAATAATGTACGCAATCAAGAAACCTTCAGAATCTTTGAAAAACTTCATGCAAAGCATGGAAAATCCAGAGCATCTGTTTCACAGAAAATGACTAACTTGGGGCATTCAGGAATGAGAAATTGTTCAGGAATGAGAAAATTCCACTGAAGTAGGAGCTGAAGAAGTGATGCATTTTCTGGATGAACTCCATTGAAACAGAACACAAATACTTCATTTTTACAATCCAGCTTTAAATTAAAAGTTACATCACTTCAACCTACTGAATCTGACTATATAGCAAAGGAGAAAAATCATTATTTTTGTTATCATCTTAGTTGTCTATATAGATGTGTCATCTGCACGAAAGACAAAATGAATTTCAATAAAAGCAATAAAAGTTATGAAAGATGTATTAATTTAAGTAGCACATCCCATTCATAGAACAAAATGTCATTTTTAAAATAGATTGGATTGGCATATTATTAAAATTAATAGTATGCCAATTATTTTAAAATATTTATCAGTTAATCCATACACACGCATTCTCCCTCTGTGTGTGTGTGTGTGTGTGTGTGTGTGTGTGTGTGTCAGGCCAAATTGTTAGTGTCCAAAGAAACCATGGAATGTGATTTTGTGCCTTAGAGAAAACAAGTAATTAAGGCAAATGTCAATGATATACTTCCTTCAAACAATTTTATTATTTGAGAACAAAAAGTTGCACACACAGACAACAGCACTGTTAAAAAATAGCTTCACAAATTATATACAGTAAAGAACTCAGTGGTTTAACATTGTAAATGTGTAAAAAGCCATAACATACATATATCAGATCTACTAACTTTAACTGAAACGCAACACAATACAAATTTAAAATAAAATTCATTTAACCCTCCTTAATTCAACAAAAATTAAAAACCTCCTCCTTCCACAATGAAAAAAGAAAATAAAAACCTTAAAACTTTGGTGCTATTCATAACCAATATAAAAAGCCTTGTGCTAAATAGGCTCTGAATCTATCGCATTCAAAACTCACATTTGCCAGACAACTCGCTCTTGTATGACATAAAACATTCGGAACTTACAAAAATAGTACTGAACTGAAAGCAGCCAACTTCATAACCAGGATATATACATACACCTGTTTGTTTCTGAAAGGTGCCTCAGTCAAATTGCGAACATTTATTTCAGTTATATACAAAATATTCTCTGTGTAAAAAGGTTAGACTTCACCAAAATTCTGTACACACGTGCTGTAGAGATTTACAATCTGACCCTTAAAAAAAATGGCCCTAGCCTAGCACAAACCCTGTGGAACTAAATGGGGTCAGCGCTAGCAACACAGTTCAAAGACTGGGGTTCTAACCCATCATTTAAGGCAATAAATATTCCTGCTGCTTCTCTTTAAACATTCACATAGTTGGGAATACAGCTCAACATGCAACAATACTATAAACTGAACTTCAGAGTAAGAATTGTTCTGCTGAAATTGTCTGAAAACAAATTGATTAGGAAACATCTTTCATCCTATGATTTGCAAGCTAAAGAAACCTGCTATCTACTTAAGATAGGCAAGCATCAACTCCAGATTAGAGATTTTATGCGTCTGTTTGGAATGGTGCGATTAAGGTCAGTTGGACTTCCTCATGATGGCAAAAAATCCCTCAGCATAAATTGAGTAAATCTGGTTTACAAAGGCCATAGCCTAGGCAATTTCTACTCAGATGAATTGTATAAGATGAGAAAACAAAGTCCATAGGAAATGCTGCAGCAAATTAGATTTGCATGGAATTTATGCAGCTTTACTCTCCTGATAAATTGTCACAGTCATGTACAACAATTCTCTGTCCATGTTAAACTGTGGGCACCCACCAATCACTCACATGAACTTTTTATCCAAACTGAGGCCATTCTAAAATTCTCAAAAAGCCTTTCTCTCTAAAGATAGATCACGATAGTTCAGAAACAAATCCATATAGAATGCTTATAGTGAACACCAAATTCAGTTAATGCTTTGAATTGAAGAAAATATGAAATGAAAAGAGAACCCAAACAGACCACAATATCTTACATGCAGTAGATATCACAACTGCTCTTGCATATGCTAACAGTATTTAAGGACATGATAGAATACCCCAAACTCGTACTTAGAAATAGCCCACATAGTTTGAAATGCATTATATATAATTCATATACGTGAGTATTCATTTATACTGTATATATTTACATACATATACACAAAACCACCCTGATGTTTTTAAAAGGCCATATCACAAAACAGAAGATATGGATTTAAGATTCTGAATATTAGAATATACATTCACTTTAAAAAGAAACCAAATATGCATACCTACGTATGGTGTAAATCATATTGACAAAATAGTTTGTTACTAACATTACATTAAATAGATGGTTTTATAAGTTTCCTTAATAATTACATATATAGAAGACAAAGAAGCTTTGAGTCACAAAAAATAGATAGCATTTGTAACAATTACAGTTTTTTAGCCCAGAATGGGAAGAAGTAGCAAAATGTTATAAATCTCCAAGGACACAGAGCACCTACTATATCAGTTTAAAAAAATATATATTTTCAGGATGAACTAAATGAAAGCATTGTTCTTTTTCACCTTACCCTACCCCACCCATCCTTTTTTCATATTTATCTTTTCCCCCTTTTGTTTCCAGCTGGGGGTTTCTTCAGCTGGAGAAGTTGTCCTCCTGTGCCAAAGCTTGCAGAGGCTGGATTGGACACCCCAAATGTCAGGCCAGCAGATGCTGTGATGCCAGGATTGCTGAAGTTAAACCCAGATGTGGTCGAATTGCCAAAGCCTTGTAAAGGAGGGGAAAACATTTCAAAATGAACAGATGTGATCACATAAAGGACAAAGGATTTTGAGTTCTTTAAGTGTGAAGTGCAATTTGAAAAATGTTGGGAATCTCTTGCTGCCTGATAAGTTACATAGCATGGGAAGCTCAACTACTAAAAAGAATGCTAAATGAAGTGTAATCTATATAATATGGACAATATTATTGGGAGGCTGAAAGAAGCTAGTGTTATGTGTACTCAATTTTACCATGAGCGGAACATAGGTTTATAGGATTTGAATTTTTAATTTAAAAAGACATTAAAACTTTTCAAATTAACTTTAACCTTTAGTTGAAAAGCAATGTAACTCTCAGAAACTTATAACCTTATCACAAGGCAAAATAACACAGTCAATCTTTTCTACCTGAAAGCCTCTATATAGGCTGGAATCACAAATCCCATAATTCCCAGTGAGCCTGACTAATCCAAATTTTTAGGAATTGCAATCCTAACGCACCCAAAATGTTCTAGGAAAGTTATTAAGTTTATGTGGGCGGGATGTCTGGACAGTGATTTGGAAAAAATGCTTCAAACACTGAGCAAGCAGAGCACCTCTCTTCCAATCAATAAAACTGTCCAAATATTTTTCAACCTTTTGTGCAAATCTGGAAAAGGTGCTATTATTTTAACAATCACATTAACATTAAAGCCAGAAATGAAACCCAGTATTTTGAGAACATTCATTACAAGTGGCCCACATGGAAACCTGAAAAAAACCAGACTGTTATTGAAAAGGAAAATCAAATGTGCAAGATCCAGAGCACTTCTTTTGAATCATTTTCAAAGTGTGCACGGAATAAGTATCAGGATAGACATCTTAAATATATTTAAAGGCATTTTTTTATTCACGGGGAAATTGGTCAAACACAAAGAGGCAGTGCCATTTAGATGTATAGCGGGAAAGCCCAATAAAATTATTTTTTTCCTTAAAGCAGAAAAGTACAAGGATGAATATTCTAACACCAAAACATCCCCTCTTCCATTTTGAGTTTGGAACATCGGGATGAGCAGCTGAATATATTTTAGGGTCAACATTCTTCATAGGACCCTATTTGTAAAAGTGATTGTAAATTCCTACATAAAAATATCAGTAACTGAAAATATTGTGTGACGAAAATACTTTGTACAGAAAACTTAACTGCCCCATAAAACATTCAGAACAGAACAAACCTGCACTAAGGCTTCCTGATGGCTTATTTGCTGCTCCAAATCCAAACGATGGCGCACCCGGAGCACTGCTTCCAAAACCAGCACTACCTGCAAATCCTAGAAGAAACAATAGCAAAGAAAGGAAACACAAGTTGAAGTGCACAGGTTGAATTGCTTTTAACCACAATGTGTTGAGTGAAGTTTATCACACAATATTTTATCAGCAAGGCTCTAAAGCCTAGCTAAAAGGAAATCAACGTCCCTTTGGTACTCTGCGCATATCTGTATTAAGAACCCAGTGATTCATTGCATACTTTGCAAATCTGACAGTGGTCGGCCATCTTAGTTTGTATTACTTACTTATATTGTGATTTTAATTCTAGACTTCACACCTTTTTCATTCTTTTTATGAATAAGGAAATACCTTAAATCTTTCCACGAGACATCCACTGGCAGACATCGGTTTGCAATTTTTTAAAAAATGACATGAACCTATAGATAATTTTGTTGTAGGTAACCTATTTTATTTATTCTGCTTTTGCTCAACCACTGTTTGCAAAAACCAATAGATAAAATTGAATTTCCCATGACTAATGACCCCAAAAGCTATAAAACATATTACAGCAATTAATTTTCACTAGATGCAATATCTTTGGTAGGTATGTATAATGTTTATAATAAAAGTTGCATGTTGGAAATAACACCTTTACACAGAAAATCTTCTTTAATAGTGAATGTGGCAGAGGCAGAAATCCCCTCATAATCATTTATAATCTCAGAAACTTTGCAGTGGATCCAGATTTAGTCCTATTTGCTAATCCCTTTGTACTTTTTATGTGCAACCAAGGAAGAATCTGTTTGCACAAGTCAAGTTGCTACACATGCTTCAGAGAACATTTTGAAGGCACATGGAAGAAAGGAAGTATTTTTCTGACTTCACGCAAGGCAGAACTTACGGTGGAATTTCTGCTAAAACTGATCAAACTTTAAGCATTATAGGTTTTTAAAAGTGTTTCCTAAGCCTATTATAAAAAAGTTCTGCTAAAACCAGTGTGTTCTTCAGGTGCTCTGAAAACGTTTTATCAGCTATTCAAAGGAAATCTTTGAATTTCCTTTGCTAAAGCTAGTATTAGTGACTAGCTTTATTATTGTTAATTTTTTTCTCATAAATTTCAGGTTAAACATAGATACTACAGACAAATTGTATTTCCTAATTAAATCCCAATATGTAATATTATGTAATATTATTATTCACATAATAATTGAAAACTGTAAGAACCAGATTTCTTCCATGTTATAAATGTGAAGACAATTGAGAGCTGATTAAATACGGGTGGTTGCATGACTATCTTAAATAAATAAAATTAGGAAGCAAAATTTTACTTCAGATATAGCAAAAACTTTCTTTTAAAAATCCTGTCATTTCAGCAGTCATACACTTAAGTACATTGCATCATTATCCCACTTATGGCCCCTTGAAAATAAATATATAGACTTGTCTTTTCTGCTAGCAGCATTGGAAGATTTGTGATAATAAATGGAGCGAGCCTTCTGCTATTCACTGCCATTGCGTTTAATGTTAAATACTGAATCTGAAAATAGGTAGTTTTTGTAATGCATTACATCCCTCTACATCGGGTCTCTACTCTACTCCCAGCCCACGGGCTGGATTCACCACGCACTGGCCACACCCATGCCTGGTTTAGTGAAGGGGGGGGAGTCCCGATATGTCACGTGATGACGATGCAAGTTTGACACCCCTGCTCTACATTGATGTGATAGCTTGCAGAACAATTGAAAAACTAAGCAAAGTTTGTTTTACTGCTTAATTTCTTGTAACTAAATAGGAAAGTGAACGAGAGTTTTAAGCCATTTGCTTTTTGATTTAAGAAACTAGTCCTCTGAAAGGGAAAATATGACTGCAACATGATACAAATAACAAGATAATTATTTGCAAAGTTTGAATGGAGTTAATCTTTTAACATTTCTTTGATGTCTATATTTGCAAGTTAACTCCTAGACTTCTATTTATTCTTGATTGCATAATAATGTAATTACAGCACTGCTGAGGCTACGTTTTGCATCATTTTTAATTTATTTGGGTTTGCGAAAAGAAAAAAGATCTCCAGGCTTGTCCTCAATCTTAGGAAAATTAATACTCTCTTGAAGTGGGATAATTAGAATTTCTGGATCTGTGTATTAACAATGGACTAATGGTTACCCTTTCCACTGAAATATCACCAGAGAAAGAGAACTGGTACATTAATATATTAACATATTTTGGGATTTTTTTAAAATCAAAAATTAAAATGCAGTTTATATGCATCTTATTCCATAAAAGTAAGGTACATAACGAACTAAATGTATTTAATATGATTTATGCAAACATGCAATTCAATAACACTTTAGGAAATAATCTTTGCCTCCCCAAATGGACATTTACTTAAATGTCCATTTAAATGTAAAAAAAAAAAAAGTTTTAAAACCTAAATAAATTCCAGGGAAAAAAAGATGATTCCTTATTACCAAAACCTTTTTCCCAACAGAGATCTTAATGAAATAAATCAGGAATAATAATTAACAAAAAAATAACAATGCAAATAAAGCATCATATTTGTGAACTATAAAAAGCCCAAGAAGGGGCATTTTCCCAATCTCTCAAGAAACGCTTTCAGTTGCAATGGGGCTTTTTGATGTGAGCTGCGCACTGAGATTAATCAGGGGCTTGTGGCTATTTCATATCCATTAATAAGAAGTCCAGCCAGGCGGACCTATATATGTAAATATTACTAACACGAGTGAAGTGTGCTACTAATTCAATTCAGGAAGTGCTGTAGAGTAATTCAGTGAAACATTAGGAAAAAAAATTAAAGAAGGGTACCTCCAAGGCCTGAAGAGCCTAAGCCACTTGACTGCAAGCCAGTGCCAATACCTGAACCGAATGGCGTTCCAAAACTAATTCCCAGAGTCGGCTGTGGCCCTGGTATGAAAAAAATGAAAAGAAAGCTTGCCTTACTGTTTCACAACAGAGACCCACGATGCAAACCCTTCATTAAAACTAAATCATAGCTTAACAAATGCTTTTTAGAGCACCCAAGCTTTTAGTGTCTTCAATGGCTAAATTTTAGATTTGGAATGCAATACAAAATGAAGCTACTGGTAAAACGTTTATGTTATGTCAAAGCAATGGACCATGTTTTTTATGGACAACTCAGCATGTCATTTTAAAATTAAACTGTCAGCTCCTTGATGGGAGTATATGTGAGCAGCACTTCTTTAAAAATCAAGGTTTATATTAACACAAATAAAATCATCATGTTACCAATGTCTGGTATTAAAATACTCAGCTGAGTATTTTATCCAGGTTTTTTTTAAAAAACAAACGAAACAAATGGATAAAACACAACACAATAATTTTATTTTATTGAATTTATTTTTCATTTTTGAGCAAGTCAATTACACAGTAACATGACAATTCAAGCTGGTTCACACAAAAATGATAGTTACTGAGTTGTTAGAACTTTGCTACATTTACAACAATTTTTGTCTGCTTATTTAAACATTTACAGAAAAGGCACAATTGTGTACCTTGCCCAATACATTCAAAAAAATTTCAGATTCAGAAGCTTGGAGACAGTGGTTTCCCTACATAAGCAAACTGTCAAAATAGGCTTTATATCATTGTTAAAATGTCTAGCATCAGTCCAGGGTAGGAGTGATAAATCTCCTTAGTAGCCCCAGGTATAAATAATGTGAAACAAAAGTTCTAGTTTTTTTCCTACTAATTTATACAAACTACTTGACAGTATTCACAGTAAACTGTTTAAGTTCAGCAATTAGTGCATTAATTAAACTTGATGAGTTTGTCAAGTTCAAATACTGTGCCTGCCTTTTTATTATATCATGCTGAAGGCCAACAGTAAAATCTAGAAAATACTGTTCTAAGACAATTCAGAACAGCACTTACTGGATTCCCTTCTAATAATGAATGTCCTATTGTACTTATAAATCCAATGGTGCAATCATCAAAGTGGAAGGTTTAATCAATATGATAGTGTTTGCCAGCAAGTGTTTTATTTAAAACACTCCAAGATATTTTACATTTCATTTTTCCTGAATATTTATATTTTCTATTTAAAATACAACCCCACCCCCAAATTTCTACCTCATTATTGCATTATAATACATTCATCTACCATGATTTCAATTTAAAATAACATTAATACTGATGACAATTGCAGACTTTGATGTACAGTAGACAGTATGCATGGTCCCTTTCTGGTTTTGCAAAGTTATAAATACTTGAACTTCAAGTTCTCACAACCATTACTTAAAGCAAATATTAAGCAAAAGGCACTTTTTAAAAATCTTTTGCCAAGGAACGCCTCATTCTAGATGACCCAATGCAAAAAAGAGGTTGTAATATTCATGGTAGCATAAGTTAAAGGGCAAGTGGTGTTGTGAACTTGCAATTAAATACTTATTTTGGCAAGCTGAGGTTTCATTCATATTTTAAACATATATTATACATCTTATTTGAAGACTTTGGGTCAGTTGAACTTGGTTTTTATTTTAAATAAGAATGAGAAAAAAACATTGATTTCAAGGAATTAGTTAATTCTGAATCGAATATGTTAAAAGACGTTTTGCATTTAGAAATGAAACTAGATATAAACAAATTAATATATATTAGTAACCAGAAGCTCTTTAAAGAGTTCTCAATCTGAAGTTAGTTAGGTTCTAAAAACAAAAAGCATCCAGTGTTCCACTTTTAAGGAAGTGTATCAGTTTTCCATCTCAGGAGGAGGCACCATTGAAGGAAGACCTTGAAAAATAGTTAATACCACAGTCCTCCAAACCATTTTTTTCCAGGTTTTTAAAGTAGTTCAAGGCAGACTTTATATTTAAACTTTATAAGTATAAGATTTCATAATTCAAGCTGACAAAACCTTTCAACTAAATAGCAATTTCGAATTGGCACAATTCTGTATCAGAAAATCAAATAACCTCATTCAAGTTAGTTATCCACACATAATTTAAATAATACTACAGATTATCCATGCCAAAATAAACTTTGTCACCTTTGGATAACATGTTATGAATCATTTAAAATATAAGTTATTTGCTGCAAGCTATTTAAAATTTATTACCCTAAAGAGCAATTTAAGTTTAATAAATAAAGCTCACTACTACTATAGCAATTTATTTGTGCTTTTCAGTAGTAAGTATCACTATTTTCAATGGGACTTCCCTTAATAATTTTTGTTTGGGATCACAACCTAAGACCCCCGACAGAATAAATATTATGTACTAAGTTTGCCAAATGTCATTGTCCAAACTGTTTGATATCAAAAAACTAAGGTGTAAGTATAAATTCTACATATCCAGCCAAGAATCTGATTAATACATTTCTTGTTAAAGTCAAAGTATTTTCATTTAATCTCAATACTGTAGTAAAACCTTCAATTTTATCCAACATTCGTTGAAACAGAAGGTCCAATGTAGTATTCATGCTGAATAGGTATTCATTCCAAGAAGTGTTTTAAACTGTACTCTCAGCAAGATCGAATTACAAAGTAAAGCTTTCAATGCTGAAAGGTGTTAAGACTACACAACCAGAGGGAAGCAACCTTGAGACTTGCTGAACTACAACTTCAAAGATTCCAAGTCCTTTGGCTAAGACTGCCAGAAGTTGCAATTCAGTAACATTTGCAGATAACAGTTTTTCCAACCCTGAGGTAAAATAGCCAATTCTTTAATTGCCAAAATGGAGAAACTTGATTATGCCTAACTATCTATACTAAACCATCTTTGCCTGAATGGTTAGGGTTTGGGGTAAGATTTTAAAAAGGAATCAATAAATTATTAATTTAATTTCTAAATAGCCAAAGCTGGAGCTGGTACAGAGTTTAATTGCAAATAATGCTTTAAAATAGAGCAAACACAATTTCCTACAAATACGTAACCATTCCCTATGCATTGGCTTGTAAGTACAAAAATGCTATAGGACTTTAGAAATGCAAGCTCTTTCAATATTTCAAATGTGATTAATCAATGATTTTTCAATGGCCTTTCAAAGAAACTTATTTATCTATTATAGGAAGTCTCTTCAACACCATAAACACAAACATTTTCACATACATCTAATCTTACTAATACCAACCTACCATATATTATTTAAACACAAAATGAAAGCCTACTAAATATTATAATTTGTTTGCTGTTCTTTGATGAGGATAACAGTTTAAATATGGGCTGAAGGTCACAGCATAACAGTGCAAAACAATCACTGTTCCATCTGGCCAGTGACTGAGTGGCTTGCTTAGTTCACTTCAAATGTCACCCTTCCAAATGTTGCCACATTTATTCACAGTTATTCACAACTAAACATTATTGTACTGCAAGCCAAAAATCTGCAATTTCTTATTTTCATAGTCTAATAAATTTGGAACTGAAACATAAACATTAATTTCCTTCAGCACTCAGTTAAATATGGTATTTGATGAAAATTAAGTGCCTTTTGCCATGCACAAGCATCTACGCATAGAACTGTTCTATATTCTGAACCAAAGTGTGTGAGAAATTTAAATTAAACCCAATGTCATTTATATTGCACAACCACAGCTAAAGTATTACATTTTCCCCCCCATAGCAGAAAAACCTAGTGATGATGCTTACTTCACTCATGAGATGCACTCAATGAATCTTTCTTTCTAATAGAATTCTTTCAGTCAGCCACCTGGGTTCGCATAAATTACTTCTCATACCTAGAACCCCTCTGAATCTTCTCCAGAAGGTTGGAGAATACGCTGGAGTAAATTTTGGGAGCAAAGTATGTGGGACTATGAAATCAATGGATTATTTTTTTTCCCCAGGTAAAGGTATTTAGGATTGTAACAGCAGTTTCTGCAGCATTGCTAGTAACTTAAGGGGGAAAATCTTAATATTACAATTTTGGTACTTAAGAGTCTAAGTATTTCCCCCCTCTGCATAAAACTGTAAAAGTGCTGTAACATTATCGCATATATGAATACACTTAGAACAGAAGGTTTAAATTATAACAGATTAAATACGTCGATACAGTAAAAATAAAAGGATGTATAAACCATGTCACTCTCACTAAGCTTCATTTGATTCCTCCAGCTGTCAACACCTATTATGTCAATGCTGGAAATACCCTGTAGATCCCATTATTTAACAGCTGTACCTCAGTTAAAGGCTGTCTACATAGTAAAGTATGCATACATATACTACACTACTGTTTGTCAAGTACAGAAGAAAAACCTAAGCATGTTCTTAGGTATGTCTGGAAGAGATTACTCCAGTATAAACTAGGTCCTAAACTAGTTTGAGTTGTAACTTGTAAATCCAGAACTCTTAAGCAGTCATCCACTATTTTTCAAACACATACTACATTGGAAGGCCAATAGAGTATATTTTAAAGAGAAAATCAACACCTCTCCTTAATTTCTATCCATGCGTATTTCCCAGTGGTTGTAATTTTAAAAATATTTTTTTCTATACAGAATTTCAAAACTTAGCATCTTCCTGCTGGATCTATAAAAATGGCCTTTATGTTCTTCTGTGAGGCTTATTCCAACAACAAAGTGCTATGTAAAAACAAATAATAGAAAAGCCCTGTAATCTTCCATGAGAAAAACCATTCTAAATCAGACTTCAAAACAAATTATCAGTAAAGTAGAATAATCAACATAAATTATAAAAGTTCATACAATGCCTCCTAATTTTTGAAGGGTGTTATCCTATGCATATTCAGAGGTGACAGACTCACATTTGAAAGGGCTGAGTAATACAGTAAACAAAACTGTTACAAAAAAATTGCAAGATTAAATACTGGATGTGTAATTATTGCTAAGTCTAGCCTGCATTTTCTATTACCAATATTTTGATGTACTGCTATTCACAATTTTTAGATTTCGAAAACAAAAGGAAGACCTTATATAAAACATCACACCAGCTTATTATTGTTGTAACACTAAAAGCTATAACTTGAATGCACTCAGACCTGTAGCAGGCTGTTGCTGCTGTGTAAGTGTTGCAGCCATGGCAATGGCCGCTGCATTTGGTATGGTGCTGAAAGGAGTAGGTCCAGTTGTAACACGTGGGGCAGTCTGCCATTTCTTTGCTTCTACTCGCCTTGCTTCAAACACATCCACAGCATCTCCTAAAAAGATTTTTCTGTACCCAAGATACTGGTCTTTGAGCATCTGAACAGAGACAAAGAAAACTATTTTACACCGCATCCACCTTATAATTTTCCTATTCTGGAAAAAAAACCTATTATGTGTTATATTTTATTAAAATTATATGTTACCATAATACAATATTTATGTTACTAATAATTTTGAATTACATTTTTTTTTACAGGCAGGAACTATAACTATGTAATCATTTTTGGACATTCAAAACACAACAAGTGTGGCAATGCTATGAAGATGTCCTCGGGATAGAATTTTCAGATTCTTTTCCACTGGTTTTTCATTTGTGTATATTTTCAATAAAATTGTGCTAAGGATATCCGAAGTTTAATACATATATTGCATTGGTTATTTTACTTCCAAATTGCAGAAAATCTGACTCCTTTTACTCAAGACTTGTTGCCAAAGTTTGCAGTCTGTTATGGGGGCTATTACTGCTAATGCAACCCCTAAGTTTGATACTTTCACTTAAAACAATGTTATTCATAACCTTTCTTTTGTTCAATGTTCAGGTTCTTTAAAAAAAACCTCAGATTTTCTTTTCTCATGTTATATGTATAGCAACTCCAATATTATTTATTTATTATCATAATGAGGACTAATAGTACATATTTGCTGTGCTTCAAGGATGACTTTGCTCAAATTTTCATAATAAATAACCAGATTGATTTTAAGAACTTGTTATATATTAGCAGGCACGCAGAGAACATCTGACCACTATTCTATATGGAAGCTTTATTAATCTGTCTTTTCCTAACCCTTACCACATACACACATATAGAGAACCATGAAAGTTACTACATTTCATATATTCTTCATTTAAAAGCATCTCAAGAAATTTATCCGTTCCCTATTCCTTGTTTTTAAAAAAAGGTTTATGTATTATTACAGGATCAGTTAGCACCCAAGATGATACTATAATTTTTTTCTTCCAAAGACATCAAAAACACAAGTCAAAAAGCTAAAATAGCAGCTATTAAAGAATACAAGGTATTCATTAGCTGTACATGTTATACAATATATGAATGCAACTGGAAATATATTTTACCTTGACATTTTCATGTATTGATTGAAGCTGTGCAGCTAGAGCTACAAACGTTTGATAAATTTTCTGCATAGCCATGGATAAATCTGTGAGATATGAAAAATTGGGAAAAAAGCCTTGTTGCAGAATAAAATCATAATTCTTATTGCTGTCAACAGAACTAACATACTTTTCATTAATCGCAGCACAAGGATTGGGGAACCCTGTTGTAGACCAATATCTGTTTCTACTTTCTGGGGCCATGAAAAATGGTTCATGACTATCTTCCCTTGTTTCTCTGGATGTACCTGAAAATGGGTATTAACCTTCTTCAGACTTAACTTCCCACCTCCTTTTGTTTTTTTGTCCACAAATCCCTGTCTGCATAATTAATCGAGATATTAAAATGTGTATTTTTACCTTGCGGAGTTATGTGTGAATTGTTTGCTTGGGTAGCAAGATGATTTTCCAGTTCTTCAATCTGCTGTCTGTACTGCTGCAGTTGTACTTCAAATTGTTCAATCAAGATCCTGAAGTAGCTAGATTAAGTATATTTCAAGTGGAATTAAGTATCACTCTAAAGAAAACCAAGACCAAGACTAGAATAATTACATTTGCTGTTTTTCTTCTCATATTTTTATTTGTAACGTACCAAATAAAATAACACATCCAACAAATAACTGGTTTGTGATTTATACAAGTGCCCTTAGAGAAAAATACAATGAAAACATTTTTTAAAAAGAAATTGTAATCATTTCCAAGCACCAGATTTGATTATTCCTAATGCATACAATCTTGCTAAGAATCCAAGGAAACACTCAAACTAAAGGAAGTGCATTTCTTGCATAATAAACTATTACGGCCCTCTGATGCAAAAAGAGCATTTTTGGCACATCTCTATTAAGAACAGACCTTTCAATTTTCTACTTACTCAGCTGGTGCGGTATTTTCATGCTGAAGACCAGGAGGAGTTTTCTGTGTCCTTAGTGCTATCTCAGCATTTTTAAGTTCCTGCAGAAGGAGGAAAGGGAAAATCAGAAGTTGAAAGTCCAAAGAATAAAATCTGTATATAAATGTTTTAGTCAACTATTTTTCCTGATTTAATCAATATTCTCAACAGTAAATTTTTGCACTATTGAAATCACTGAGACCAATGGAAAGAAAGCCAGGTAAAACCAGATTATTATTTGCACAATTACTAAATAGAACTCCAAATACCAACTAAAAACACCCCTCTTGCAAGTTCAATCAAACTTCTTGAAGTTGCGAGGTTTTGTTTTTTTTTACTAGGGGCTTCCCTGGACACAATGGCGAGGAATGTGATGGACCTGGAAAGGTAAGAGGCACGCCTCGCGGCCCAACACCGCCCACCTCGCTCCAATGGTAAAGGCAACCTGCCTGGTTCCCTTCCCTGCCGTCCCTTTAGTGAGGGGTGGCAGGTGGGGAGGGGAGAAGCAAGGCGCGTCTCTTACCTTTCCAGGTCCGTTGCATTCCTCGCCCTTTCGTCCAGTGAATCCCCTTGTAAAAAAACCCTCATAATATTTTCAACATGTGATCATCTGACCTTGGTCATTTGTTTCTCAAGTGAGAATTAATACCGTGTTTCCCTGAAAATAATTTTCTTTTAACCCCCCGAAGTAAGCGCTTGGCCTTATTATTTTTGAGGTGCAGGAGGCGGCAAGCATGGTCACTTCAGGGCTGCTGCTGTGCTGCAATATTATTTTTTGGGGGGGGAGGCTTATGTTCGAGGGAGGGCTTATTTTAGCACTTGCGCTCAAAAGCCCAATTGTGCTTGTTATCCAGGGAGGTTTTATTTTCAGGGAAACAGAGTAACTGATAGTGGAAACAGCCTTAAAACTGACTGCAAATATGAAGATAAAAGAAAAGGACAAATAGATATACAAATATCTTGAACATACTCATCTTGCTAAATTCCATATATCAACATAAGTACACTTACATACTGCATGAGAATACTAGCACCTGGGAGGAAGGTTACAAATACAGAAGTTTACAGAAGTTGAGTAAAAAGATTAAAACTGCCAGCTATCAGATGATCAGTTTCCCAGGAATGACATACTAAAAATTAGAACACACACAGTAGTGCGATAACAAATGTTTCAACAGAATAAACCAAAGCAGAACTATTATACAAGCAAACCCACATTCCACTCCCACCCCCCAAATAAGCATACTGTTAATGTTATTAACATTAAAATTAGAATACATTAGCTTCTTTGGAACTATACCTGAGCTGTCTCCAGTTTTAGTTTATCAATATTAAGAGTGTTTCTCTGTAATCCACTTGCAGCCACTGATAATAATTGCTTCAAAGCTTTTATGTCCTCTTGCACTTTAAGCATCGCTTTGGAAGACATTCGGCTGATTTCTTCCTGAACCTGTTTTTGTTCTTTCACAAATTTCCTAAGTAAGAAAGGAGGGAGGAAATCAGAAAAAAGAAATCCACTGCCAAAATAACCACCCAAAATGAGTGATTAAGACCAGAAATAGCAATGACAGCAGTAGCTCAATGGCATATGAGAAAATGTATACAGATTTTTTACAGTTATTCAATATTTTGAAAATGCAAACATAATTAGCTATCAAAATGAATTTTAAAGGAATTCAGAAGTTTAAAAACATATACAGCTACGAAGAATTGTAAGTATCAAGAAATTGCTTACTGGAGATTTTCTACATCTTGGCAGATTACGGGAGGTAAATTTTCATCTTTTAGTGCTTTGCTATCCCTGTTAACAGATTTGTTCCATTATCAGCAAATTAGTGCCACACAAGGATTTTTTTATATCACATTGTAGAAATAAATAAAAAATTCATCTAAGGTTGTTTTTTTCTTTTTACAGTTTCTTTAAGTTTCAGGATTATTTCATTCAATTTTTATTGACTCTTGGTATTTACTTATATTTTGTATATTTCTTAAAGCTTTAAAAAAGTAAAACAATTTAGACATGAAGAACTTTATTCCACATAAGTCAGAGTCATTGAATATCATAATCTTAAATAGGACAGTCATGTATATGTTACTTCACTTTTTCCCCAGCTCAGACAAGCAGATAATTCAGTTAAGAAATGTAAAAATTAACAAAGCATTCCCAACTGTATCATCCTGCTTGAAATAGCATCAAACATTTTATCACCAACTTCATTATTTTAGTCTTTCCATTTAAATTTAAGTAACTTAGACAATTAGTTATTATGTTTTATAGACATGAAAGTAATTATAATATTTCATTTACTTACTCTGCTCTTGTTCCTGTTTTGTCACCTAGAAATAAACATTATAAGTTAGAAGGCCCTTCTTAGCTTTATTAACATTATCAAATAGACTTTTATCAACATTATCTTCTTTATTTCTTTAAAAAGGGCAAGAGCAGACATTCTGAAAAGAAATGGTGAACTGAAGACAGCTCCGCTAAAAGCAGATCTGTTGACTGTAGCAGAATGAAGAACTCGTTGGACAAGGAGATGATCTGAGATTGTTCACATTGTTCACAAGTGTTCTGTACAGTTGCTCCTTGCGGGAAATCAGCAAAACAGCAGTCTCCAGAAGGGTTTTCTATTTTTTTCTTTTCTCCCCTTTCTATTTATTTAGTTTATATTATTTTTTAATTGTGATTTTTAAATAAAATCACTATAAAAAGTAAAAAGGATACCAACAAAATCATTAGATTAATGAGACATTCAAATAATTATCAGGTCACTTTCTATTAAACTTCTTAGAACAGAACAGAACAGAACAGAACAGGAGGAGAAATGTTATATTAGAACCAAAACCACTTATTTGGGGAATATACATCCCAGAATAGTTTAATACTTTAAAATATGTTTGAAATATATGTGGCAATATTTTATGCTACACAGCCCAAAACACATCAATAGCAAAAATACCAATCCTATCCTGGGTGCCTCAGAAAAAATGCAGTCTTCATAATTTTGATTGAATCCTTCTAACTGTATCTGAAAATTAGTTCCTGATAGCTGTGTAGGTGATAACATTACATTGAAAAATGTTGAGGCACATTTTCTAGTTTGATTTAAGCCACTCTTAGTCTAATACTTGCCCATCTATACTACAGGAATTATGCTAAATTATGTCATATAGTTGTTTAGGAAGATTAAAGTAATGAAATAAAACCATTCCATGGCTTCTAAGTTTGAAATCTTTGTAAAACTCTAAGTTGGAGAATAAATTAGCAGAAAAATGCTTCCATTAATATTTTCTAAACTGATAATTATGAATACAATTTATGAGATGCATCTCTCAATTCAGCAAGTGAGAGATTAATTTAAAATAAAGTACTTAAGTTGAGCATAGAAAATAAAGCTGGATAAATATTTGCTTTTTGTCATAAAAGCTATGATTTATATGTCAATAAAACTATTGTTATTTAATTTCAAATGATCCAAATAAATCGATCTATATTAATTAGTTAATTTTCTTTGTGTTGTTCTCTTTATTAATGTACATAAGATGCAGACTTCATTTTCAATTACTTTGAAACACCTCCTTCACCTGAAAAACTAATAAACCATTGGATATCATCTATAAATTATAGGGAATCCTTGGATTTTGGCTCTGCAATTTGTTTCACTAATCCCAAAATATTCCTGATTTGGTATAATTATAAAATTGTACTTAAAAAAAACATACTTTTTTTATCTGAAGAGCTACTGAAATCTATGCCACCGAGACCTTCATTAACTGTGGTGACAGGTGCTGCGGCTGTCCCAAGGGTCAAACCAAAAGCATTCTGTCCAAGACCTGAAAATAATGCAAACATTTTTGGGTAAGATTCAGGATTATGTGAAGTAAGATGCATTATCCATGAAGACTGAAAGAATTTTCTTCTAATGTTATCAGCCGAAATTCTTAAACTAAGCTAACAGAAACAGAAATCTGTAATTAAAATTTATCCTTATCACTAAGCCTGCTTTCCCATCATCAACACTAACACAGAGGTCTTCCGAAGACACAAACATTCAAAGATTGCAAACAGTGAGATATAGAAGAATGGTGTTGTGCTTAAACATTATTTCTAATTTCAAAAAGGAATACAATAAGCTGAAACTGTAACTACAAATTCAAATATTGCTTTTAAATCAGATTAATTACTACTTGTTTGAGTTTAAAGTATTAGCAGGATTGATAATCCTTTAAATTATTACATTAAATCCATGCATAAGATCCACATTCTGAACATTTTAAATAATAAATATGAGCAACATCACCTGTTGTAGCTGTGCTTGCATTTGGGAAAAGTGTTCCTCCTAAACCAGTCAAAGCTCCCCCCAGAGAAAGTCCTGTAGATACAGTGGTGGTTGGAACAGTGGTGCCTCCCAAGTTTAATGTAAAACCAGAAGAGCCTGAATTTTAAGCAGAGTGCAATTCAGATCCTGAACTTTTAACAAAATGATACATCTTGATTTTTTCCCCCCAACAACCATTCGGTTGCACACTGATACTATTTTAATGTCGTTATAAATACTACAGGCATAACTTCCATTTTGGTGTTCATAGAACAGGAGCCTCCAACCTTGCTTTGCTGGCTGAAGAATTCTGGGGGTTGAAGTCCACAAGTCTTAAAGTTGCCAATATTGGAGACCCCTGTTCTACAACCCTTCCATATAGATGAAGTCATCCAGTGGTAACCTCATATACTTAAATCTTTATCAATTCCTTCATGATGTTCTAAACTTCAAATGCAAGAATTCCAAAAAATCCACAAAAAATTTAGAAAGGCACTTGGCTATGAGCTACTGATTCACTATTGAATCCGAGTCACTACTGAAATCAAGTGCTTTTAAGTGAATCACTACTTAATCTTTTTAAGTATATACAAAGAACTTGAAGCCATCTTAGACAAATAGTGTGACCTTATTGAGCCCAATATTCTTTCAGCATCACAAGTGGATTCAAATCCTGTACCCTTGGTTTTTTATTAATTAAAAGTATCCAGTTGTGTGTACTGCCCAAAGTCATTTTTAGGGCCATAGGTGGTTATACAAATTTAATTAGAAAGGCAGAGTTTTCTGTGACTGTCAGATAGTCACTTCTTTTAGCTTAGCTGCAGTTATTAATACTGTAAGTAGCCATTAGGAGTATTTAATTAGCCTCATGTGATGTTGAAAAGATAGCGTCAGACAAGATTAGTATTTGAATGAGTCTCAACCAAGAAATCTCAGGACTTTAGACTAAACTGGACAGTTGAAAGTATCTCAGAAAGTGGCAATGGTAAAACATTTTTGCTCTGTTGCCAATGACATGGATGCATAATGGAGTCTTCAGGAGTTGAGCTCAACTCAAAGATAACTTTTCTATATTCCTTCAATTAAATGTTAATAAGTTTTAGAATTCCTATCATCGAATTGTGACAGAATTCTTTAATACTGTACCTAAAGTATAACTAGTTTTTGTAACAATTGTAACTAGAAAATTTAGGCAACAGGAAAATGAGAAGAAACTTGAAGACAGAACTATTGTAGGCTTACCTGCTGCTGGAGCAGAAGTAAGGGCAGAAGATAATGCAAGTCCAGAAGAAGTAGAAGTGATCGGTAAAGCAAAAGGAGTGGCTGATCCAGCAGGTTTACTGAAACCCAAACTAAGGCCCGTAGTAGAAGTAGTAGAAACAGGTGCGCCTATAAAATAATTGTTTATTTATACAATTTTATGTGGTTTCTATTCTTAGGAAGTATACCCCCAACACACATATTTTAATCTTCAAGGCACACTGTGATAAAGTCTTCCAGATTTCAGTTCAATACTGATTCCACCACTATGGCTCTCAGCATCTACTCATGTTCCATTATCACCCTCCCTTTGAGTTGTGAGCCGCCCTGAGTCCCCTTAGGGAAAAGGGCGGCATACAAATAAATTAAAATGAAATTATGAGGAAAAAATAAGTAAATACACACACACACACACCTATATAAACAATTTCCAATTAAGTCCCAATTACTATCCATAAAGATTCAAAATATTCTTTGCCTCACATACAATAACCGGAACCCCAAATAAGGCCATCACAATTATAATTATACACAATAAAAACCATTATAAAGTTATCTTGATATGCAAGTATAGTTTTTTATCTAGCATTTGTCTACTTTGCCATGTTTACATACTTTACAAGAGGAAATACTGTATTTTTTGGAGTATAAGATGCTCAGAAGTATAAGACGCACCTAGCTTTGGGGAGGAAAACAAATCTGCCTCTGCCTCCCAGCAATTTGCCTCCTTGTGGCAAACAGTACAAACAATATACACTGTTTGTGATGTTACATTTCAGACTATACTTGTACAGATGTTGTTAAAATTGATGTGGCTTTCTGGAAGTATATGTTATTCTCTGCCATTTAAAAGAAGATACAACAGCACTGGGCTTCTTCAGACCAAGCATTTATTTTAAAAAGCTTCTTCACTTTGTTACCTAGAACAATAATAAAGCAGTCTTTAAAAAAATAAGTCTAATAATTTGAACATTCTATAGGCATTTAGTTATTGACTTACCTCTTTGCAACAAACAGCAAACAGCCTCAATTTAGCCTGATTAGAAGAAGAAAAAAACCTAACCTATTGCTGCCTCCACAAGCCCTTTTCCCGTTTGCTGCAAGGAGGTAAATTGTTGGGAAGCAGAGGCCAAAGGGTGGGGGCTGGTGGGTGTGCTGGGCTAAATTTGGTATGTAAATTTTCACCCTTTTTTAGGGGGGAAAAGATACGTCTTATACTCTGAAAAATATGGTAGCTAAATTATACTCATAATAAAAAGTTACCAATCATTCTTAAGCCTCACATAATTGAAGTCCAATGTTTTTCCTTTGGGCATTTCCAGCTATCACTTCTCAAGTAAGGAAAAGATAATGTTAATGATTATATAATACTTACCTAATGTTAATCCTGCAGCAATAGTTGTAGCTGTTCCTGTGTAGGAATACAAAAGAAACAAATTTATGCCATTATTGAAGAATATGGAAAGGTACAAAATTCTAAATCTTCAGTATAGAAGCAAGCAACTTCCTATATCCAGGAATTCTGGACAATTCCCATAACCTCTACCTATTGACCATGCTGCCCAAAAATGATTGGAATTTGCCTCCAAAACAACCAGTAGCAGCAGCTGCTTTCTACCAGCAGGGAGTTGGACTAGAAGACCTCCAAGGTCCCTTCCAACTCTGCTGTTGTATTGTATTATTGTATTGTATCAGTCAAGAGGAGTGTTGATTTATCACCAGAATATCAAGTACTTAGAAGGCGATGGCTAGAGAGCACAAGCAAATGGCAGCCAAACTATTTAAAAGCCAACCACCAACACATCCCAATGAGCATCTAAAAAGCCACATACAACAGGCACCATATAAATTACCATACACAGAACAGCACACACTCTGTTAGACCAACCCAAGTGACCAACCCAGATTGAATCCTGCTGCATTATCCTGGGAAACATATTTGCCTGCATCTGGAGAAGTTACCATAACTGAATTCATGTCTTTATTTGCCTATTCTGCCATTAAGTCAGTTTGGTCTAATGGTCAAGGTATCAGACTAGAAACCGAGATTATGAGTTCTATTCCTGCCTTTGTCATGAAAGCCAGCTGGTTGATCTTGGGCAATTACTCTCTCTCAGCCCAAAACGCTTCCCAAGGTGGTTGTTGTGGGGAAAATAAGAGGAAGGTAAGTTGGAAAGGTTCATTGCCTTTGTAAAAATAATAAAGGTGGGATACAAATAAATAAATGAAATAAAGCCACTTTTCATTTTTATAAAATTTATATAGTCATCTGTATTATACTGAGGGTGGCTTTAATCAACAATTAAAATACCAGTAAAACAGCATAATGCATGTCTATTAAAACCATACATATTAAAAACCTAGCACCAATGTCAAACTTCAACATGCAGTCCCTTGTTAAATCCTCTCAGCCACCTCAACCTGCCCCAGGGCTTGGGGGGGGGAGCTTTTTGGAAGGTTAAGAGGGTAGAGGTCTGCCAAATTTCAAGAGGAAGGGTGTAACTAATTCAATTCATTAACTAATTCAAGCTAATCAATGCACATTTTGATAGGAATAACTGAAATATGTTTTACCTGTATTAGTCCCTCCTAAGGTAAAACCTGTGGTAGGCTTTGAGCTAAAAAGTCCAGTGCCAAAACCTACAGAAGGAGTACTTGTAGCAGTAGCTGTTGAGCCCAACGTTCCAAAGTTAAGGCCTCCAGTTGAGCTAAATTAAAAAAAATATTAAGAACATATTCATTGTTCATTTTATTTCTTCACTGCTAGTTTTACAAAATAGCATGCCTTAATTTAAATGCAATTAACTGACATTTCATCTTCAACCAAATGAGTGTTTGTAACAGCTAAAATTGTTTAACTTATTTAACATTAACAATATTAATGCTATATTTGTATAGCAATAGCAATAGCAGTTAAGACTTATATACCACTTCATAGGGCTTTCAGCCCTCTCTAAGCAGTTTACAGAGTCAGCATATTGCCCCCAACAACAATCCGGCTCCTCATTTTACCCACCTCGGAAGGATGGAAGGCTGAGTCAACCCTGAGCCGGTGAGATTTGAACAGCCAAACTGCAGAACTGCAGTCAGCTGAAGTAGCCTGCAGTGCTGCATTTAACCACTGCGCCACCTCGGCTCTCTAAGTATGTTATACTATCAGTTGTTTAAACCATGATGTGCAGAACCCCAACTTTGTACAAGGAAAATTAATGATCTGTTTGGCTAATTTATTATGCTGGTATCCAGAAAAAGGGACAGAGCACATAACCAAATAAGATTTCTGTGCTCAGATATAAGCCAGAGTTAAAACAAACTATAGTCTCATACTGTCATACCAGCTGTCCAGGAATGGGCTCATGTATGATGCTGATCTGTAAATAAAACATGATTTGGCACTGTGTGTGAACCCTGCCTTAACAGAAGTTTTTATTAACTTGCTACTCCTAATGTGTTCAAAGAGTTATGGAAGACTGTTGTAAGTACATCCCCTATTTTGAGGGGGGGGGGAGGATTTCATACTACTTCTCAAAAAAAATCTTTAACTTGCAGAAAGTCCTAAGGAATCACATGTTTTTTTCTTCACTGCCTGTAAATCTTGATATTCCAGAGATGGGGTTAACTTTGTCTACAAGCTAACATTAATATTTACAGAATTAAAACTGAAGTTTCAACCTAAACTTCCAAAAAGAACTGTTATTAAAATAGCAAAAAGACTACTAGATATCAATAATTTTCTTACATATCTATTCCACAAAAATATGCCAGCACAAGTTCTTCTTAGATGTTGCTGCTTTATTATAGCACATCCTTGTAGTTACTGTCATTGTCCTGGTATATTGTTAATAAACACACACACACCAAAGTACAATGGATTATCTCATGTATTTCAGCTGTAGAAAATGAAATCAAAGCTCACACTTTGATACATAATGATTACAAAATCAAATTTTCATCGATTAACTGATACACAGAAGAGGTAGGCTTCAGCAGATTTAATGAAAACAACTGCCACTATATAAAATTCTAAAGGGGCATAAAAACCAGTCAAAATGCTCCAAATATGACAGAAGCATACTCATCATAAAATGCTAACTGACTGTGTTAATGTTGTACTGAAAGCGGACATGGAAAGTGTGCAACCTTGCCTAATTATGATGCTTTCCAGAGATCTGAAACAACTCACATCACCTCCAATCATTGATAAATTTCAGGACAAGAAAATTAGGGAAGGTTGCAATCAAGTACTTAATGTTGTGAATGAAAATAAATTTTAAATGGATCATATCCCCCATAACTGTAAATGTGCGTCTAACATGTTATAAAACAGATGTTTTACAGCTGCCCTATAATTTATGTTCAAGAAAGAGGGAGAAGGATGAGTTCAACCACCTGAACAGATGGTTAAAACTGTTGTAAAAATGTTTTACTTTTTAAAAAACAAACCTACCATGAGGGAAAAAAAACCTTGTGTAATGCTTGTTTTGTTTTGCTTAAAGGGACATGAAAGTCAAAATCAATTGCCTAAAATCTCCTGGAAAAGCCATACAATCAGGCCATACATGTACTTCATCTTAGGTTATTTAATTTTATGTTTTTAATCAGGGATGAGCTTCTGCTTTTTCATTGTAAATGTCTAGCTGTCTCTTAAGTCACTTATATGAATTGGGAGTCATATAAATACTTATTCAAATAAAATTTTTCCTAAAACAAGTCTCACTAAAAATGAACTTATGGTCAAGGACTCTCAGTACTTTGAAGTTATATGAAATATTTGGCCTTGTTTGACACTCTCTCCAACTTGGAAAGGCTGCGATCCTGTTGCTAATCCTTTTGTTTCCAATTTCTAGTTAGGATTCTTATTTATTTTTTTAGAGAGAAGCCGGCAATTCACAGCAGCTTTCCCCATCTTTGTGGCGACCCCCAGGGCCTTCATCCGTGGTAAAATAAGGAAAAACCAGCACACGTGAGGCGCCAGTGCCCTGCTGTTCGGGGGGGGGGGGGCGCTGAGGCTTCCTGTGACTCCTGTGAAAACCATCCGGAATGGCTCCCCTCAACTCACCTCGGAGTGCCTCCGAAAGAGAAGCCCCCGCCGCCACCTCCCCCGCCGGTGCCCGCAGCAGCCGCGGTAGCGGAAGCCAAAGTCCCGGCTCCGAAGGAGAAGCCCGCCGACATAATGATGGCGGCAGCAGCGCCGGCGGAAAGACCTCAGCCGCAGGGTCTTGCGCTTCGCCCAAGGGAGAAGGCCCGAGGGGTTCTCCCCACAGCCAGGGCTTCAGCGCGCCCCCTCCCAGCGCGCGCGCGGGAGGGACGTCAACAATCCTGCTCGACCGCGCGGGAACTTCAAAGAGGGACGCACGAGGCTGCGCAAGAAGCGCAGCAGTTAAAGGCGCGCGGATGAAACGACGTGCCAGAAAGCGCCACCGCGCCTGCGCAAGCGCTGAGACTGCTGGTCGCCAGGCCCCTCCCCTCCCGCCTGGGGGAATCCTAGTCAATCAGCGACGCCATCACATCGCGTCGCGTCGCATTGCATTGAATACAGGCAGTCTTCGACTTAACCGTTCATTTAGTGACCGCTCAAAGTTACCACAGCACTGAAAATGAGTGGCTTGTGACTGGCAGTTAAGACCCTTCTCCCCCCCCCCGCATCCCCATGGTCACGTGATTTACAGTCACATGCTTGGCAACGGATTCACATTTATGACGGTTACAGTGTCCCGTGGGAATGTGATTCCCCTTTTGTGACCTTCTGACAAGCAAAGTCAATGGAGAAGCCAGATTCATTTAACATCCGTGTTACTAATATAACAACTGCAGTGATTTGCTTAACAAACGTGGCAAGAAAAGTCAAATGGGGCAAAACTCACTCAACAAATTTCTCACTGAACAACATACATTTTGGACTCAGTTGGGGTCGTAAGTTGAGGACTACTTGTGCTTTACTTAGCCAAGTTGTGATTAGGCATACAAGTAGCTTGCCTCCGGTACAGAAGCTCTCTGTGTACATGCAACACAACAGAATAATAGTAACAATATCAATAAAAGGGGAATAAAGAAAATATTAAGAAGGATAATAAGAATGAACAGATCAATTCCTACAATACAGGTAGTCCTTGACTTACCACAGTTCATTTAGTGACCGTTACAATGGCACTGAAAAAGTGACATGACCATTTTTCAAACTCATGATCTTTGTAGACTTCCCATGATTATGTGATCAAAATCCAGATACTTGGCAACTAGTTCATACTGATGATCATTGGCATTGCAACCTTATAGCAAGCAAATCCAATGGGGAGAAGCTTCCCCTAATAGCAGATGTGCAATGCATGGTATTCTAGCTGCATAGAGGTGGACAGCTCAGCTCTTGGTTTAAGTAGGCTCACTTCACATGGAACGGAAGAATTTGGATTTGTTCGGTATTTTGGAGGAAAAGCAATTCTGGCAATGCAAATAAAGTCTAGAGTAGACAATTTCAGTAGTTTAGGATGCCTGGACTTCAACTTCTGAGAGTTGAAGTCTACCCATCTTAAAAGTGGCTAAGGTTGAGAAACAGTGACCTACGTGGTTCCACACAAAGGAAGAAGACATGATTGTTGCACACTTAAGAGATATGTTAAACAGTGGTGGGATTCAATTTTTTTTTACTTCCAGTTCTGTGAACGTGGCTTTGTGGGCATGGTGTGGCTTGGTGGGCGTGGCAGGGGAAGGATACTGTTAAATCTCCATTCCCTCCCCACTCCAGGGGAAGGTTATTGCAAAATCTCCATTCCCTCCCGATCAGCTGGGACTCGGGAGGCAGAGAATAGATGGGGGAGGGGCCAGTCAAAGATGGTATTTAGCAGTTCTCTGAACTACTCAAAATTTCCGTTACTGGTTCTCCAGAACTGTCAGAAGCTGCTGAATACCACCTCTGATGTTAAACTGGTGCAAAACTATGTTAGAATCAAAACCTCACAAAATTGTGGGTAAAATAGGCAGGAGTGTTAAGTATGTTTGCTGCCTTATGCTGACCAAATATACATACATGCATACATACATGCATGCATCCATACATACAGAAAGGGAAATAATAGCAATGATATTTTTAGAGATGATTTATTGGAGGACACATAGCCGGCAAGGCATGGGGTAGCCTTCTGATTCCCCTCCTCCCCCCCAGCTTTTGACATTGCCTAGTTGTGAGACAGGAAGAAATGGCTCTTACCAAATGTTTGCACTTGTCTCTTGCAGAGAGGTTTGAATCCGATCCAGGCCCACAGGTAATCCATTCCTGATGCAAAAAAAGTTTATCATGTGCTAAAAATCCCTGTTTTGTATAGGTGTTAAAGAGGTTCAAGAATGTCACAGCCAATTATGATTTTGTTAAAAATGATACTTATTGGCAGTTTTTACTTCCTCATTTACTATTCCTTCATCTTACACCGAAGGAAAGATATATGTATGTAGTACATAATATTCCTTCTCATTTTTAATTTATTTAATAGGTATTTAAAAGCAATCCAGAAAAACACACCTTTTCAAGATAATTCTTGACTCATCTCATGGGCTATACCACAATCAGTATTTTAGTCCTTGACATGTCCTAAGACTATTCATAAGTTTCAGCTCTCGCAATAATTACAATCTAATGTAGGAAGTTATCACCCAGCCCTCTCCCAGAAAAATGAAATATCCTAGGAAATATTGAAAAGGCAGAATATTTCTCTGGATATGAAAAGGAAGAAACATGTTTTAAAAGACAGAATAGCTGCCTGCAGCTTCCTGCCCATCCCCCTTTGTCAATGAGCCATTAAAGCCTGAGCTAGTCCACTTTACATAATAAAGAGTTCTCCCCTTCAGCTCCAGAGTGATGGGATTAAGGCATGATAATATTGGCCTTTTACCCACATGGCATCTGAGAACTCAACCAAACCTGGATTCAAAATGCAGCCTAGAGAGTTGCCCCTGCATGGGCCCATGGGAGTCTGACAACCAATCAGAATACAAGCTCAAGATCAAAGGCCAGAGAGGGCATAAAACCAGGGACTCAGCTTCTTTTCCACCCTTCTCTTCTTCTTCACCCAACACCTGGAAGCATGTGGTCACCTTTTTCCCCAGGACCTCAAGCCACACGGTCCTGTCCACCATTAAAACCATCTTTCTAAGCAGCCTCCATGTTCCCAGTGTCTTTTTCCCCACTTGGAACTGAACCCAGAAGGACATTTCTTCCAACACTAATAACCATGACTTAATATTAATTTGAAGTTGTAATAACAGCATCCCAGAGTGCTACTGAAGTATCACCAAAGGACCTTTTTTGGATGCAATAAATCTTTGAATAATCTTAATAACTGTCCTGAATACTCTGACATTTTTTTTTTACCTGGGTGGATTATTGGCCTTGGGACCTCCTCGCCAGAGAAGCCCCAGGTTTGAAAGGTCTTTCTTCCTTGACATTTCTGTTGCTAACTTGAATCTTTTCCATCATCTGTAAAAATTGAAAGAAACCATTAACTTAACTCTTTCCCTGAAAATTTACAAGCCAATGTGTTCCACAAATTCCTTGGTGGTTGGAAGTTCTCTGTTTGATTGGCCAGGAGGATGATGTCACAAGCATTCCAGTTTACCAATCAGTGTCTGGGGCACTTTCAATTCTGGCTTATTTGTTGTGTCATTAATTTCCTTTGACTTATAACCCATTGCCTTCAGATCAAAATATTAAAATGTAAGTGTCAAAATATATAAAGGAACAAAATAGGTGTGTTATATATTTTCATAGAGAAAGATATTCGTTGCAAATATACCATGTATCAGAGGTGGATTGCTGCTGGTTCGGCCCGGTTCGGCAGCAAGTTCTGGTAGTGGCGGTGGTGGGAGGCTACGCCCACCCGCCAGGATGCTTCTACGCATGCACAGAAGCATTGTGCGTGCAAGCAAGCGCACATGCGAGCACAAGCGAAACGGTAGTAAACCAGTTAGCAACCCACCACTGCCATGTATCAATACCAGTATTTGGCAATAATCAGTGAACCTAACAACATTTAACGTGAGAGAAATATCCTGATCAGGACTTATCAGAACTGTTTTGTTCTTGCCATTTTGCTTGCTTTCTAGGACAGGCCAAAGAGAATGTTAGAAAACTGAATGCTGAAGAAGCAAAGGATCACAGAGTTCAGAAACACAGGCAGATTTGCACAATATGGGGTAATGTAGTACAATGGACTTGCAGGGCCGGAGCAACGTGTAACATGTTCACACTGATGCGATAGGACCGGGTGTTTGTTAATATGATTTATTGGGTTAGGGATTTTCTGTCTTCACTGTGAGTTGTATTGTGTTGGGGGGGAGTGCACTGGGGGAGCTCAACCAATCTCACTGTACATATGTTGTGCACTGACAAATAAATAATAATAATTATTAAGGTGGGTCGGTGGCACGGGGCTTTAAAGCTTTCATTAAACAAACAAACAACGGGGCCTTCCAGGCGCTAGGGGTCGCTGTAGGAGACGTCGGTCTTCTAGCTGCCATTCCTTCCTTCCTCCTTCCCTTCTACCCTCTCAGTTCAGTGATCAGGAAGTGTCTCCTGGAGACACCGGGTCTGCTTCCAGTTAGAAACAGGCGGTGGTTGCTATTGGTGGTTCCGGTGGTTGCTTTTCTGGTTTGGGCGTGGTGGCATCATGGAGCACATCCGCACCACGAAGGTAATAACATTCTCCGTCCGCGCCGGCCCGTTTGACGGTCGTTAACTGGGAGCAGCAGAGCCTTAACTTGCGGCTTGGCTAATTCCTCCGCTTGCCCAGGTTCTACTCCGGTTCTACTCCGTGGCAGAGGGACTCCCTTGGGATGACCAGGATACCCTCCCTCCGGGCTCTCTTTCCCAGCCTGCTCCCTTCCAGAGGTGTAGAATCCACAGCCCCCAGAATACAAAGCACATTTAGAATTCTTTATTCGTTAAAGAATTAATTCGGGGGTGCAATATGGAGTGACATTGACCTGGCTGGTGCCTAGCATTCTGTTGAGTGGGTTTTGGGTGGGTTTGGGGGGGATGGGAGGGGGAGAGATTGCTTTCTGCGAAGTACTTAGATGTTTCAAAGGAATCGTCCACCTTTTAAAGCTCTTGTGAATGCTTCCTTTCTGGAGAGTCTTAAAATAATAAATGCCTTTGCATTTCGGTTATGGTTCCAACCTAAGAGTAGATAGAATTGGAACTCTTAGGTAGATAGAATTCCCATTTCTATTCCTACTGTCCCCATTTATTTGTATTCATTTCTTTCCTTCATATTCATGTTTATATTTATACCTGCTATCTTGTATGTGTTTGACAAACTAATAAATAATACAAATACAGATCTTGCAAGGGTTGTTACTCAGTAACTTCAGCCTCTTCTTGATCTGTTGAATTCTCATTTTGACAGATTTGCCTATATCAGATTCTTGTGTTTCCTGGAAGCTTATGTTAGTGGAGCCTAACTGGCAGGCTTATCAGCTGTTTTTTCATTGCATTCGATTTTTCCAGGCACCAGGATTGTTAAGGACTCTCCACATTTAGTTGTGATCAGCAGAGCTGAAATCCATTGTGTGCCATGCTAGGGTAAGCTGACAGTAGGTTTTTAAAAAAAAATAAAATCAAAGGGCACACAGTAAGCAAAGATAGATGCTGTTTAAAAAAAAAACACCTTTGTTACCTTTTCCATTATTTATTGGATGTTAGCCATGTGATCTTGGAAAGCCTTATCTTCCAAATTGAGCTTGTATTTTATTTTCATTCCATATACTGTTGAATTCTGGGCAACAAAATCGCATTGGTAGGTGAGATAAAAGAATACTTCAGAATTTTGAGCATTTTTTCAGCATTGTCATTTTTGCTGTGGAAATAAATTTTTCTCTAATTGTTTGGCTGCTGCTGCTGTTTTTCTGTATGTACATATTTATAAATTGCAAGTAGCAATACAACTGCACAATCTTGCAATAAATAATTCTGCTGGTCTTTTATAATTTTCTAGGTTTGCCTACTTTTTATACACTGTTTAATGTTTCCTCATTATTTCAGATGTTGTTTTATTTTCAAATTTAGCAAATTAAATGAAGCTTTTTTTTCATTGCGTTGTGTCAACAATGTGTTGTAAATTACTCTAGCACTGTTTAGCTTCTGTTTCCTCTGCATTCATGGTTTGAAGATAGACTTGGATTAATGTAATATTGATTTGCTTTCCTTGCATTCTTGTAAGTGACTGATAGCCTTCCTCGGCCAATAGCTCTTGCTTGATATCTCTTTTTGCATATCTAGCAATAATTATCAGTATTCTTAACCTGGTATTTCCCTGGTCATTATAAATACATTGGTCTGTATCTCTGTTCCATAGAGCTGAAGCATTGTGTGTGAACCAGAACTTTCTGTGTTCTTTGAGCATACTTTTAATTTTTGCACATCTAATACTGCAGTTTAAGATATGAAGAGTTGAGCATGAATAGGACTCTCCCTTTCATAATTAGAGTCATGCATGTCCTAATTTTAGTGGATTGTAGCCTAGAACAGCTATTTCATCTCAGGCACCCCCAGGCTGCAGTATTTCACAGTGGAATCCAGAGGACGCTCGTTGTGATCTGGCTCCAAATAAAGCATAAGATTATCCTTTTCAATTCTTTCAATACTTTTGATAACTAGGAAACAATCTGTGCAGATAGTCAGGAAAGAACTATATTGCTATGATCTTTAGTGTAATCTGTGAGCAAACTGTATCATACAGACTGCTTTCTGTGCAATAAATAATTTGATTTCTTTTATGTTGAGCTACTGTTGAGTAGTTTCATGCGATACTTGGCTTTTTTTTAAAATGCAGGTTGAACAGGTAAAATTACTGGACCGATTCAGTACCAACATCAAGTCACAAACAGGAACTCTTTACCTTACAGCAACTCACTTGTTATTTATAGATTCCAGCCAGAAAGAGACATGGGTAAGGAGAATAAGGTTTTATGTTGCATTCCTTTACTTATATATTTTTCTACATTATGTAACTTCCAAGAAACATATGGGCTGATGTACACAACTTTTCAAAAGTGCCCTATGACATTTATGGTTAGGGCTGTCCTAACCATGGAAGTTGAGCGTGTAATAATTGTTTAGCGCATATCTCTATAAGATTCTTGTTAAAAATAATCTTCATAAGATTTTTCTGTGCTTCGTTGCCACTATACTACAGTGTGTATTTGAAAAATTTTAAGCTTTAACTGCAGTCGCCTGTATGAAATCAGCGAGGTAGAATACATAGGGTGTGTTTGCCTAAACAAAATGAGAAATGTCCACTGTATATGCTTAAAGGTACTTTTCAAATGGAAAAAGAGCAACAGGCAACTTTGATGTAATATTACATTATTATTAAGAGCCGAGGTGGCGCAGTGGTTAGGGTGCAGTACTGCAGGCCACTTTAGCTGACTATGATCTGCAGTTCAGCGGTTCAAATCTCACCGCTCAAGGTTGACTCAGCCTGCCATCCTTCCGAGGTGGGTGAAATGAGGACCCGGACTGTGGGGGCAAGTTGCTGACTCAATTTGCTAAAAAAAATTGTAAACCGCTTAGAGAGGGCTGAAAGCCCTATGAAGCGATATATAAGTCTAATAAATAAATAAATAAATTATGCTCATTATAGTGAACATGTATATCCTCTTGTGTGAGCCGGATGCTCACTATATGTGTAAGTACTGCAGCTTTCAGAATGCCCACAAGCATAGCCAATTCTGAGAGAGGTAGCGTCAGTACATCTGGAGATAGCTAAAATGGGGGAAACTGATTCAGATTTTATGCATCCTCATTGGAAACTTAAGATTGTTGAAAGAGCCTTATCGGTATTGTTTATCAGTTTTTGTGGTTTCCTGTATGCTGTAGATATTACACCATCATATTGCTGCGGTGGAGAAACTGGCGTTGACTACTTCTGGCTGCCCCTTAGTGATTCAGTGCAAGAACTTCAGAATAGTTCACTTCATTGTTCCCAGAGAAAGAGACTGCCATGATATTTATAACTCTTTGCTTCAGCTGTCAAAACCAGGTAGGATGCAGCTTTCTTCATTTCAATATGTTTGGTACAGAGGGTGCTCTGATTTTTTTTTTAAAGAACTAAAAGAGCAAAGGTCAAGCTCAATTTTTTTTCTTTTTCCTCAATGTTTTAGCAAGGTACGACGAATTATATGCCTTTTCATATAATCCGAAGCAAAACGAGGAAGAGAGGGTGCGAGGCTGGCAAATCATTGACCTGACCGAAGAATATGATCGGATGGGTGTGCCTAACTCTGAATGGCAATTATCAGATGCAAACCATGAGTATAAGGTAATAGGTTGCTCATGCATTTATGATGCAGCTGTTAATTTTCCAGTCCCCTCCTATTCTATAGAGATCGAATAGATTTTTGAATATGAGGACGGTTGCTTTCATGTCAGGGGAGGAACAGTGAGTCCTGCTTTGTGCTTTCTTTCCCTGCTAACAAGAGATCAAGACTCGATTGGAGATTGTTAGACAAGATTTTTTCCCCTCAGATTTTATGCTTTAGGCAAATGTTTATGGTTTTTCATGTGCCTTGTCTAATTTCTCTTTTGTTCTTGTATATCTTTATTGATATTTTCATTTTAAAAATGTTTCCTGTTTATGTTTCTCATGTCAACTTTCATTGCAACGGGTGAGCTGTATTCTTAACTTTTTCTTTGCAACTATGTTATATTTGTACTGAAAATATATACTGAAATAGACATACTGTAGAAGGGAAATTTGGAAATTCAAAGACTAGCCATGTACTAGCGAGGATTACTGGTAGAAATATTCATCAGTATATATTTTTATCCCATGATTGCCCATTTTTCCACTTGCTATTCTTTTTAAAGAAAGTCAGATTTTAAAGTTTTTGTTTTTGTTTTTGAAGAACTCAGGAAAGTTGAATGAAGAATTTTCATCTAAACACCCTCATCTTAACTCTGGCTTTTATCACAACTTTTGGAGTACTGTATTACCTCATTTAAATATGTGGCCAGTTGCTATGGTCTCATTCTTGATCATTACATTTAGCCAGAAGAGATAGATAAGACTGAACATTACTGCATATTCTATTCTCTGTTCCTTTTCACCTCCATCCATTTTTTGATATTGAGAACCTTTCGATATCCCGACTTAGGTGCTTCTGATTAAAAATTGGAAATTGGATATACATACCTGTTGTGGCCCAACAGCAGCCCGCTGAGCTGTTGGTGGAATCTGACAGCGATGAACCCTATGGGACTGCCCTGGAGGCTGAGGAAGACTCTGGGGGGTGTTTGGAGTCAGACTAGAGAGGCCTGTTGGCCACCAGGTGGCGTCTGAGTCAGGGAGCAGTGAGTAAGAACAGAGGGAGGCTGTCCCTGACGTACATATACGTAGGGCTGCGAGGAGGAAGGAGCAGCTTTGGGAAAAGGGTCACAGAAGGAAATAGGAACATTGGCCCCTCCCGGAGAGCTTATAGGTGGGGCGACGTGAGGGGAATTTTGCCGGAAACAACAATTTACTGATCCAGCCGTAGAGAAAGATTGGGAGAATTTCGTGAGCTCAAGCCTTGTTTCATAGAGATAGCTTTCTGGGCTCCCAGCCAAGGGGTTGCTTATCTCCCTCCTTAGTTGTGGCAGACAGCCAAGTCTGTGTCCGTATATGTTGTAGAGGCTTGGGACAGAACAATACCTAACATGATTTTTGTTTGCAATTTCTTTTTTAAAACTTCCACAGATTTGTGAGACATATCCTAGAGACCTTTATGTTCCCAGGAGTGCAAGCAAGCCCATAATTGTTGGCAGTTCTAAATTCCGAAGCAAAGGAAGGTTTCCTGTGCTCTCATATTATCATAAAGCTAATGAGGTATAGTCTGATTTCTTTTCAACGCAAGTATCTAAAGGCTATTTTGCAGTACAGGAAAAGACCCAAGTGGGTAAGTATAGTAATCTAGGTCCCTAGATCTATTTAGTGCAATGAAAGCGGATGCTAATAATGCAAGTAGTCCTTGACTTACCACAGTTTGGACTGGAATTTCAAGTCACTAAACAATGTGGTCATTAAATGAGTCATCACTTGATTGTACCTGATTTTACAAACCATTGTTTAACTGCTATTGTTAAGTGAATCCTTGTGAATGTTAAGTGACTCTGGCTTCCCCAATTGACTTTGCCTATAGGAAGCTGGTTGGGAAGATTGCAGATCGCGATCTCGTGACCACAGGACACTGCTGTGGTCATAAATGTGAGCCAGCTGCTCAACTCTCAAATTGACATCACATGACCACAGGGGTGGTGCGACAGTCATAACTTTGAGGACAAGTCATAATTTGCTTTTTCCAAGGTTGTTAATAACTTTGAACTGTTGTTAACTGAGCAGGTGTAAGTCAAGGACAACCTGTAATAATAATACGACTGGGTATTTATGACCATAATAAGTTGTCAAACATAAATAAATAATATTAGTTAGTTCTCTTGGTTTTCTGTTTAATTAGTAATGTAGCAATTATCCTTGGTTAGAAAAGTCACAAGTTGATCGTCCTTTCTCTGAGGAATCCATAGCCTACAGCTAGACTAATATGCATGATCATCAGAAGCAAGTGGACATATTGGTCAATGTAGTGGTGGGTTGCAGGCGGTACGCCCTGGTATGGGCGTACCGGATCCTCCCCGGAGCACCGGGTACCGGTACGGTATGGTGCTCCGGAGGGTCAGCCCGCCTGCACTCCTTACCTGTGTTTTAAGCTTTTGGCGCTTCCGCGCACACGCATGGCGCATGCAGCGCCTGCAATCTGCTCCGCTGAGCAGCTGGAGCGTTGCGGAGGCTTGCAGAAGCGTCATTTGACGCTACAACGCAGGTGCACACCGCGCATTTGCTTGTACGTGACGCCGAGGCCCATCACTGGGTCAATGACAGGATCAATGACACTGATGCAAATCAACTATATTTGCAAATCCACCTCTGCAGCAAACATAAGATGTATTTGTGTTTTAAATCTATCATTATAGAAAATCTGAGCATATTCCCCTCCCCCCCTTTTTTTCAAGTACAGATTAGAGCCTTAGTCCCCCGCTCCCCCCTTTTTTTGTTATATTGCAAGATAGCTACACACTGATTTGCTGTACCTGCCTTCACCAGTTTAAAATGCAACCTTTTCTTTATATGTACCCCCTTTTTTTTTCACCAGGCTGCCATTTGCAGATGTAGTCAGCCTCTCTCAGGATTCAGTGCCAGATGTCTGGAGGATGAACACATGTTGCAAGCAATAAGTAAAGCTAATCCCAATAACCACTATATGTATGTCATGGACACCAGACCAAAAGTAAGTTTGTAGCTGGGTTTTTCTTTTCTTCTGTTTGGTTTTGGCATTCTTAACTGTCTTTATTCTTGGGGTTTTGCTCTTTTTTAAATATTTTCAGAGTAATTGTAAACTGACCAGAGTCGCTGGGTATCAAGCAGCATATATGTCTAATAAATTGTATTGTTATTTTGTTCCTACTTATTGATTTGTGGTATTTTATAAATAGGGTCATGCAGTGGCTCACCTTCTGTTTGGAAAAAAAGTGTTTTGAAATGTATTTTGCAACTGCAGCTCTGTCAGGAATGCTTTAATGCAAACATTTTCCTAGGATTATATGACAATTGCACAGTTCCAGAAATGATTAGATTCCTTTGGAATTGGAGATTAGTCCCCTAATTCTGATAAAAAGAATCTCTGGAACCAAGTCCAAAGTGTTGCATAGTAGTATTACCAACTTCTTAGATGGAAAGGATCAAAATTGGATTGTTGTAATCCCTACTGTCCTGGGTTTCTTTTAGGATCTAGTATGAGCAATATAAAGGGATGCGGGGGCTCAGAGGCTAAAACACTGAGCTTGTCAGAAAGGTCAGAAGTTCAGTGGTTTGAATCCCTAGCATCACATAATAGAGTGAGCTCCTATTACATGTCCCAGCTTCTGCCAACCTAGCAGTTTGAAAGCATGTAAAAATGCAAGTAGAAAAATAGGGACCACCTTTGTTGGGAAGGGAACAACGCTGCGTGTGCTTCGGCATTTAGTCATGCTCGCCACATGACCATGGAGACATCTTTGGACAACGCTGGCTCTTTGGCTTTGAAATGGAGATGAGCACCGTCCCCTAGAGTCAGGAACGACTAGCACATATGTGCGAGGGGAACTTTTATCTTTACCTTATGAGCAATATGATCATCATTTGTCTTTTGGGAGTTTACACGTTCTTTGAAAGAGGTGCTTCAAAATGTTCATATGAAACACTCCTTTTCAAATCCTAAAGCAATCCTGATTTTTTTTCTAGGCCCATGGTTCTGTTTTTTTTTTGGATTTCTCAAACCTTTTGCATAACCATTTTCCTTCAAGAGAGATTTTGGTTTGTCAATTGTGGCTTATGTCTTCGAAGCTAGCTAATCAAAACTTATTTAATAACCAATAGTTAAATATATCATGGATTACTACTCTTTGTTGTATTCTTTGTAAGTAACAGAATAGGAAGACTTTCAATTCTGTATTGTTCAGATAGGTGGTGAAAACTATCCTATTTATTTTATTTTCCTTATTTATTTTCATTAAATGCCACTCTATTTACAAAGGATCTGAGTGACTTACAGGAAACTAAGATATCTGAGGATATTGAATTGGGAGTCAATATGGCTAGTCATTTGAGTTAGGAGAAAGAAATCATGCAAAATCACAACAGTCCTAAGCCTTGGAAGCCAAGTAAAAAAATATAGTTTTCTTCTTTTTCATATTGTTCAGGATATATTATACAAATTACTATAGTTGTACATTGCTTTGTTTCCTATACATGACTAAACCTTCTTTTTCTCCAAGCTGAATGCAATGGCCAATAGAGCAGCAGGTAAAGGCTATGAAAATGAAGATAATTATTCCAACATTAGATTCCAATTTGTTGGTATTGAAAATATCCATGTAATGAGATCAAGCCTGCAAAAGCTTCTGGAAGGTATGAATATATGTGCAACTTCACTAATATTAAACATTTCTCGAGTACAGCATGCGCTCTTGCAGAAAAGTGATTTTACATAAATCTAGTTCATATCAAAGGATGTACTGAAATAGTATATTTCTCATGCTATAGATATTGCTAATGTGAAATTCTACTTTCTAGTGTTACGAGAGTGTATCCTCTTAATGATATTTCTTCTATTCAATATACTTCAGTTCAATTAAAACAGCTACATTTTTAATGTAAACAAGGCAGAATCATTGGGAGTCATGCAGTATACACATTTAATCAATTATTATGGTTTCATTTATGTACTGATTACTTCAGAAATTATTAAAGCTTGCCATCCTACTATAGTAATGGGAGGTTTTATTAAATATTTATATGACTGTATAAATTACATACATATTTAATATAATGCATAATTTAGGTACTTATTTTATTATAATTTATTTATACAATTAATATGTCATTTAAACATTACTTGTGGGAAGCTACCTAACTGGAATCTCAAGAAGTTATTCCTTCATGATTCCTTCAAACTTAGCAGCTATTAGCACTATTTACAATATCTGCCCATCTGAGGAGACTCATATCATATCTAAGAAGTGCATGGCTGCATTAATAATTCCTCATAGTATTTAAGTGATAAAAGACAGGAGTGCATTCTAAACGGTAGGGACATATTGAGGATTAGTAAGATGATGGATGCGCTCTTTTAAAGTAGAATTATGAAGACAATTATGTTACTTATAATATGAAAGAACTTTACACTGGATTGCTTCCGCAGAATTAACAATTAATAAACAAGAGTTTGAGACAGATTGGGGCATAAACAGGATATATAGAAGAAACTGGAATAGAGAAAAATACTTCATATATTTAACAAATTCAGATTTCTTCATGCAGTTGTTAAAATCCACTTTTGATTCTTGCACAGAGAGATGCTCCTGCTCCATTTGAATGGATCTATGTTTCATTTTATTTTAGTTTGTGGAACAAGAGGCCTCTCAGTCAATGATTTTCTCTCAGGCTTGGAGAGCTCTGGATGGCTGAGACACATCAAAGCAGTGTTGGATGCTGGTATCTTCTTAGCTAAAGTAATTTGCATTTAGTAATTTGTCAAACGTTGTTGATATTGGTGTTATTTATTTGAGAATATAGATGGCCTTCAATAAGCACCATCAGATCAAGGGAATTTGGAAATTTCATTTCTAAAGTCTTCAACTTTTCAAGGATCCATAATTCAGTAGCAGAGCATATGTGTTTAAATAGAAAATCCCACATTCAGTTTGGAATTTGCCTTCTTAAAAAAGAAGTATATATTATGGTAAGGGACGCAGTGGTTCGGTGGCTAAGACTCTGAGCTTGTCGATCAGAAAAGTCGGCACTTCGCCAGTTCAAATCCCTAGCGCCGCATAATAGAGTGAGCGCCCGTAACTTCTCCCAGCTTCTGCCAACCTAGCAGTTTGAAAGTACATAAAAAATGCAAGTAGAAAAATAGGGGTCACCTTTGGTGGGAAGGTAACAGCATTCCATGTGCCTTCAGTGTTTAGTCATACTGGCCACATGACCACAGAGACATCTTCGGACAGCACTGGCTCTTTGGGTTTGAAACTGAGATGAGCACCGCCCCCTAGAGTCAGGAACAACTAGCACATATGTGCGAGGGAAATCTTTACCTTTACCTTATATATCATGGTAATCATAATTGACCACTGCCTGACTTCTTAAGTAGTTTAAGTCAGTTATTATTATTTATTACATTTATATGCTATTAATGTCACATACATTAACTAAATATTTAGTTGGTGAGCATTCAAATCTGCCATAAGGCAATCCATTGTGTTCCTAAAGTAAAGGAGCCAAAACTGATAGTTTAAGCAGTGATAATCATGTTTTGTTATTAAGGCAAACAAATTTCTGTGCGTTGAGTCATTATTTTACTCTTTTCCTTAAACAATCCACTATAAATAAATGTTGAACAATTAGGTGAGATCCAGGCATAAATATGCTGTCTAGGGATGATTATGAAAAATTCTGGGAATTGAAGCCCATACATCTTAAAGTTGCCAAAGTTGAAAACACTGGCCTATAAATATGTTGACAGTGTATTCCCAAAATCTCTTTCAAGTGTGACAAAGATTACAGATCCTTTCAGTCTTACATCCTTCCGAGGTGGGTAAAATGAGGAGCCAAATTTTTTGGGGGGCCACTATGCTGACTCTGTAAACTGCTTAGAGAGGGCTGTAAAGCAGCATAGAAGTCAAAGTGCTATTGCTATTTATGTTGGCCAGAACTTCTGGGAGTTAAGAGTTCCAGCACATTTGAAGGGTTCTTGAAAGGCTGGAATGAATTAAATATTTTAATTGAGTTGAGCAGTTGAATTCATTTTCTTTGTTATACACTCATCAGTAAGTTTTGTTCTTTTCACAGGCTGTCGCTTTTGAGAGCGCAAGTGTATTAGTACATTGCTCTGATGGCTGGGACAGGACATCTCAAGTCTGTTCCTTGGGTTCTCTATTATTGGATCCCTTTTACAGAACAATTAAAGGATTCATGGTAAGCGTGCTTAAGTGAAACTTAAGTCACATTTGTTCAATGCTAATGCTGACCAACTTTGCAGTTCGATAATTTTGTATTTTAGATTTGCTCATCTGCTTAATAATGGGGCTATTGAACATAATACTGTGCATTAAGGTTCAAATGTCATTAAATTATACAGTGGATCCCAATTCAAATAATTATTGAATCAGTAAGAATCAGGTATTATTAACTACATATGCATTTTAAAATAAATAATTTCAAAAATGTTTCAAGCAGATAAAGATATTAATAATAATCAGATATTATGATATTTTCTCAATAAATTGAGATTACAAGCTATTGATGCGTTTCTGATGCTAATTTTAAGTTGTGAACATGCCAGTTGAGTCTGTTGTATCCATTAACTTGGACTAGATATCTTAAAGATCTGTTTGATCTGGGATTACCTTGGTGCCTTGTTTTTTAAATTCTGTAATTAATGAACTTTACAGTGTTATTTGAAACCCTGCATTTTATGTTTTTTTTACTTGTGGTATTTGTATAAAAGAGCAAAGACATATGTATAATATAGATAATTCTTGTTTACTGACCACATCTCCTTGGTATCTCCTTCGCTAAACAGTACAAGTATTAAATATGATATCATGGTTGGTAAGGAGTACTTTTAGTCCTCATTTTCCAGCTGTGAAAAATTTGTTTTGCTTTCTCCATTGAGTTAAGAAAATCCAGAATGAAAATGGTGACTTGGGAAATATGTTTTTTAATTAAAACATAAAGCATACTACATGATTAAGAACTGATACATGGTTTCTTCTAGGTTTTGGTGGAAAAAGATTGGATTGCTTTTGGACACAAATTTTCAGATAGGTAATGTTTTTCGCTTTAAAAAGCCTGCATTTGAATTCTTCATGTAATGTGCCTTATTGTGTTAAATTAATATGCATTCTACAAGGCTGTATATTGCAGTCTTGTTCAGACATATTTAATTTAAACTGGAAATACATATTTACCTTGTTTTACAACAATTGATTACTTTATATACTATTCAAGATTTTATAAAGATTGAAAAAGTAAACCTGAGCAGCCTTATTTCCAATTTAACTAACTGACTTAAAACTCTCAACTAATCAGATTTTTTGGATGCTGCACAGCCCTTTTAGCAGGTTGCAAGTTGTGTTCAAATGATCACACCCTCTCGCCCTCTTTTTCTCTCGCTGGAAGAGCTATCCTTATTGCAAAGGGGTTTTTGGCCAGACGGTATAGGCAATTAACAATAAGTACCTTTGCCATTATTACTTGCTTCATTTTTTACCCCATTCTATTTTCTGTTATGTTTCTAATTGAACTTAAAATTATTATTTTTTTTAATTTGACTCACCAGGCTCCAAATGCTGCACAGTTTCCTCCCACAGATGTAATTACTGTGGTTTATTCTATTCTAGGCCAAGCAAACCATTTCTGTATGTCCTGCTAACGGACCTAAATAGGACAGGAAATAGAGCAAACACTCTAATTTTAACAGATTGGATAGTGTTGGAATTTTTAAAGATTTCTTTGGAGTTGGGTGACTTTGATTCTTTTAGAGGATTTGGGATTTTACATTGAGTGTTACGGATACCTAAGTCTCTGGAAGGCTTAAGGCAATCATTTTGTCCCTTAAACCTATGCAATCTACCTGCTCCTCAAAATCAAATGCAAAATAAGACCCTATCTTATTTTCAGGGAAACACGGTATGATGGGCTGATTGTGAAAGAAGTCAGGATTCCAAAAAGCAGTTTTGCATGGAGTGCTGTGTTCTCTTGCTACAAGCCCAGTGAGCGTGCCTAGAAGTTCTTTTGTGCCTTGAGTAATAATTGCCCTGTTAACTGTGTTAAAGTGTAATACAGAAAAAGGTTTTAAAAAGGATGCTTCAACAATTTTTTTACAAGTCTTATGGACTACTTAGTGAACATTCCTCATGTACTCTGGGAAACGCATCATTTTCAGCTCTCATTAACTAACTGGGAATATTATATTTTATAGATGTGGACAACTGGATGGTGACCCAAAGGAAATATCCCCCGTGTTTGCCCAATTTTTAGAATGCGCCTGGCACCTGACAGAGCAGTTTCCACAGGCCTTTGAGTACAATGAAGCTTTTCTCCTTCAGATCCATGAGCACATCCATTCATGCCAGTTTGGAAACTTCATTGGAAACTGCCAAAAAGAACGAGAAGAACTCAAGTAAGGCTCTTAGGAACAATATAGTAACACAGAACTGAACTTCTCCGCTTATTCCTCCCTCCTCCCTTTGTGTCTTTCTTTCCATCATTTTTATGCTACAGTTAGAAAGCCTCCCACTGTACTTACAGATCAATATAGAAAGGAAGTCCCTGTCTTCAGGGTACTTACAGCCTGGAAAAAAAAATCACTGTCTAAAGTATGGCAGGAACAACAGTTTAAAAATCAAATAAATTTTCAAAAAAAGAAAAAAGGGGAAGGAGAGGAGAGGAGAGGTAGGGGAGATGGAATTTGGTAGCAAAAGAGAAATAAAGAGTTCCAGTACTTAGTCTTTCTTTCTGCTACAGCCTAATGGAATGGCTGCACTTTACTGCCAAAAGTAGTCAAAGAGTTTCCCCTTAGGGCTATTAAATATTAAACTATCAGATAAAATCAGTGATGGAAATCAAGCTTTGCTAGGCTGAACAGTGAGGTAGCTCTTTTAAGTGTTGATGCTTAGAATTCTTTTTCACATGGAGGAAACTCTTAATATATATTGGCGGTGGGGGGGGGATCTGCTTGCTTGGATTTTAATAAGTGCAAAATTTTCCTGAGAGTAATATATTCCTTTAATATAGAAGAAAGCCACATGAACACAAGTCTTCCTTCAATATCTTTTTTCCCCTTCCCTTCGGTGGCCATTTCTCATCCTGCAATTCCTCCCAGTTGGTTTGTTGGGTAGGAGCTTTGGAAGGGAATAGATATCTGTATTGTATTCTCTTTTTTGTCCTCTTTAAATTAGTGAATGTTAATAGGGTAGGAATTGGCAGGAAGGAAGGCAGTGTTAAAACAGTTCTTTGTAGTTCATAGTTGTAATTAAACTCTGCTCTTTATGCCTTTCTTGTCAGAAATATCCCACCTTTTGTGTATGTTGATATAGTGTAGATCTTCCTCGGCCACTGACCAATGATTAACTCTAGGCTCTCCTTATTTTAAGATTGAAAGAGAAGGCTTTTTCCCTGTGGCCTTTTCTTTTGGATGACTGCAGGAAATACCTAAATCCAATCTACAATGAACATTTTTCACAGTCACTTTCAGTTCTGGAGCCGGATACAGTCGCCTTTAATTTCAAGTAAGTTTCAATTGTGCATTTTATAAACCCATCACCTGGGTTGGAGTATTAAGGTAGCATTATGTTGATATGTACAGGTTTTGGAGAAACATGTATCATCAGTTTGATCACACAATGCATCCCCGGCAATCTATACTGAGCCATGTGATGAGCCTGAGTGAGCAAAATAAACAACTGGAGAAAGATATTAAAGAATTGGAAAATGTGAGTATTGACAACTAATTTTATTCTTGACTCTAAAATAGGACCACTTTCCCCTTTCAAAAATCATTTCTTTATTCCAAAATTATGAGTGGTATTAATCTCCATTGATTGTTTCATATAGTTTTTGTAGTTTGGGAGAGGGTTGCTTTTGTTTTCTTGTCAATTGGATATAGAATAGAATAGAATAGAATAGAATAACAGAGTTGGAAGGGACCTTAGATGTCTTCTAGTCCAACCCTCTGCCTAAGCAGGAAACCCTACACCATTTCAGACAAATGGTTATCCAACATCTTCTTAAAAACTTCCAGTGTTGGAGCATTCACAACCTCTGGAGGGAAGTTGTTCCACTGATTAATTGTTCTAACTGTCAGGAAATTTCTCCTCAGTTCTAAGTTGTTTTTCTCCTTGATTAGTTTCGACTCATTGCTTCTTGTTCTGCCCTCAGGTGCTTTGGAAAATAATTTGACTCCCTCTTCTTTGTGGCACTCCCTGAGATATTGGAACATTGCTATCATGTCTCTCCTAGTCCTTCTTTTCATTACACCAGACATACCTAGTTCCTGCAACCGTACTTCATGTTTTCACTTCCAGTTCCCTAATCATCTCTGCACTCTTTCTAGAGCCTCCACATTTTTTTATATCATGGTGACCAAAACCAAATGCAGTATTCCAAGTGTGGCCTTACCAAGGCATTATAAAGTGGTATTAACACTTCACGTGATCTTGATTCTATCCCTCTGTTTAAGATTCCATTAATAAGATTCCACTAATTTGATATCCAGTTGAATCTTTTGATTTCTTCTACTGTGGCCTCCACTACCAGCATTCTTATTACAATGGATAGCTGAGTATAATAGTAAATCGGTAAAATCACTTCAGTCTAGAGTTGCTGCTCATCGGGAACAAGAGGATGGATGGATGAACAATCAATACAATAAATTTGCATGTATTTATTTATTTATCTTGTCATGTTTATGTTTATATTAGAGGTGGAGACCCCTTGAGAACTGTATGTAATGTAATTTCATTTTAATGTATGTCGATTAGTGTACATTCAGAGTGACAATAAAGTATTCTAAGTACTACAGGGAAGCAGTGTGTGAAACTGGAGACTAAAGTGAGAGGGAAACCCATAAATAGTCCCTCATCTCTTCAAGTAGAAAGGATTAAATTAGCATAACTGGGAAGTGCCTCCAGGTGAAGTTAGGAAGGCCATTACTTGTGAGAGGAGACAATACTGGGCTATATAAGAGCCGAAGTGGCACAGTGGTTAGGGTGCAGTACTGCAGGCCACTTCAGCTGACTGTTATCTGCAGTTCAGCGGTTCTAATCTCACTGGCTCAAGGTTGACTCAGCCTTCCATCCTTCCGAGGTGGGTGAAATGAGGACCCAGACTGGAGGCGATATGCTGACTCTGTAAACCACTTAGAGAGGGCTGAAAGCCCTATGAAGCTTTATACAAGTCTAACTGCTATTGCTATTGCTATAAACAGTCACCAGACTTAGCTACAAAGCAGTTTCCTATCCAGAAGACTGGAGACTAGAATAAGTATTAATAATGGGCCAGATGAAAGAAAAGGGATAAAAGCTATTAATTCTGAATTATTTTTCTTAACATTAGAAATTGGGCCACCATTTACGCAAGGATTTGGATGCTGTCTTTGCGAAGGAGTCTGTCTGTCCCGTGTCACCAGGAGTTAAAACCTCACTCTGCTTTAAGAAGGAGCAGCCTCTCTTACATGAGAATGACTGCATTCGGACAATAGAGGGCTCCAACACAGCAGACAATCGATACATGGAGTACATGGAAGAGTTCTCCAAAACAGAGCCTAGTGTTGTCAGCCTGGAATATGGAGTGGCAAGAATGACCTGTTAAATGTCACACAAAGCAGTTCTGCTTTTCTGAAAAGATTGAAGTTCAGGACAGGGCATTGTGAGTCTGATCTCTTGGAATGTAACCAAAAACTAATGTGTGCAATGGAGAGCTTCATTAACGTAGACTAGAGTGCACATTAGTTTTGAAAATGTCATCCTTGTAAGAGGTAATTGAATTTAACAATGTTGAAAAAAGGATATGAAGACCTTAGGAAACCTTTTGTGGGGAATTGGGGAAATGAAAGCCGAACATCACAATAAATTATAGCTACACTAGCTTATTCCAAAGGTTCACCGGTTTTGGTCCCTATGGAGCCACAGTTAAAGTAAACCCATTGAAATTAGTGAGATTTAAACAAGCCAAGATTTCAGTGAATCAACTAACATATGACTATGTCTAATTCACCCAGTGTGATCATTGCCAAACAGTAAATGATATTTGAATGTTTCCTTTTAGGATACAGACAATTTACTGGGATCAATGAACATCTGTATATAAATGTAAAGTATGTGTGTGTTCCTGTTTAATCTATTGCCTGTTACAGTATTTTCAGTGATATCTACATCATTAATTAGTATCAAGGTAGTAAGAACAATATTCAAATATATGTGTTCTCATGTTTTGAGAGCAGCTCATTTAGAATATCTAAAATATGCTTAGTGACTTCTTTAAATTATTCTCTTTCAAAACAATACCATGAGGTTCACGCCAGTAATTATGGAGTATTAATTTCTTGTAATCAGTTTTAACCCATTACAAAAGTAAGAAACCTTTTTTCTCTCTCTCTCTTTACTTTATGATAAAGCTCTAGTTAGAAAGAAAACGTTTTTTAAAAAGAAATATTTCCTAGCTGGTTAATAAGTTAAAATGGCAGCCCCAAGGCTGTGTACCTTCCATATACTTCTGTCCAACTAATGGAAGCACAGTTCAGTTGATAAAATGGGTAAACTAGGTGTGTCACATGTATTTCAGGATTGGAGTACCCATTTCCAAGAATAGGCTACATTTCAGAGTGGTCATATTTTTAGGCTTCTTCCAATTATGTATAAAGTAACTTGAGCATCCAGTGAAATACAAAGTATAAGAACCGTCCCTTTTTGATTGGATACATTTGCGGTTTACTCTAGGATTTTAATCTGTTTTGTAAATCTGCTTTAAAAGGTGCAGCTTAATTTGAAATAAAAAGCTTGTTTTTCAATCAGTAGGATTATCACATTAATGTATTAGGTGAATAAATGCGAATTACTAATCAAGTAGCCATTTTTGGGTAAAGGCTAAGAACAAACTAAACTTTGACCTACAAGCTAAGATGACTGTAGAATCTCGGATGTTTTGAAAATGTGTTAATGTTGACATTTACTATCCAGGGCAGTATCCAAAGTCACAGGAAGCAGATCTCCAGTTAAGCAGAATGCTTAGATAAAAGGATACGCTGTGTATTTGTGTGAGTAAATCGGTGCGTTCCCAATATCTTTGTTTTTACTTCACCAGGAAAAATAATGGATTTGCTTTAGTGGGATCCTGTCTCTGCTTTCTCCCAATTTGTTTTTATTGTTCCAATGAAGAAAAGAAAATGAATATTGAAAGCTGATATGGTAAACATTCATGCCTTGGGGATATCAAACATCCCAGGTGGTATAATAGGTAATTTGTACCTGAGGGACCAAATGCTTATTACACACACAGTGAAAATTAGTTTAGCTTTGCAGTAATCACTGAAAGCTGTGTGAACAATACTGCCATCAGGCTACATAAAACCTCACACAGTTGGCTGTTTCATTCTATCTTGGTTGAGATCCAGTCACACCTGGAATACTTCAAGGGTCACATGAAGAAGGAATAAGTGGAAAAAATATGCTTTTTGATATTGATGACAGACCTATTTAACTACAAAAATTGATTAAATGGGGAAAACGGAATCTCATTTACCTAAGATATATGGTGCATTCTCATGTATTCTGTCTATTTAGGCATTGTGCAGATTTTGTACAGCAGTAATTTTGAAAAATATTAGGACACAGAAATTTGGACCTCTAATTGTTTTTCTCTCTAGTTTCTTCCTATAAATTAATAATTGCTTGTTATAGGATATACTGAAAGATCAAGCATTGTATTACAAATTATTTCTTGCAACTGTCTAATTAAAAAAATACTTATGTGTAGCTACATTAATCTTGCTGAACAGTTATAAAAGTGACTTCTTGAATCATCTTGAATAGTAGAAATGCAGGTCTTTGGATATTTCATGTCTCATGTAAAATTATCTGCCTATATTTGTTTTACATTCCACTTTTCCATCAGTAACTGAAGATATGCATAGTGCTCCCTATTTCCCTCCACAACAACCCTGTGAAATAGGTTGGGTTGAGAGAAAGTATCTGAACCAAAATCACCCTTTGATAGCTGAGGTGGGTCAGAATTACCTCAACCTAACATCTCAACATTACATCCTCCCTCCCTCGCTCCCCGTCCTACTGAGGATATAGGATGCAACATAAACCTTGTGAGGAATAAGACTAGCAAATGTAGTCCACAAAACAACGTATGCTAGATACTTGAGAGTATGACAGGATATCCTCCACCTGAGTATTCTTAATGAATGTAAATGTGGAATGACTGATCTAGCAAAATGTGTAACTTATACATTAGATCCAGATGACTGGAACCTAGCTGTGTGACAGTTTTTTAAAAAAAAGAGAATCAAAAAATTACAGGCTACTCAGCTTCATGTTTGTCAAATTATAGAAATGATTATTAAATAATGAATAAGTCTGCCCACAGCTTTACTAAGAGAAAATCAGTATAAATGGCAGTGATTACATAAATTCTGTGCTTGGATTTTCAGGAGTCTAACAAGGTTCCTTACCTAAAACTGTGAAGAAGAGTTAGTGGCAGGCTGCAAATTAGCTAAAAAGGAGAAAGTGGAGAGTAGGGATAAATGTTCATGTATGTAAGAAGTGGAGCCGTTTAAGGATCTGTATTGAAACTAATGCTTTTTAACTTATTCATAAATGATCTTGACTTATACCAAGTAGTACTTATGTCAAATGTGGATAACTCTGTTTATGATGGTGGTGAATAAAAAAAATCTGTTTAAATTGGATGAGTGGTCAACCAAATTGCAAGTGTGGTTCAGTTTAAATGAGGGTAAAGTCTGCCCCTTTGGGGCCAAAGCATTCTTAACTTCACCATATGAATTGATATGATTGTTATAAGTACCAGAAAAAGATCTCAGAATTCTGAAGCTGGTATTTGAGGGTGGGGGTGGGGATTCTATTCTGGGGATCATTAAGAAAAGGGTTGAAAATAAAACTGCCAACATTGCAAAGCCCTTAAACAAATCTGCTGGGTGCATGTGCATTTGCCCACGTGTACATTAATAGCCGTCATTAGGACAATTTGTCAGTATGTGGCATATGAGAAGGAGGGGGATTTTTAACTCACTCTTGCTGTGCTATTTTGTTGGACAATGCCCCTTTCATCGCAGAGCTACTCATGGGTCCCGATCGTTGCTAATGAACTGCTGCCTTCCATCCAATTTCCAGGTCAGGCATAAAAGGCTCTGCTAGTAAAAAAAATTAGCTAGTTGCTGCCTCAACACATCTGGAAAATGTCAGATTTAAGAAGGTGTAACATAATTTTAAAAAACCACAACCTCAGGTGCTACTTGCAGCAACATATTTTATGTGAATTAGTCTTTCAAATGTGCTCAAGTAATTAGATATTTGGTTAACTTATGTATGTCTTAAGTTGATAGAGGTTTGGTAACTTGAATATTACTTTTCAGATTTAGATGCCGCTACTGCTTTATGGTAGGTATTCTGACAAGCTGTTTTTACTAAATTACTTCTCAATTAATATCTGTTTAATTAATAATTGCCAAGTTCACATTCCTCATATTTCCATCCTATTGTTGGAGGCATTGTCTGAGGCACTTCTGGTTGAAAGGATTAATTGGTGACATCATTGTTGCCCAGGGATGCTGCGTGCGGGACTGCTTTCATGTCCTTCCATCAAGGAGCAAGTGATGGGAGCTCACTAGTGGTGGTTTCTGGATCCCGTTGCAACCAGTATGCTGCAATGGGGCCTGGCATCCACCATGTGAATGCACGCAACACGAGCACAGCACACACATGCGTACTTATCAGCCGCGACGCTCCAGCTGCTTGGTGGAGCGTCACACAGGCACCATACGCTCCGTGCGTGAAAACCCTGATTGGCTCAAATAGCAGTAAGGAGGGCGGGCGGGTAGGCCCTCAGGAGCACCGTAACCTGGTGCTCCCAGCAGGCACCGGTACACTTGTCCCGGGGCGTACTGGTTATATCCTACCACTGGAGGTCACCCCACCGTGAAGCAGGATTTGGGTCTCGAACGCAGGTTGCTAACCTCCAACACCAGCATCCTACCCACATGAGCCACCGTGTTCCACATTCCTCATATTTTAAAACCTCAGGATACCTGTTGGATCAGGCCAAAAGTCTGAGAGGTATAGTAATCTGATCCACTGGGCCAAAGGCTTAAGAGGATCAAATGCTACATATGACCAGGTCACCTGTCTGTAAAAGTCAAATCATCAATCCCAAATCCCAGGATGGATAGTGTCCATGATAATATACCTTGAGGGATTTTCAATTGAAGAAGTGTGATAACAATATTTTAGTATTATTTTAAATCATATCCAGTTACATTTGCAAAAAAAACAAAACCAAAACCTGTAACTTTTCCAAGATTTCTTTCATGTGGTAATTTCCTTCAGCTGTTAAAATCCAGACCTTAAAACTTAATGTTTCTTAAAGCAGGATTTCGTGCTCTGCATTTCAGTAGGAAAAAAATGCTTAAATCTGTGTTCCTATGTAGATGTAACTTCACAAATGTATCAAGGATTTTAGATTGCCATCCCCGTTTCTTGTTTACATAATTATAGATCTCCAAACACATTGCTATCATGAGAAAACGTAGCTGATGGGGTCTCTCGCATATACTCTAGATTTTTGTTCAAACAAGAGCAGGGGTGTCAAACTCTCGGCCCATGGGCTGGATGCATCACGCGCTGGCCACACATGACCCCTGTTTTAGCGAAGGAAAAAGTTGTGATATGTCATTTGACAACAATGTGTCTTCACAAGTTTGACACCCCTGAACTAGAGTATATCCCTTACATATTGATCTAAGTAGAGATTTTTCTCTTTGTTGTGTACAGTACTATTCCAACAGACTCTTAGTTTTATGTTGGAAATATGTTTTAAGTTGTACACCAATATTAGGTGAAGGGTGTGTTTTCAGGATGCTATGCGGCATCAGAGCTAATCCCCAAGTGGAATTTAATCTGGCCAGATTCATGTCAGACTCGGACTGTGTCTTATTGAGATGCTTGATTTAAAAAAAATAATATCTCCCTATGAAAATCTCATGCAAATTATATGTGATCCCTCAGGTGCGTATAGTCATTAAAGATGCTTATAATTGAGAATTGTGTGGTAGCCTGCTTTTTCTTTAATTGGAGCTTTAAATTCCCAACCATTCCGTTTTGTAGGACAGCTGCCAAATGGGCATATGAGGAAGTACAGCAGGGCTGTACCGAGAGTCTATGCATTTTCCTTCCATATCCAATTTCTAGTGACCTGAATCTAGGAGCGTGGCAATTTAAAAGCATTTCCTCACAAAGGGGAATACAGTCATCTCTACAACAGCGGCCTTGTCTCATCCCCTCCCCCTGTACTGTTTCAAATTAAAAGCCATTATCACTTTATGAGCTTCAGAAATAGGCTGAACCGGTTCAGTTATTTCAGAATATGTCAGAAAGTCCTCCCAAGAAATCCTCTTCTACATTTTCCACTGCTGCGTTGTTATTTTTTCTTCCCAAAGTCTCTTTCATTAGACCGTTAACAGTAAAGTAGTAATGGTTTATAAATTGATTACTCTGATGACTACATCATAGAAAATAAAAGTAAAATATACAATGGAGTTCCAGGGTAAAATACATAACATAAAATAAGAATAATGTGTGACTTCTGGAAAGCACCACCCTAAAATCTATAGTATTAACACAAAATAATCCAATTTCCATTCATTCTTTGCCTAACAAAAACCCTCACAGTCGCTTTATCAAGAGAGAGAGCAAACACAGAGCCCAGATGGCCAAAATTAAGGTAACTTCTCCCTTTTTACATAGTCTCTGATAGGATTTTATGATTGTTGCCATTTATTTTCCTTCTCCACTACAACCATCATCACTGATTAAGCTGTGTTTCCTTTAATTACATTTCTCCTAACTTCCCACCATATTGTTAAATGGGGATTTGATTTTTCCAGTAATAAATAGGGTCCTTGAAATTACGGTTGGATGGTGGTCAGGAAAACTTGTTTATAAAATAATGCGTTCATTATTACCCCAGGAAAATCAATCTGACCTTTTGGCCTTGTGTTCTTTTCAACTAATGATAGTTTCTCTGGGAAGTGTCTTGTTTATTGTAGTTTTTATACCATGGAACTTCAAAGTGACCCCTGGAATTTCATATATAAAAAACATAAAATGTAAAAAAAAAGTAAGTAAAATTGAATAAAATCCACTCCTTCCTGTTCTAGCTTTTTAGAAGTTCTGTTTAGAAAGGAGATAAATCTTCAACTATGTGAGCTTCCTTTTCTCTGTCTGTTTCCGTTTTATCTCCCCTGCTCAGTTTTTCCTAAACATAACTCAGATCAGTCCAATGACCACATAGGACACAAACTTATTTTTAAGGGTAAAGGATTTTGAACAAAGTTTATCCAATAAACACACATGTCCTGTATTTTAAACCTCTCAGTAACTGATTAAAACAATTGCAGCCAAATAATACAATATAATAGCAGAGTTGGAAGGGACCTTGGTGGTCTTCTAGTCCAATCCCCTGCCTAGGCAGGAAACCTTATACCGTTTCAGACAAATGGCTATCCAAAATCTTCTTAAAGACTTCCAGTGTTGGGGCATTCACAACTTCTGGAGGCAAGCTGTTCCACTGATTAATTGTTCTGTCAGGAAATTTCTCCTCAGTTCTAAGTTGCTTCTCTCCTTGATTAGTTTCCACCCATTGCTTCTTGTTCTACCCTCAGGTGCCTTGGAAAATAGTTTGACTCCCTCTTCTTTGTGGCATCCCCTGAGATATTGGAACACTGCTATCATGTCTCCCCTAGTCCTTCTTTCTATTAAACTAGACATACCCAGTTCCTGTAACCATTTCTTTTTTTTATCTCCAGTCCCCTAATCATCTTTGTTGCTCTTCTCTGCACTCTTTCTAGAGTCTCCATATCTTTTCTACATCATGGTGACCAAAACTGAATGCAGGATTCCAAGTGTGGCCTTACCAAGGCATTATAAAGTGGTTTTAACACTTCACGTGATCTTGATTCTATTCCTCTGTTTATGCAGCCTAGAACTGTGTTGGCTTTTTTGGCAGCTGCTGCACACGGCTGGCTCCTATTTAAATAGCATGCAGCCTTTTAGATATTACTATCTTGTTAGAAAATTCTCTGCTGCATAAATCCAGCCTTTTCCCAATTGCTCAGGCTAGTTGAAGGGTACGAACTAGAGCCGTGACAGTGAACCTATGGCACGTTTGCCACAGGTGACACGCAGAGCCATCTCTGTGGGCACATGAGCTGTTGCCCCAACTCAGCCGGACAGCTGGTTTTTGGGTTTCTGCCATGCAAGCATGGTGGGGTGTGCAGGATATGCACGTGCATGCATGGTGGGGAGTGCATGCATAGGTGTTGCGTATGCATGAGCGGGGTGGGGTGCACGCAGGAGACCTGTGGTGGGGCAGGGGGAAGCGCAGGGAGTCGTGCATGAGGGGTGCATGTGCATGCATTGCATTACAGATGCACATGTATGCTTTTAGCCATCCCTGACCTAGAGAGAATCGAAGAGAAATGAAGAAACAATGTCTTCAACATGTTAATCCATACAAGAAAAAAAAAACTGCGTCTATGGAACACGTCTCAGCCTAATTTTTCAAGAATGCCCACTAAGCACTTCCCAATGCTCTATATAGCTTGGGAGATGGTTTTAAATCAGGAGGAAAATCTCCTTCATGAATCTAAATAAGACAAGCCCTAGGGTGTAATCTGCAAGAGTAGAATTTGATCTACAGTAACTTATTGCAGATACTAATACCAAAAGAAGGGCTGTAGTTTAGTGATGGTGCATTTGCTTTGTGCTAACAACCCCACATTCAAACATTGAACATAGAACATAGAATAATGGGATTAGAAGGGACCGTGTAGATCTTCTAGTCCAATCTTCTGCTCAAGCAGGGGATCCTATACCAATACATTCCAAACAAATGGCTGTCTAGTTTCTTCTTGGAAACCTCTAATCTTGTCTGACTCCACAGAGAGCCAACAGCATTGGGCAAGATGCTTCTGGATACCATAAGGTCTCAGTACAAATTGTACTAGGTATGGATATCTGGTATTTAGATTATTTAAGCATGGGTCTTATGCCTGTGGTCTAGGTCACAAATTAAAATTAGTTGTTCACATCCTAGAGTTGTGAATGGCCATACCACCTATAAATGGTATAGAGTATCATATGAATTACCAAAGTCCATACAGCAGAAGGCTATAAAAATTTGAATAAAAGAAGCAGTGAATTAAAACCATATGATTTCTCCTTTTCATGAACCTCCCCAAGAGTTTATTAATCATTCTTTAAAATTGCATTCATCTTTCCTTCAGGAATTCAAGGTAGTGTTTATAGTGCTTCAGTCTCCAATGTTTCAGCACCTCTGTGAGATAAGATGGCTTAAAGATAGTTACACACTATGAGCTACCAAGGTTGATTGAGAATGGCTTCAATCTGGATCTTTCTGATCCTAGTTTAATAATTTAGCTGCCATATTGATAATGGCTTTCAGCATTTTTACTTGCGCCTTAACAAATTAAGACACGGTTGATTGATTATGTGCCATCGAATCAGTGTCAACTATTATCAGTGACATAGATTTTCTCCTTAACAGTTTGTCCCTAACCTGAGCTTTTGCGTCTTCCAACATGTCTGGCCCTCAGGTTTATGGCTGTAAAAGACTTGATAGGAAGGAAAGAGGTTAGGAAGACCTGATGATAAAATGTTTTGTGTTGTAGATAAATCAGTTTCCCCAACTGATAGAAATGTACAACACGTTCTTCCCTGATGGTATCTATTCAGTGTCTGAGTTGGCATGTTCTGCTCAAGCTTTAGTCTTAACAATGATTTCCCCTTCCATTCCACATAAAACAAGCTACCGTATTTTTTGGAGTATAAGACGCACTGGAGTATAAGACACACCATGATTTTGAAGAGGTAAATTTAAAAAAAAATCACTCTGCAGGCCTCCCAAACCCTCTGCATACCTCGTTTTTTGCAAAAAAAGGGGGGGCATGCAGAGGCTTTGGGAGGCTTGTAGAGTGCTCCTGGGGAGGGCAAAAATGAACAAAAATGGCCTACTTTTTCCTCATTTTTGCCCTCCCCAGCCCCCAGGAGAACTTTGCAAGCCTCCTGAACCCTCCACACATCCATTTTTGCCAGAGCCAGGGTTTCAGTAGGCCAAAAACGCTGTATTCAGTGTATAAGATGCACCCAGATTTTCGCCCTCTTTTTTGAGTGGGGTGCGTCTTATACTCCGAAAAGTACATTATAGGTTATTTCAAGGACAGCTGCAGTTAATCGCTGTTTCTTTTATTCTTCACAATCCAGGTTTTCTTTACAGAATTCTGTACATCTTTTCCCCTTTCTACATATTTGTTCCTTTTAAAAAGTTATTTTAAAATATTTTTCTTATTAAAGACATAGCGATTTAAAACAGAGCAGCTTAGCTAAAGGTTAGCTAAAATCTTAACAAATACCTCCCCAAAATGTTAGAAATGCGAATCAATACACGGAACATATTACCATTTATGGTGGACCTATGAGGAGGCTAAAATTATTTGGAAAAGGATCAAAAATTGGCTGGAGGCAATAACAGGGGTTAAAATAGAATGGAAACCTGAAGTTTTTTTATTAGGAATAATGTCTGCGAAATACAAAAAAAGAAATCCAGTATTTAATACTACATATAATTATGGCGGCAAGGATTGCCTTTGCCCAGAAATGGAAAAACAAATTAATTCCAAGCGAAGATGAAATAATAAGAAAGGTTATGGATTGTGCTGAAATTGACAAACTAAAGAAATCCAGGAAAAAGAAGAATCAGAATTCTACCAGATATGGGATAAATGGTATAGGTGGATGGAGGAAAGAAACAAAAATTAATGAAGGAATATAACAAAGCTCAAAAAATAATAGTTATGAGTAAAATAAGAGGGTTAAGAATGGTGAAATCCAAATGAAATACAATAGAAGGGGAAATTATATAAGGTGAGCGGTATCGATTGATAATTGCTATTAGAAAGAACAGGAAGCTCCTGTTCGTATTGTATTGTGTAAATGTGGTGTACGTCTAAGTTTTGTATGTGTGTATTTTACATGTTTGTTAATAAAATATATATATATATAAAAAACAGAGCAGCTTTCTGGATTGTTTGCTAAAAGGAAGCCTTTGTCATCATCGATAAAAGAAGTTTGTTCCACCACATCGCTCTTAAAGCAATGCAAAATTTGCAGGAATAGTTGCCAAATAGGTTGGAGTGCATTTTTCTCGCCCCCCCCCCCCGGGCTTACACGCACATGCATGAGTGCGCGCACACACACACACAGACAACACAGAGAAAATACAGACCAAGGTGTATTACTTAGGAAAGAGAATGCTTCAATAGGATTTGCATTCAGAAGGTGCTTTGTGTTGGTGGCCGTTTTTTTTAAAAAAGCGTTTCAGTCTCTAATTGTAAGTTCCACTGAGGAGCCTGTTTCCTTTAAGACCATGATTTGGTGGGGTCCTTTTACAGTTCTCAAGGCATTTTCATGAGCTAGTGAGTTTGAATAGCATTGCTTGTCTCAGTGCTTTTCATTGCTTTGCATCTCAGAATAGGCAGAGACCCTCATGGAATGTGTGTTAGGAAGGTCAGCAAGGAATCAACAATTCTTTGAATGAAAAGAAATTGACAGTCAGATAGAACAGTAAGAACATAGTGGGTCACACATGAACCTGTTATCACGTGCAACTGTACTTTGGTGCCAGCTATGTTCCACTTCAGCTCTTTAGAAACATGGTTTGTAAAAAAAGAAAAAAGAAATAGTCATAATTGTGTAGCGATTTGTACTATGTGAAACTGTCTGTGGGCATGTGCTCTGTATATGCTGTTTTTGACAGCTACTGTATATCACGCTATTGGTTTATGCTCTATGAAGACACACAGCTTCTTTCTGCATGCACTGCTACCTAATATTGTTCTCCCTTCATACCATCCTACACTCGTGTATTTAATTTTTTCCATCTAAATGCAGGATTTTGCATGTATTTTGAAATTAATTGTGTTGGCATCTGCTCATTTTTACCGATCATCAACATCCCTTTGAACATTAATCCAGTTCTCCAAGGTGTTGCTATCCCCCCTATATTCCTTTGCCTGCTAATATGATAATCGTATTTTTCATTCCTTCATTCAAATTAATGTATAAATATGTTGAATGGCAAGGTAGACCAGGGCCCTGCCTGAACATTTTCTCAGCTTGATGTGGCATCTATAGTTGGTGCAATTGTTCAACCAACTCTGCATCCTTCTAATGTAATACAATCCAGTTCAAAATTTTCTACATTCTCTATTAGAAGGTTTGAGGTTTGAGGTTTATTGGGATTTATATGCCGCCCTTTTCCCTGAGGGGACTCAGGGCGGCTTACAACCACAGGGGAGGGGAGGTGCAAGGTCAAAACAAAACAATTGGTGAACAAAAGGAAAATAATAAAACACAACTTTCATTCAGCAATCAAACACTCGGGCGGGTGATTAGAAACCTATTCCCAGGCCTGCTGGGAGAGCCAGATCTTGAGGGCTGCGCGGAAGGTCTGGATCGTGGTGAGGGTGCGGATCTCCATGGGGAGCTCGTTCCATAGGGCCGGGGCAGCAGCAGAGAAGGCTCTCCTCCGTGTGGTCGCCAGTCGGCATTGACTGGCTGATGGAATTCGGAGGAGGCCTAGTCTGTGCGATCTAATTGGTCGATTTAGGGAGGTAATCGGCAGAAGGCGGTCTCTCAAGTACCCAGATCCACTACCATGGAGTGCTTTAAAGGTGGTCATTAGTATCCTGAAGCGCACCCGGAGACCAACAGGTAGCCAGTGCAGCTCGCGGAGGACAGGTGTAACGTGGGCGAACCGAGGTGCGCCCACTATCACTCGCGCGGCCGCATTCTGGACTAGCTGTAGTCGCCGGATGCACTTCAGGGGCAACCCCATGTAGAGCCCATTGCAGTATTCCAGTCTGGAGATCACAAGGGCTCGAGTGACTGTTGTGAGGGCCCCCCGATCTAGGTAGGGCCGCAACTGGCGGACCAGGCGAACCTGGGCAAATGCCCCCCTGGTCACAGCTGACAGCTGGTGGTCAAAAGTTAGCTGTGGATCCAGGAGGACTCCTAAGTTGCGGAACCTATCTGAGGGGTATAAAATTTGACCCCCCAGCCTAAGCGTTGGTGTATTAGCCAAATTATTGGGGGGGAAACACAACAGCCACTCGGTTTTATCCGGGTTGAGCACCAGTTTGTTAGCACTCATCCAGTTCTTAACGGCCTCCAGACCCTGGTTCATCACGTCCACCGCTTCATTGAGTTGGCACGGGGCGGACAGATACAATTGCGTATCGTCCGCGTATTGATGGTATTTTATCCCGTGCCTCCGAATGATCTCGCCCAGCGGTTTCATGTATATGTTAAATAGTAGGGGGGATAAGACCGAACCCTGGGGTACCCCACATGTTAGGGGCCTCAGGGACGATCTCTGCCCCCCGACTAACACCGACTGCGACCTGTCCGAGAGGTAGGAGGAGAACCACCGCAGAACAGTGCCTCCCACTCCCACCTCCCGCAGTCGTCGCAGAAGGATACCATGGTCGATGGTATCGAAAGCCGCTGAGAGGTCAAGGAGAACCAGGATGGACGCATAGCCTCCATCTCTGGCCCTTCAGAGATCATCGGTCAATGCGACCAAAGCGGTTTCTGTGCTGTAACCAGGTCTGAAGCCGGACTGGAAGGGGTCAAGATAGCTAGCTTCCTCCAAGGCCCGTCGAAGCTGAAAGGCCACCACCTTCTCAACAACCTTCCCGATAAAGGGAAGGTTGGAGACAGGACGAAAGTTGTTTAAGATGGCTGGATCTAACGATGGTTTCTTTAGGAGGGGTCTCACCACCGCCGTTTTGAGTACGGCGGGGAAGTGCCCCTCCCGAAGAGAGGCGGTGACAACCGCCTGGATCCAGCCATGTGTCACCTCCCTGCTGTTAGCCACCAGCCAGGAGGGACACGGGTCCAGAATACAAGTGGAGGCACTTACAGCTCGGATGGCCCTGTCCACATCCCCAGAGGCAACTTCCTGGAACTCAACCCAGAGTTGATGTGACAGATGATCCTCCTGTGTCTCCGTTGGATCTACTGCGGTGGAGTCCAAGTCCGATCGAAACCGAGCTACTTTGTCCGCCAAGAATTGAGCATAATCCTCAGCCCTACCCTGCAAGGGGTCTCCCGCATCCCTCCTATTAAGGAGGGAGCGGGTTATCCTGAACAGGGCGGCTGGGCGTGACTCGGCGGACGCAACCAAGGAAGAAATATATGATCTTTTTGCCGTTCTTAATGCTCGAACATAGTCCTTGGTGCAGGTGGTTAAGAGTGCTCGGTTTACCTCGGACTTATCGGACCTCCACTGGTGCTCTAGGCATCTCCTCCGGCGTTTCTTCTCCCGGAGTTCCTCGGTGAACCAGGGAACTCTCCGGGATCCACTGACCCGGAGGATCAGCACAGAGTAATGAACTGTACTTTATGCTTTGCTGAAATCCCAATATACTCTCTATACCGTATATTGCAAAGTCACTTGGAGTCAGGTGGCAATTATATTTTTGCTGCTTTTAACTGCTTTGATAAGCATAATTCCCATTGCATTTCTGCAGGTTATTAGTTACTCACTAGTGCACTGCTTGGATGTAGTGTATATGTCCCTGGTATCCCTTGAAAGGTTCTAGTGTAAGGCCCTAGGTTTTCTTTTAAGAGAAATCAGGATTCTATAAAAGAAAGTATTGCATTGAAAATGTATCAGAATGCTGGCTCTTAATTTCAAAACAGTAGAGCAGCTTTTAATTTGACTTTGGTGAATGAGTGTGGGAAGTTGACAGGAGACAGAGAATATCTGGTTTGAGAAAGATGATCCCGGAGAATAAGATGAAAAATTATTTTTCATTGTTCAAAGAGGAATGTTGCAAATTTGGAAGGTTGTATATTCCAGTGAGAAAGCCCCAAGACTATAGTGTGTGTGTGTGTGGGAGGGGGGTTCAGAGGGAAAGCTAAACATTAATACATAGGTACCAGATGACATTAGCCAAGATAAGAGAACTGGAGCACTTATTGCTAGAAGAGGATGTAGATATAATGAACATTACAGAAATGTGGTAGAATGGAGAAAACCAAAACAATACTGTTAAGCACCGGAGAAGTCAGGAGATTTAGGCAGTTTGAATGAATATAGAGATTAATTGCAAGCTTAAGTTCTCTACAAGAATCCAAACTACTAATGGTTAAGGGAAATTAGTGGGAGTTAAGAATAGAAAGGAATTCAAGGTGGGTTGGACTTAGATCTCTTGTGGGTGTGCAGGGACTCAAGACTGATGATGCTTTTGACCCCTCCTTCAGGTTCAGCCTGTGTTGCTGCTGGTTTGCCCCTGATCGGGTGAACCGGTGGTGGTGGTGGTGAGAGGGTCCACCCACCGGCACGGCTGCTTCTGCGCATGCTCAGAAGTGTCACGCAAGTGTGCGAACACGTGCACAAGCAAACCAGTAGTAAAATAAATTGCAACCCTGAGTCTTTCCTACAGATACCTTGGGAAGTTCTATATGAAAAGAACATTGAAAACAATGCTTTCTTAAATGTTTAAAAAGTTGATAGGAAACTAAAAGCCTGCAAATGAAGTGGTACAAGTAATTTTCATTTCTGTTCACATAGATTGGGAAAATGTATGTTCTGGATGTGTCAAAGAGATCATCTTTAATAATACTAAATGATTTTGCTTCAGGACAGTTCATTTACTGCCCAGAAGGAAGGATGCAGTCCTAAATTCATCCTAAGAAGTTCCGAGGATCCTAATACTGCACATAACATAAATATTACTTGTCTGGTTTGAAACAATGTTCCTGTTGTTGTTCTATGTTTGCTAAGATAGTGGATGATTGTCAAAATAATATTTGATTTCAATAGAATAACATTAGAAAGGAATAAGGGTATTAGTTAAGAAGTTGGTAGAATAAAAAGGGTCTCTCTAGAAATCTTGTACATTATTTAAAACCACAATAATAGATTCTCAATAGGAATACATAGCTCACAGTTACTAATGAACAGGTTTAGATAACCTAATAGCAGCAAGAAACATTAGTTTTTTAAAATGGAACTCTTGCTCAATCAAGAATAAAAAGGAACATAATATTTGATCAAAAAATAAAAAATATGAGGCAGTCAATAAAAGTTGCAGAAAAGGTTTGAGGAGCACATAATAAAGAATTTTAAGACAAGCAACACATTTTATTTAAATATAGTAGAAATAGGAAATTGTTCCAGAAGGCTATTGGCTGATAGAATGTAAAATAAGTTAAAAGAGGATACAGTAATTATAAATAAGTAAATGAATGTATCTTTTTTTTTCATTGATAAGGATCTAAGACAGGCGTCTTTGTCTGAGTTTGGCTTTTTGAGGAGTGAACTGAAAGGACAGAAACTAACCAATAAGACAAGAAATTATAAACTAATTGACCTATAAACTAAAAAGTAAATTTACCGACTTTCTGATAAGAAATATGTAGCTTCTCTTTAAGAACACACTTTTTCTTCAGGACTGGAAAATACTCAGTATGACTCCAACAAGAATTAGTGTATCATTAAAATGGAATGATGCTCAAAGTTGGATCCCCTGGAGTATTTTTAATTTTAGATAAATGATCTGGAATTACAATAAACCAATGAATTAACTTAATGAAGGAACGAAATGAATCTACTACCTATGCATATACAATAGGTGCATAGAAACTACTTTCAGTGTAAAAAACATAAATATATAGGCCTGGAGTTCTTCCAGTTATTTGATGTAAGAGGCAAAAACAAATCAGTGTGATGGGATAATTTTTACAGAAAAATACTAAATTGTGTTAATTTTACATGTTCTGAATAACATTTGAGCCTGTTATTTGGCTGCTGCATTCATCTTCCTGAATTATTTTCAATCATATTCCTGCCTGTTTAGAAATAGGTCTTGTTGACCTCAAGGACACTTACTGTCAAGTGTAAGATGGTAAGTATAAGATTGACATATAGCCTCCCTTACTGACAAATGCTAGAGTCTATATTTGCTTTTCCATGTTTTGGATCCGCAGACTGCCCAGATTGGAAAACACTGGCTAAATAATCATCCAACATCCAAGTGTGTCATGGCTGAAATTATATTGTGGCACTGCTGCAGTGCTACTGAACTTCTAAGAATGCCTGAGATTTGGCAGGGAAGCCAGTGATGTCAGACAAGGTAGAAAAATCCGAGCCAGCGAGATGAACAAATCGGGCAGAGGTTTTGGATGGAATGAGCAATAAAAAAGGACCTTGGATAGCTCCCGGGGAGTCCTGTTGGCAGAGGTCCTCACCTTTTAAAATAATTGAATAGGGATGGGAAACTCATATCTTTCCAGGTGCTGCTACAAAATAATTCACAGCTCCCATGCTAGCAGTTGTTCATGCCGACAGGACTGTGTAACTTGGCAATTCAGGATATATAGCACCCTGAGTAGAAAGATGTCTCTGCAACTGTTGAAAGCCAACAGAAGACTTATGTAAGCAATTCAATAGTATGGTCTTTCCAACTCACTAGAGGAATTATTTGCTCTATTAAACACTTGCCTGTTTTACAGCTTGCATGGCTGAGGAGAAGAAAATTCTGCTAGAAGTTCATCTGAGTCAACGCAAACTTGCTTACGTTGGCCTGGACAGTCCTGGCTAGTGAACTGATGTTCTTCTGCTAAGGAGGCTAGCCAAGATGTAAGGCTTTTTACAAAAAAAATGCTGGGAAAAAGAGATGGAGAAAATAAATTTAATAGATAAAATGGAGGCTGAAAACTCCCGCCACCAAGCTTTGAACAAAAGTAGGGTCAAATCCAGTTCATCTCTCTGCCTGATTCTAGTAGACTCAAACTGGCCCTTCTGCTTCCTTACAATCCCATTTAAACCAAAGCATAGACACTTCCTCACCAGTAAATGGTACAGTCCAAGTGATTTTGTAATTCCCTTGAACTATACCATTTACCAGTAATGGTACAGTCCATGCCAATCCCAACATTCAAGGTCAGCTGGATGACTTCAGCATTCCATATTCCCTAATAAGGAACTTTCACAGCTTTGCTGTTCTCCTAAAAGGCTTGTTTTGCCTAACAATTAAACTTGGGTACACCACCAAGGATCTGACCATCTTCTCCAAAACAGCCAGCCAATCAGTTCTCTAGGATTTCACTCCTTGTAGCTCTCAACTTCTATAAAAATGTTTCTTTTTCTATTGCTTGGTGTTGCTCTTGTAAAACAAGCACCCAATGGTAGTTGTATAAAGAATTCACAATTTCTCCTCACCATTGTGCTCCTTACTGGATAGTTTCCAGAACAAAAAAAAAGAGGACCCAATAAGCAACAAGCAACATACTGAGAGGTTTCATCTCATTTAGGATACTACAAGTGACAAAATGAGATTTGGTTGCCCAGTTTCAGAGGAAGGTCAACACACTGAAAAGAATTCTTTCTTCAAATACATTTTGTATTCTGAACAATATGTTCCAAATGCTGCTATTCCATAAATCCCCAGTGACATCATCTATCAAGATTTAAAGAGCAATTGTGCTTTCCAACATGCACTTTGCAGTTTCCACCCCTTTATCTATCAAACATGACAAGTCTGAAATATTTTTCAGTTTATGAAATGTGCCACAATTATTGATTTTTTTTCTCCACTAACTTACTAACTGGTGCATAAAATAAATTAACTCTTTTGGCAAGCATTTGAGAATTGACTCATGCCCTTTAACTCTGCTCCATAGGCAGAATGCTATATTCACCGACTCTTCAATATGCACAGAATTTAATTTACTTGTTAATGAAGCACAAGGTTAATTGCTTCCATGGCTGGCTTTGACCCAGTTTGGAAAAAGTCAAGTAGACCTCTATGTTGCTTGTATGGTTTTAATGTTATTTTTCTTTTTTATGATGTATATGTTTATTGGCAGCATTGCACAGCATATAAAGTTGTAATAATTATAAGAGCAGCTACAATAATGATGGCTAGAGTGATTTAACAAATTACCCAGCAGGGACTGATCTGTAAAATGCAAAGAACATCATCTTGTTTAATCTGATACGTATTTTTTCAGATACTGAGCCTTGTGGTCTAAATTGATATAATAAAATTCTATCCAGCAAAAAATTGATCTATCTAATGTGGAAGTTCAGAAACGCAATTCCAAAATATATTGGTAGGCATAGGTTTTCAGAATTACTTCCATAACATAAGGGATATCTACCAATCAAACTATGTGTTGTATTTTGTGTCAGATATGTCAGTAAAAGAAGGTCTGTTGCTCAGTGCTGAGCTGTGAAGTTCTTGGTGGTATCTAAGTTTAGCTGTTTGCTAGCAGACTTTTCATTACCCAACTAGGTAACATCATCCATGCAAGAGAGTTCAAATGCAACAATACCTAATCAAGATTTTACAACCCACAGGAAACTGTCTTGAATTATAGATAAATCTAATTGTAGAATCCTTGATGCTCTCTGAGCTTGGTTGTTTGCAGGTTTCTCATTACCCAACTAGGTAACATCATCACTGTGAGTATGGGCTTTACTCTGTTTATATATAACAGCCTTGTCCTGCCAGGTTATTTGGGTGGGTGGGTGGAGGGAGGTGTTCTCAGTAGTTCCTTAATTAAACTACTGTTTTCTGCCTGATCTTTTTTTGGGGGGGGGGTATCTGGGTGTTATTGGAGAGATGGTGTTTTGTTTTATTTCCTTTGTAGCTTGTAAATTATTTTTTATTTTTGAAAAGGAGAAGATTCTATTGTTATAACCTTACAATAAAAGTAGTATTAGTATTCATGGCTATGGTTTTCTATCTAATCTACCTCAAATGGCTGACAGAAACAACTGAGGTAAAAGTAAACTCTTGCTGAAGAGTGGAGGAACAATCTCAGGGAAGGAGATGTAAGACAGTGCAAATCTTAGATATAAAGAAATTAAATGGAGCATTTGCTGGTGGAGCTCATCAGTGGAGGCAGTATGGTCACCCGTTAGTAATAGGAGTGATTAAAAACTCCTGAAAAGTTGCCAGGTCGCCCGTGCCAAAATTATTTATGGATAAAATTTAGCTATGTAAATTCAGAGATGCTAAGAAGCCAGAGAGCTGTAAACTCTTTAAGCTGTGAAAAATTCTGGGTTTTCCACTAATAGCTCTCCAGGCATTGGGCCAGTGAGTATTGTGAATGAAGGATTTCAGTAAGCAAAGGAGGAGATTTAATAGCATACATTTGTAATAGGACCAGGGTTCTGTGGTTTCAACATATACTTTAGCAAATTTACTGAGTTGCTGGGGATGTGCTAGCAAAAACTAGTTTCAGATAGACTGAAAAGTCTCTAGAAGAAGAAATACCAATGAAAAGTACACTGGATAATGAAGAGACCTATCAGTACGAAATACATAATAAAATATTGGATCTAAAATTCTATAATTAAGTAATTCTATAATTAAGTCAAATGTTCCTTCTTTGAAGTTGGTTTACAGATAACCAAAGTTGCCAAAGATTTAAAAGCCACTTGGAAAAACCATAACCATCAGAGCAGATGCTGAAATCCACAGCTAACAGGACAACCCTGGAATAACTAAAATATTGACGCAGGCTGAAAATTCTTCAAGGAAGCCTGGGTGATCAGTAAAACATTGCTAAGTAATACCTGAAGCCGTTTGATAAAACCTTACAATCATCTCAAATGAGATTGTACTGAATTCAGAAATGGCCAGTGGCAAGGCATACAATTTTAATTCAGTATGAGAAAATAGTGCAATCCTACAAACTCTTCCGTCTCTAAGAGTAGCAAGGTGAGGAGGATAGGGATAGGTTTTTTGAACCTCACTAATGGTAAATGTATGGATATTTCAATAAGCGATAGATAATTGATTGATTATATGCTGTCAAGTCAACCACATAGAATGGCTTTCTCCAGGAAGATCTGTCCCAGGTTTCAATAATAGGTACAATGAATTGTAATACTTACTAAATTTAGTGATGTTTTCAAATTCTCAGATGCTAGCTTGAACGTTTACAATAAGTATGTAATAAAAAAAAAAGAGGTTTGGGACTTATAGCCCGCAAACCAGTAGCTGGAACCAATTTGGTGTTGTGATTAAGGCAGCAGGTTAGAAACTGCAAGACTATGAATTCTAGTTCAACCTTAGTCAGATTGCCAGTTGGATGAGCTTGGGCTATCTACCCTGTCTCTCTCAGACTAGGAAGGAGCAAACCACCTCCAAAAAATATTGCCAGGAAAACTGCAGGGAGTTGTCCAGGCAGTTACTGGAGTTAAGAAAAAAACCTTTGATTTGAACACACACACACAATCAGTACCTATTACACAAATGTGTAATTCTTCCATGCTTCAGAAGCAATGAGGATAAGTAGAAAGAAAGATAGGAGAAGGTGGCACATTCTCAAGGAGTTGGTAAAGGAGCACAGTCCTTCCACACTTCTGTAACTTTGAGACTTTGAGTAGAGAAAAAGGGATGAAGCAGCAGGTATCTGGAATCAAATTTTCTTTTCTTTCTTTATCTCTTTGTTGAGAGATCAAGAGTAGGGATTTGTTCTGTAATACTAGATAAGCTTAAACGCAAACATTGATCTAAATTTGCTGATTTAAATTTGATTAAATCGTAAATCCTAAAGGATACTTACAGAAAAATTGAGCCTAGTCCTTATGCTGCATAACAAACCACATTTAAAATGAAAGATTTTATTTTATATAGGTAATAACTAATTTGTTTTGCATCTAGAAATGCAACGTAACCAGTATTGGTATAACACTGTCTACATAACCTCTCACCCAGTATATAAACTATTAACTTTTGAACCAGTTGAAGCTTCAGGGGGAAAAGTAGAAAGGCAATAAACCAAATATTAAATAAAAAAGCATCAGGTGCAGACAAAACGCCCACTGAACTGTTCAAAGCAATAGTCAAAGGGCTAACAACTTCACATCAGCAAATATGGAACAAAACCAAATTGCCTGCAAGCAAAGTGTTCATGGGTGTGTACATGCGAAGGGATGAAGTGATCATGCATGCATTATATTGTCACAGTGCAAATCCTATGACTTACTTCCTTGTATCACAACATACATTTTGTCATTTTTCCATTATTGTGATTCGCAGTGGACACCTATGCCTACACATTGGAAAAAGATTGGTGTATATTCTATGCTGGAGAAAGGTTATGGAACAGAATGTGGAATTGACCAAACAATTACACTAATTTCTTACACAAGCAAAATTTTGCTTCCGATTTTAGTAAAGCCATACATGGAAAGAGAAGTGCCAAATAAATAGCTTTCCTTGTAGTTCATTCCAGGTAATGGGGTTACTCTGTATTTCTTCCTCTCACATTTGGACTTAGGGACAAGTTGGTTCTATATGTGTATATCAGAATGTCATAAGAAAATGTTCCTAATAGTTACTTTTAGCAACTTCCCAAGTAAGCCGGTATTTTGGAGAACTGACCAAATAAAACTAACAGTCCATGTACTGTATGGTGGAATAGTCATTTGTCTTATTTCAAATGAGCACAACAATATTTCCTTTCAAGTCCAGTTTCCAAAAAGAATTGTACTCCAAAAAAATACAAGGGATTATGCGTTGAAAGCCATTATAACTGCTCAGACCTAATCCTGTTTGCTTTACTGATATAATTACCGTAGTTTCACTGGCCAGAATCCAATGGGCAATGTTAGATTCATCCTCAGCCTTTGCCATGCCCAGGGGAATTTTTTTGACATTTTTCCTTTGAACAGCAGACTCCCCTATTCTACAAAAAGCTGCTTACGGAACTCCCTTTGGTTTCAGAAGAGATTTGCCATATGGTATGGGGGAGGGACTATGATTCAACATTCAATCTCTGAGCATTCCTTAGGCATGTAAAACTAGTTGCATGCTTTGGGGACCTAGATCACCTTTTACAATCTAAAATGTTTCTGCCCTTACAAAAGTGATGCCCGCAGGTTTTCCCTCTTTTCTTAGAATATCAACTCCCCATGGTAATCATTTGATGGAGGACTTCAGAATAGCTTCCATGAACTGTCACTCAGGACTGCTGTGCCCACAGTGGGCTTTTTACCCTTGGCTGACTTTAAACACTGTTCAAGCTTTTGTTTCACAACTGGTAGGTTCTACATCAAAGCCCCCAGATAAAGCATGTTAAAACTGGTAGCTGAAGCAGGAAGCAGGAAGGCCTGGAGCTGGGCTATCGTGCACATGTTGTTGTACAAATGGAGGGTGTGAAACAAAAGCATACGTTTGAAGAAGTGTATTCAGATGGAAGATGAACAAGGAGAGTTGGGGAATCATTAATTGTATTACTAGAATAATTTATTCTCTTGTTAGCTTTCACTGGTTAACATTTTTCAACAGAAGAGTAGTGGGGAAGAAGTGAAAAGGAAGAAAGAAAGCATGTACAAGAGGAGCTATTTCTTCAAAACTGTTTTAGGCAGGTAAAACACGCTGACAATATAAATAGACCAATGGATACTAAGCTCTGTTTCAAAGTGTTTTTTCATGTAGCTACTAGAGAGCAGCTCTTGTTTCTGTCCAGGCCGGGCTGTGCTTCTTCTAAGTATCAGAGATACTACACCATTATTATTTGTTTCAAATAGTGATTGGAAAGATTTTCAGACAGGGAAAAATACAATAGAGGCATTTAAAAGAGCATTTATCATCTTCATTACAGACTCTGGAGAAATTCAATCATCAGAAAATGAAGAAGAATCAAGGACACTTACAGCACAAAATATAATCAGCAAGACTGATGGTAACAGCAGTTCAAGAGTCAAAGGGAGAAAGGTGCAAAAGAGTGACAAAGAATTCTAATCCTTGATATCCTTTAAAGACCATCCAGATGTTTGCAGGTTTGGCTACGCCCGCCTTTGCTCACCGATACTAATTTTTTTTTCAATATTATTGAGTTTGCATTAGAGAGTTTATGACAACACTGCAGCAGTTGTGAGAAAATAATAAATTTTGTAATGAATAAAGTGTCTTCAATGTGTAGTTAGTGTAGCTTTAACGTTATTGATTCCCGGACAATTCTGTCAATTCTGACAGTTGTTCAAAACGTTTGGAGAGAAGAGTATAATTAGCGTTGGGAATATGAATTATGATAATTGAATATAAAATAATGTCTCCATCTCCATATCTTCAGTTTAACTAAGGATTTTTTAAATAAACAGACAGAAAAAATAATCCTTGAAATGAACTCTTTTGTTACCTGTCCTTACCTACCCATATCGCTATTCACTTGTGTCCACATTTGACAATCTTCTTAAAACTGTCATAAAAAAACCTCTACACTTCATTTCAGGGGTGGGATCCTACCAGTTTAACAACCAGTTCTACTTTTTTTTTAATTTCTAACTAATAATTTATCACAAGGAATAAAATTATCTCTAGGTCAGCACCTATATTTTAGATGCAGTACTACAAATGAATGCATTCATTTTTTCTTCAATTCTTATTACATATGTCTAGAACACAGTTAAGAGAACACAGTTAACACATTGTATACTAAAGTATCTGAGAAAAAAAGATTTTCAATATATTAGCTTGGGGAAAAAACACCTAAAATAAAAATATTATATATGGTTGAAACAACCCACCCACCCCCACCCCAATCCTTATTTCAAGTAATTAGGTTAATAGGTCAGTAATCTGCATGTGCTAAAATATGGGTTACCAGTAAAATTATTCAGAGGTTCTGAATACAAATAAGGCGAACGAGGATTAAACTGCTCAGGCCGTATTAGTCTCTTTAGGGAAATCCCAAATTGAATTTGTACAGATAAAGACTTTGGAAGACTGCTTAGTAGTAATCTGTTCTCAATGGAATAGGCACCTTTTTATTTTTCAAGAAGTAAGGATGTTTTTATGGGCACTCCAACTATTAAGTCCTTTTAAGTAAGGAAAGATAGGCCAATTTCTTTGGCTATTTTTCCTATTTTTTAAACTTTTATCCTTCTGTAACAAATCAGTACAACCATCTATGACTGTAGTTGCTTGTGTGTCAATCCATAGTATCATTTTCAAGTGATAGCCTAACAATGTATTTACCCATAATGTACGTGAATGTGTACTTAATATAAAAAAATCTATTTTATTTTATACAAGCATAAACCTCAAAATGTAAGAATGAAATAACTAGAAGAACTTGTCTTTTTAATGGTGAAGCGGAGGGCTGTGATAATGAATAATGAATTCATGCCATGCTTAGTTATTACATCAAGATGACAACATTTGTAATGTACTAAATACATTTATAAAATTCAAATTAAAGAAGCAACCAGTTTAAAGTACCTTAATTTTCTGGAGTTGGGTGGCCCCTAATACAAAAATTTAATTTAATTTAATTTAATTACATGTGACATTTTCTAGTGTCAGATAAGTCAATGTCAAATTTAAATGCAATGGAAACACACACTGATTTCTCACAACAACAAAATCTTTTTTTGTTTCTTAACACAATTTTTTTCCTTTTTTGTCTTTTGTTTATATTTCTACCCTGTTTTCTCACATGAAATTACAGGCAATAAAGGTAGTTTTTGATTTAGAACCATTTGTTTAGTTACAGTGAACCATTCGAAGTTACAATGGCATGAAACAGTATGATTATTTTTCACACTTACAACAGTTGCAGCATCCCCATGGTAAGGCAATCAAAATCCAGACCTTTGGCAACTGACTCATATTTATGATGGTTGTTTTTTTCCAGGGTCATCTGATAACGTTTTGCTATTTTCTGACAAGCAAAGTCAATGGGGAAGTTTCATTTAACAACCATTGACTTACTTAACAACGGCAGTGATTTTCTTAACAACTGTGGCAAGAAAGCTTGCAAAATGGGGCAAAACTCAACTATCTTGCTTAGCAACAAAAATTTTGGGCTCAGTTGTGGTCGTAAGTCAAGGACCACCTATAGATCTGGACTTTTCCTGTATTTTCTGTACAATCAATTTATAAAGGCCAACAGAATATTAATAGATTTGGGGAAAGGAGCTGACGTCGCGACGACACGACATGCGATCTCGGAACTCCGAGATCGCATTCGGTACTTTTGCTGCTGGACGGTCCATCTGGACCTAAACCATTCCGAAGAGATGGTGACAGGGAAGAGTATGCCTTGCTGATCTCAGGGACATTGCAAAGTCCCTGATCGATCCAAGAGAATCTCTTCTTGCTGGTGACAAAAAGCACAGCCGCAAGCTGCTGAAGTCGGGACAGCTCCGTAACGGGAGGAAAGCAGAAAGAGAAAGTGTGTCCATCTGGTGAGGAAATTTTATTCTTGATAAAAGGCTGCCCAAAAAAGATTAAAGTTAAATCAAATTGGTAAAGAAAAGGAATTAAGCAGCGGAATCAACATAATTGGAGAGTGTGTTATCTTTTTTATTTTATTTTTTTCTATCGATGGAAGTTTTGTGAATTTTTTTACTTTTTAAAATGAAAGTCTTGGATTTTCTCCTTCTATTTCTTTTTTTAATCTATGGATGAAATTTTTTCCTTTACTTCTATAATATTGGTTGGGATGGATTTTTTCTTTTTATTTGGTTTCATTTAAGAACTTTATTTCTTTGAAGCCTGAAACATAAAGATTTAAAAGGTGTATAAAGAAGGTAGTAACCTGAGAGGGAAGAGAAGTTACACTACCACTTGGAGTTTGGAGGTTGAGACCTGGAAACATTGCTTTTTCTTTTTTCCCTTTGATCATTTTGACCTTGCCCTTCAAAGACTTCAGCTTGTTTATAAAGAAGGGCATGGATTATTTACGGAGGTGCCCTTTGGATGTTTGTTGCTAGCTGGAAAGAAGTGATAACAAAGATTTGTTTTTAAACCAGAGTGGTTATGTTTGCTAATTGGAAGGATGACACGAATTCAAAAAGAAATCATAACATTGCAACAGATTATGTCTGGAATTCAATGATTATTAGAAATAACAGAGAGAATTGAGAAGAGATGGGAAAATATTGAAAATATAAACTTTAATGTGGCAAAACCTGATGGAAAAATGGAAGATACTCAGCAAATAGAAGATATTTAGCAAATGAAAGAAGTGGAGGCTGGAGTCCTAAAAACCCAGGGGGGAAATGAACAAAGAGGCAAGATAACCGTGGATATTGACAGTGAACCGAGTGTGATTGGAGATAGAAAGAATGGATTAAGGAAAGGGAAGATAGATGGAAAGGTGTTTTACTACAGATTTCAAGATATAGAAGAAGAAGAAAGAGAAGAATGGATGGATTTAAGGAGAGAAATTTTGATCAAAACATTACTGATAACCAAAGATAAACTGATTAAGGAAGCTGATGGAGGGTTTTGAGATTTTACAAGATATGTAATAAGCAACAAGTTACGAAGAGAAGTCCAAACAAATTTGATTAAGGAAATAACCAGAAGACCAATTCCACAAATGGCAAAAGAAATAGGACTACACTATTACTGGAAAGACACAGGTTGAGATATGAAAATTAATAATAAAACACTAGTTAAATTTAGTTAAAATTAGAGCTCTATATTAAAAATATAATGCTAATGATAAAGTTAGGGAAATAATTGATAATGATAACAATGTACACATATATATTGGTTTGACAAGAAGAAATTTGGTATAAATTTTTAAAAGGGGAAAAAGTAAGTTAAACATAGTCAAACTATCGCTAAATAAATGACGGATGATAATGTAATAATTTGTATTGATATGATAAAAGGGGAAACTTGGATATAAATTGTATACAATGATTAAGAAAAGAGGTTTAAATTTTTTGTCAAAATTAGAGCATTATGTGAAAAATGTAGTGTTAATGGATAAAGTTAGATAAAGGATAACAATGTATATATGTATTGGTTTGATAAGAGGAAATTTGGTAAATATTTTCAATGGTGAAAAAAAGGGGGAAAAGTAAGTTAAACTTAGTCAAACTATCAAATAAATGACTGATAATGACAACAATGTAATAATTTGTATTGACAGGATAAAAGGGAAATTGGATATAAATTGTAAATAAGGATTAAGAAAAGAGGTTTAATTTTTTTGTTATTAAATATAATTATTTTTTGAGGTATGATGATAACAATATATATATAAGTATATGCGATGTAAAATAGATAATTTGATATGAATCAGAGGTGATGACTGTGGAAGAGATGCACAAAAACTCTTTGTAACCAATTCACACACTTTTTACAATTTGTAATGGAGGATGATTTTGTTTGTTTTTAATTCAAAAAATAAAAAAAATGGGGAAAAAAGAATATTAATAGATTTCTTTGGACTAAAAAGGGAATGGAATGAGTTGGATTTCTACAATAAAATCTACACGTGGATGAGAGGATTTGAATATCACCCTCACCCTATGCTCAGGGCTTCAGGCTCTTTTCCAGTTTCAATTCTGGCAACAATGAAAAATGTACAAGTGGACAATACATACAATACAGGAAATTGTACTGCACATTGTACTGCAATGTGCTCTACATGGGGCTGCCCTTGAAGATTATTCGGAGATTTCAGCTGGTCTAGAATGCAGCCGCGCGAGCGATCGTGGGTGCACCTCGTTTCACCCACGTAACACCTATCCTCCGCGAGCTGCACTGGCTGCCTGTTGATCTCCGGGTGCGCTTCAAGGTGCTAGTTGTCACCTACAAAGCCCTTCATGGTATTGGATCTGGGTACTTGAGAGACCACCTACTGCCAATTACCTCCACTAGGCCAATAAGATCCCATAGATTAGGCCTCCTCTGAATTCCATCAGCCGGCCAATGTTGGCTGGCAACTACCCGGAGGAGAGCCTTCTCGGTGGCTGCTCCGACCCTTTGGAACGAACTCCCCGTGGAGATTCGTACCCTCACCACCCTCCAGACCTTCCGCGTAGCTCTTAAAACCTGGCTGTCCCGACAGGCCTGGGGCTAGAGACCTCAACCCCACTCGAATAGTATGACTGTTGCGCTTTTAATGATGTATTGTCTCTATGTTTGTAACTTGTTTGTCCCCCCCTCCCCCTGAATTGTGAGCCGCCCTGAGTCCCCCCAGGGAAAAGGGCGGCATACAAATAAAGCAATTCTAATTCTAATTCTAAATTGAAAGAGAATATCCATCCTTCTTCTCTGCTATGCACATTTTCTTCTAAAATAGTTCCCCTCCTTCTCCATGTGAATACTTCTTATTTATACACAATGTGGCAGGCATGCTTGTTCTACGTGCATATTTGTTTGATGTCTTCCATGTAATTCAATTGATTTATATTATGAGAAGTTCAAATAATTTCCAATGAATCCCTATTAAATTAGCAATGAGTTCCCTCTCAATTAGGGTAACCTATTTTTCATGACATTAAGAAATTAATATTTACACTTCAAATCTATATTTTAACCATAATTAGAAATTGAAAAAATAGGAAGCAATTACTGGGTCCCCACTTTTTCCTTTTTCCCCATTTCTTGATGATTATTTTTTTAAGCATAAGGATAAAATTGTGCAATAAAGAAATGTGGAATTAGAAACTGTTATCTCTGAATATATATTACCAAGAAATTAGTCACAAGTTCTACTTATGTTTCAGTTGAGTCATATTCAATCATTTCTTTGAAAGCTGTACAGATTTCATCAATTAAGACCATTAACAGCAATTGAAGAATGTTCTTATTCTATTTCCTAACAGCAAGATAATGTCTTCAACGTTTTACAAATCCATTAAATTTGAAAGGTTCTTTTGAAAATCTAGGGGGATGATCTGTAATGAACACTTGGAGAACCTTATTGTAACTCTCTGTGTTATACAATTCCATTTAAATATTTTTCTTCTGCAAGTAATTAAGAATTAACCGTGAAGAAAATTCATAGTTAGTACCAAAGATCATTTATAGTAGCTAAAATATAGGATACATTTGTCTGGACTTTTCTAGACATAATTTATGATTTTACAAACCAACTGGTATCTTTTATCATTTTTAGTAACATATGTGGTAAATAAATGCCTCATTTATTATTGCAAACCATCAAAAACTAAAATATAGATTTCACTGGATAGTGATAATTGAAACAATTGAAATTCCTCATCGAGCTTTGAAAAAACTCTATAGTGGACAATAAATTGAAGTCTAAACAATGAAGAAACCAGAAGTAAGATATTTACTTCTAGAATAAGCTCAGATATGCATATTCACTCAGTGAAATCTATAGTGATAAGAAACACTTAAACTTATTTAAAGGCACTCATTTGACTTCTCTCCCTAGCTGGATCAAGGAGAGAAGAGCTTTATGTGTACATGTGCTTGTACAAAAAAAGAAAAAAAGCAGAACTATTGACTATGTTCTTGTGACACATTGAATTACTAAATAGCCAATCACATTTTTAGCCTTGAATGCTGTAAGACTCTAGCTCATATGTTTATTGTCCAGTGTAATAGGAATGCAAAAATATCTTCTTTGAGTAAACTATAGCTAAGCATGTTATCTAAACACAGCCATTATGCCAGGAGTTTGTCTGGTAATACACACCCTGCTGAAGCACCATGGACAGCACCAAAATCAATTTCCTCCAATGAAGAGATGGAAGTGAATCGAGGCCTCGAAAGGACTCTGTGAAACATTCAATGGGCAACGTCTTTACCTGAAAATGAGCTTTTTTTAAAAAAAAAAACCTACAATTTCTACATCAACTGTGACATTTCTCATTGGACAGGCAAGGTGGAGTAAAGGATATTCCAATTCTTGTGCAAGTTTGGTTGCTGAGATAAATCTCTCCCAGGGTCCTAATTTGTGTATGACCAATAGTCTCCTCTTTAGTATTAGCAGTTTTAATTCTGTCCTTCGCTGTCAAAAAAGAATGGCAAACACTGGGACCCAATTACATTTCCTGCTTGCCTGTGCTGAATAAGAAGTGGTGAGAGGCAGCTTTACTTGAGGTCAATTTTTCACCCTAGAACATGTTGTCCCATGCAAAGCTATAACTTTTATTCATTTAAACTCTTTCTTCATTTGAAGTTCAGAAACACCGGAATGAACTATCAAGCCCAGTTTTACTCCTTACACATATATGATGCTATATATGACCTTTGTCAGAGCATGATTTCAAATTTAAAATTATTTTATCCCACTGTTTTGTGTTCTGCAAAATATCAATCCTAAACTGCAATAGAGCCATGGTCTACAAACTTTGTTACATACTCTGCCTTTTGTTTTTCAAGTCATAATTCTATTGGACCACCTCAAATCAACATTGTCTAGATTATGCTGGCCTAGATGAAAGTAACTTTATTAATGTATTTTTTTAAACCACCTTCATCCTTTTTTTATAAATAACTTAAGGTGGTGAACATACCTAATACTACTTCCTTCTCCTATTTTCCGCAGAACAATTCTATGAGATGAGTTGGGCTGAGAGAGAATGATTGGCCCAGGGAAACCCTCTTTGTTTTCATGCCACTTGGGGGATTAGAACGCACAGTCCCCTGAGTTTCTGGCCTGGTGCTTAAACACCTGCCACGGACCATTTATAAGTGCCTTCAAAAGAGAGAGAGAGAGGAGAGAAAATGCAGACAATATACTTCATTAGCCAGCTAGGGCAACAACAAGAATCAGGATGGCATATCATTATGTCAGCAAGATTACGTACTTAGGTCTGGGTTACATTAAGTATTCCTGGGGGAAAGACTCTTTAATAATCATGGGCACATGACTTCCTATAGCAGAAGTTTTTTGGCTTGAAGAAACAATTTTACAATTAACTTGTCGATGCTATCTGTTATTTTATTGCGATAACAGCAGTATTTATATTGCAGACGTTTTTACTTGCATTAGTCCTGGTTTTCTAGGTACATAAAATTTTAGCTCTTCAATAAAAATGACTAAATGATTCAAGATACAAGGGGAAGCAAGGAAGAATGCTACAAGAGGAGATTGTTTTAAAAAGGACATGTGCACCAACCAAAGGCAAATTTATCTACATGACATGAGCATTAAGGTCGGGTTGGAATAATAATTATCTTATGTGCTATGCTGTTTAGATCCCCAGGCTAAATTTCTATGCTTCAGTTACTTGCATTTTTTCTAATTTAAAGCATATTAAAGTGGAGTAGCAGGACATCTCTAATACAGATATTTTCCTAAACACTTTGTTTTAAGGCAAACCACTCCCCCCGCCCATTTGTACTATAAAGATGATATTCTTTATGATGATTTATGATGTTGTTTCCACATCTGACAACAACAAAAGGATCTACCACTTTCCACAATAGAAAATTTATATTTCAATTAATATAACCTAATAATTCCTTTGCCTATTTTGCATTGTACTACTGATTCACATATAGTCTGCAATTAACTATTATTCCAAGATAATCTATCCTCCTATATCCCTACATTTTATTTCTGTTTCCAAGTGAAGAACTTGGCATTCGTCTCTATTTATCTTTACTGTTATTTCAACTGATTTTTCTAATTTATCAATATCATTTTGAATTTTATTTATTTCCTACTCTCATCTATTACCTATAACCTGTCATACTGTTATATTATCTACAAAATTATTACTTCTTCCCAGGGGTGGTATTTACTTACCTTCCCTACTGGTTCACAAAGGTGAGTGCACGCACCACCTCCGTGCATTCGCTAAGCCTTCTGCTCATGTGCTTTTGGCTTAAAAGGGGGCCTAAATGGGATGCCATAGAGCTGGGCTAGGTGGGCAGGGCCACCCACAATTTTTGCTACTGGTTTGGGCGATCCGGTCCGAATTGGTAGAATACCACCTCTGCTTCTTCCGTTTCGTCTTCCAAGTCATTCGTAAAAATATTAAAGACCCATGACTGAGACTTGTGGCACTCCATTCAGTTTCTTACTCTAGTATTATAAAAAAGTTATTAATGAATATTCTATGAATATAATTTTCAAGTAATTTAATACATCCATTTATTTTTATGCCATATAGCTCATATGATACTAGTTAATTAATCAAAATGTTGAAAAATATTTTGTCAAATGCTTTGTTGAAATCATAGTTTCAACATAGTACATGTTTACAACATTACCCTAATCTACACTGAGAAAGTTACCCAGTAAAAAAATAAAAATCAGTTATATTTAGTCTAATAATACTTGCCTTTGAAATAGATCTTTGGTGATTACTTCAGTTTTCAAGCTGCTTGTACATTAATGTCTTCATGATCCTGCTCTAGAATCTTTCCAGAAACTGATGTCAGAATGAGTAATCGCCAATTAACCAGATTTTTCTTTTTTTCAAGAGACATTTCCCCTCTTGTCATCATCTGACACTTCCCCATTCTTCAGGATTTCTCAGAAATAATACATGAGGTGGCGCAGTGGTTAAATGCAGCACTGCAGGCTACTGCTAGATCAGCAGTTCAGCGGTTCAAATCTCACCGGCTCAGGGTTGACTCAGCCTTCCATCCTTCCGAGGTGGGTAAAATGAGGACCCAGATTGTTGGGGGCAATATGCTGACTCTCTGTAAACCGCTTAGAGAGGGCTGAAAGCCCTATGAAGCGGTATATAAGTCTACTGCTATATTATTATTTTTCAGTACCCTGGGTTGCAATTCATTAGGACCTAGAGATTTAAATATATTCCCAGTAATCAGCTCATGGAAAGTAATTCTGCTTTTTTTTTATTTGTTATGTATATTGCCATCTTTACTTAGCATAGCAAGCATATTTCTTTTCATTTTAATCGGAATATATCTGAAGAATTCCTTATCTTTTGATTTCCTATGGGTTTTTTTTTCAGTACTTTCCTACATTTGCCTTATCTTCTTTGGCTTATTCTATTTTTTCCTCATTTTTTACAATATAGATTCTGTTCTAATAAGAACAGAATCTCAGTATGAGATGCAACATATCTCATGTCCATCATTCAGATAACCCAGGCCATGAATAAAAATCTAAATCTTCCCAACTACACCACTTGCACAGTCAAGACATTCTCTGGCAGCATTTTACTTTATTTCCAGTGCTCTTCCATGGACTGGATAAGAGCAAATCTTCATATTCTTTTCTAATTTTTAAAAATCCATGGTGATAGCTCTTCTTTGCAGTGATGTTCATCCCCACACAGATTTTCCAGATGGGAAAAAGTTGAGGGATTCAATATATCTCAGAAGCTGTTCTAAGCCATCTCACTCCTGGCAGCCTGCACATTTCAGACCTTATGGGTATGATCTTTAGACATTTATTTTTATTCCTCCCTGCAGTGAATCAGCAACTACCACAACTGTATATTTCTTCCTGTGGAGATCAACTCCTGAAATTCGAAGCACCACTGTCTTATTTTCTGTTCTACAATTGCTTTCCCTCCCTCTGAAGGCAAACAGCTTTCAAGTAGTAGTACAGAATATGTAATAAATATTTGTTGATCTAGGACTGATTTCCATAGAAGCAGAGATGATGGGAAGAAGGAGAGGAAAAAGTTGCAAGCACTGAAGGGTCGGACAATAGGTGACATTTCTACATAAAGCTGGCATAAAATAAAACAAAGGCCACTTGTAGTAAAAGTAATCATTATATTGTTATCTATTACTAGACCCACTGGTTCATTCTTTGCGAGAAAGGTAGTGCAGTCTGATGTGAGCTGAATGAACATCAAATTTCCCTGAATTGTATTACTCCAGCTTTATGATGACAGTGAGGGCAGATTTTGGTTATTGTACCAACATCAGGAGAAATATTATGCATTTGGTCTGTTTCTCTATTGAGATCTTACTATCAAAAGTAGACGTTGTCGTGTTCAAGAATTCTTGCAGTCATAACTGTTCGTCACACATTGAGGCAATATTTTCTTTCTTCTTCTATCTCATGTTCTGATTCTGTGCCTTTTGTTTTTTAAGAGACGTATCTGTTTCATCCTCCATTTTTTCATCTCTTCTATTTGTTCTCTAATCTTGGAGATGTGGATTTCTTTTCTCTCTTCTTCTTTGTCTGTTGTTGTCATATCTGCATGTTTCTTCTCCTTTATCTCTCCTTCTTTCATGCTATTATTACTGTTTGATGCTGGAGTTGTGTTGCCCTGGCTTCATCCAATTCGTGTTCTCTTTTCCTCTTTGCTACTTCCTGTAAATGGTTGGTGTCATTTCTTGACCATGTTCCCCTTTCTTTCAACATAACATTATTAGGCTGGCCAGATGTTTTTATTCGAATGCTGGATTACCTTGTCAACATCTCAGACAAGTATCTATGTCAGGTGATGTGGAGATACTGCAATGGTTAGAACATTGTGAAGTAAAGTGCCCTGATGTGTGGAAATTTCAATTCCACTGTTCCTGGATCATAGTAGTTTGATTCAAAAATTGTTGTGATATAACAGGAGTGACTTCCAACTTCCTGCTGGCTTCTCCATTAACTTTGCTTATTGGCAGCTTGCATGGAATGTCAGAAATAACAATCATAGGTCCTAAGCTGACTGTGGCGGAGGTCACAATTTTGTGAATGCAACTGATATGAAAAGCCTTAACATTTCAATTCCACAGGGTTAATCTGTTCTATTTTCTGTACCAATTCTTCATGTTAGCAGATTTGAGGTACCTTGATTCAAAAAATTGTTGTGACATGAAGTACCACTTGGGCTAATTACAAACAAACAGACAGAAGAGTTTTAGTACTATATAGATTCTAACAAGACCATAATGTTGTTTTTGTTGGTGCCATAAATGAGCAATCTGGTAATGCTTTGAAATGATACCACATATTTAAGAGCTATGAACAATTACTCAAAAACAATGTTTTTACAATGACTTATTGAGCAAGGTACAGTATAGGTGGTACCTTGCTCAATAGTAGCAACTGTGAGAGGGATCTTGGAATCCTAGTGGACAACCATATAAATATGAGCCAGCAGTGTGCAGCAGCTGCCAAAAAAACCAACACAGTTCAAGGCCACATAAACAAAGGGATAGAATCAAGATCACGTGAAGTGTTAATATCACTTTATAATGACTTGGTAAGTCCACACTTGTAATACTGCATTCAGTTTTGGTCGCCACGTTGTAAAAAAGATGTGGAGACTCTAGAAAGAGTGCAGAGAAGAGTAACAAAGATGATTAGGGGACTGGAAGCTAAAACATATGAAGAACGGTTGCAGGAACTGAGCTCCGTCATGTCTAGTTTAATGAAAAGAAGGACTAGGGGAGACATTATAGCAGTGTTCCAATATCTCAGGGGTTGCCACAAAGAAGAGGGAGTCAAACTATTCTCCAAGGCACCTTAGGGCAGAACAAGAAGCAATGGGTGGAACTAATCAAGGAGAAAACCAACTTAGAACCGAGGAGAAATTTCCTGACATTTAGAACAATTAATCAGTGGAACAGCTTGCCTCCAGAAGTTGTGAATGCCCCAACACTGGAAGTCTTTAAGATGTTGGATAGACATTTGTCTGAAACAATATAGGGTTTCCTGCCTAGGCAGGGGGTTGGACTAGAAGACCTCCAAGGTCCCTTCCAACTCTACTATTGCATTATTTATTGTACTTGCATTTATCAAAGAATGCTGCTTCACCGTCCAGGACTCTCATGCCTGCTTCATGGCCGAAAAATAATCTTTTTCCTATTACAAATGAAAGAGATCAAGTAAGATACCTAAGGTATATGTTATGTTGAACATGCTAGATTAAGGTAACTATGATTGTAATATAATGCTCCAATAGTTCTACTGAATGGCCTAAGTAGTCCTTCAAATTCTCTGATTCTATGTGCTTAGCTTCTAGAACTCTGATCCAGTATCCTAACCTACAAATCAGTATCCTAATCTACAAGTCAGAAGCACTGCAACAAAATGCATTATAATAAGCTTCCACTAATAGTAGGATCTTAATATGTATGATCATCTATCTGTTTCAAGCATCTGTTAACAGTGGATTGATTTGCATAAGTCTTACAAGTTGCAATTGGATGAGGGGAATGATTGTTGACTCTTTTGTCTCTTCCATCTAGTTAAAATGAAAATCCTAAGCAGTAATCCTTGGGGAAATAAATCAGGGGTTGGGCAATTTAGTTCTTTCAGAGCTCAGTTCTCAAAATGATAATATATAGGTCATTTTGCCATCATCTTATTAATTAAAAACTAATATCTCTGTCCGCAGTTGACATAAACTGTATGAGGTTTTAAATCTAGATTTCATTTTAAGACCATCTATGTCACCACTGTTGAGCTATAAATTCCACAGACCTTCCTACTTTGTCCCATTGACACTGCAATAGTTTAAGCCAGGACCAAAAATAAAGACACTACAGTATATTATCTGGGCTCATATTTATTTATTATATTTCATCATTTCCTCAAGAGCCTAAGATACTTTGCCAATTACTTCCTGCACACATATACCATTTATGCCCTACATCTGAAAATTAAGGGTTAAAAGACTAGCATGTGCATGGACATGCATGTACACACACACGTGCAATAAACAATCTACTATGGACCTGGAGTTATTCCATTTTAGGTGGTGATATAAAACTAAATAGAGTCCATGAACTTGATTTGCAGGAAAATCTAGTTGATTTCTGGTTGACTGCCATCTTTTAGCAGTTAAGTGTCCTGTATTATAGAGAAAGACATCTTATATTTCAGCCTTCCTAATATAGTGTCATCCAGATTTATTGAGACTGCAGCTTCCAGAATTCCTACTCATCTAGCCAAAAGCTATGTTGATAGGAAACTGATAGGTGCAAGCCTAAAACTTGTTTGAATGTCGAGTCTCAGCTTTGTGCTCAACAATTGCATTTAAAGGACTGTATAGGCCAATTCTAATGTAAAGAATCCTAAAAATGGAAAGGAGGATCCTGGATTTGTTCATCCACAAAAGATGAACAGGCATATGGTTCTCCTGCTTGCAATTCGTCTTCTTATAATAAGGTGTCTTATTTCCACTCACAACATAGCAATCCATTTCTAAATTTGCATTCCCATAATGTAAATATTATGCAACTCTGAACCCTCCTTTTGTCATGATACATCAATAGCATTTTATTAAGAAGGGCTAAAAGATAATGTACCCATAGATCCATTCAGCACTCATGGCAGAAGTGGGACAAAGTCAAGTCTTCTCAGTCAGCTTGAAAACAATCCCTTCTTTGTTTTTCTTTTTAACCCAAGGATGTGCAAATTGTGTCTTGAAGCATTCTGTACTAAACTATTCAAAACAGGAGATAAAAGGTAATAAAGAAACGCTTTGTGTACTCTCTTTCTCGCTCTGTGATATATTGACATTTGTGTTCCTTTAAAATATTGCTAGTGCTGGAGCACAGCCAACTGCAAACTTCTTATAGCAGAGTAGAATAACACTCGGCAGCTATATTGTTCAGTACAGTTTTGTGTCATTATGGATAACATAATTAGATCCATGTTATAAAGGCTGAGCCCTGGCATCCCACAGCAGTAGTCAGAGCCTGTTTGCCTGATAGGACTCATCCATAAACTGCCTCTCATCTGCCTCTCATTTTCTCAGCCTATCTTGGTGGAATATTATGGAGAAGATGCTGTGGAAAGTTGAATATTCACCACTACCATAGAGAAGCTCACATGCAAAAATATAGAGAATGGAGGTTTTGCAAGATACTTTGCTGGTTGGCTCAATAAAATGGAGGGATACATAGTTCAAGGTGATAATCCCTTTCCAAAAGCATTTAATTCTACCAGCTGTGTCCTAGCATTTTGTTGTTTGGAGGCTTGCGTGTGTTCTGTAGTGATTTCCAACTAGATTCTTACTGGGTTTTTCTTTGTTTGCTTCTTCAACATAAGCTTCTGTTTACTCAGATTGTGATATAATAGTTTGTCTGAATATCTGCCTTATGTAATGGGGCAGCTGTGGATGGGTTGTTGGTACAGAGTATTACATACTAGACTCTAGAGTCTAGACCAAACATTGGAAGCCCTTTCTTTCCCAAAGTGAAAAAAACACAAAACAAGCCCCTTTAACATATTCACAAAGCCTTCTCTCTGACCCAGATTTTAAATACTGCATCTGTAGCGCTCCTTAGCTAATAGCATGGAGTAGATCTTCCATTTCCAAAGTACTTTGATTACGCCAACAAAAGCAATCTATGTTAAAAGATCTTATGACTGCACACATGCACAGGATATATTCCATTAATAACCCCTTTATGTACGCTTACTGCAAATATTTGTTCAACTGAATCATTATACTTTCCACCCTGACCAGAACAGCAAATTCAGCATATCAGGCAGAGTTTTTTCTTTTCATTTCCTGCTATCTGACCCTTTTTACAGGAAATATCAGGGCTCTAATCTGGAACCTTGTACATGTTGTTCTACCACCAAGATATTATCCTTTTTCCAATCATACAAATTTTCTTTACATAAAAAGTTTTTAAAAAAAATCTAATTGCCATGGTAGCATACCTTCAGTTGTAGCACCCACTCTCTGAAATACATTGTACAAATTAGAGAGCTCCCTTTTTTCTCTTGTTAAAAAATCTTATCAAACACTCTATATAGAGAAGAAAATAGAAAGGGGGATGGGGAAGGGCGCCAGGACACTGAGCATGCAGGGAAGAAGGAAAAAAGTAGAGATGTGCACCAACTTTTTCTTAATTGCTCCATAAAATGACTCTGACATATCTGGAGATTTTGTTTTGGCCCAAATCCAAACAAGCAAAATGTTCCAACCTTTGTTTTTGGCAAAGCATGGTTGATCCAAAACAGCTCAGCAAAACTTCTAGAATATCATAGGGATCAAAACCAGTCAGATTTTCTTCTTCAAACTTGCCACTATTCCATTGTCTAAATAGTTTAATTGGAACAAATGAGCACAAATAGCACAAGAACTCACACATGAAAAACTACATTAGACACTCCTAGCTGGTTTTAAGATGTATTGCTTGCAATTTTCAAGAAGCTAGTTTCAAAACTAGCATTACTTGCTTGCATGTACTAATCTCCTTTTAAACTATCATACTGGCTGGGAATTTTTGGAGTTGAACGCCACACATTTTAAAGTTGCCAAATTTGAAAAGAGCTGGTTTAAATTGATATACAGCCAGAGTGGTATGCTGATAAAGACATTGGACTAGGACTGTAGGAACCAAATCAAGTTAAGTCTTGGGCATAGAGGTTTATTGGATTAAAATTCATTCAATTTTCTTTCTCTTTTTTCCTCTTACAGTACATTGCATACTGTAATTGTATTAAATGTTCGTCAGCATTCAGCTTTTAAAACAAATATACCTTTGCTGTGTACAGTATGTTTTGTTTGATTTGCTTATGTAACATATTTGCTTTACTTTGATAAGCAAAGGGAGGGAGCAAGAAGCAGCATAAAACATACAGGAAAAATAATGGAAATGTTATGGGTAGCTTAATTTGGTACATTACATTATTCTTTATTCTTGTTATATCCTCAAACATTTCTTATCCATTGTTCAGATTACCAAGAGGCAAAATCACTATTCTGCATACCTCTTATGCCCAAGATGAATTAGTGCAAATTCATGTAATCTATTAAAAGTGGTGAAGCTTTTAAGTAAGCATCCAAAGACTTGTTAAAATCAAAAATAATTACCAGCTTTAATATAACATGCCTAGGAGTTTTTATGATGTTATTTTAACATTTATCAATAAAATATTCAACTAGAAAGCAGTCTTTTATATCATTGGCATGTGTAAAATATGTTCATAATTGTCAATAAGCACAGCATAAGCACAACTCGTGTATTAAATATGTTTATGATAGACATATAGGTACACATAGTAATTTATCTGAACTTGCATTTTTGGAGTTATATAAGTAGCATCATGGTGACAAGTCTAACTGCAGATCTCAAAATAATTTCTGAAAAAGTTACATGGATAAAATATTTGCAGGAAAGCAGAATCACCCATGACAACAGCCAATGAATGCAAAACATACCTGGTTCTTAAAAGGATTTGGAGGGAATGAGAAGTCTTGTGTGACACATGGGAGATGTTAATTGGATCTCCAGAGATTTTTGTTTCTATCTTAAAAGCATCAAGACAGAGGAAAGCTATCACAATTCAATGCAGCAAATGATGCTCAGGGTGGGCAGAGTTTTGCTCCTTTTACGTAATTCTGATACAAAAAACATAGCCCAGTTGCTGTTCCCTTTTTTTTTTTTTTGCATTTTGCATCAGCTTGATGTAATCAATTTACTATTTTTGCTATAAAACCTATTTTAACCAATCCAGAACCTCTGATTAATTGCCTAAACAGTTATGAAATGCATTTGGGGGTTTAACACTATAGATACTCTTGATTTACAAACATTTATTTAGCAACCGTTCCAAGTTACTATGGCTCTGAAAAAAAGTGGGCGCTTTTTGTACTTATGACTGTTGCAGCTTCCCCAGTCAAGTGATCAAAATTTGGGTGCTTGGCAAATAACATGTATTTACACAGCTGCAGCATCCTGGGATTATTACCAGTTTGCAATCCTCCCAGCCAGCTTCCAAAAATGCAAGCCAGATTTGTTTAATTACTATGTGATTCACTTAACGCCTGCAGTGCTGTTGCTTAACAACTGTGACAAAAAGTGACTCCAGTGTGACTCCCTTAACAACTGCCTTGCCTAGCAAAGGAAATTATAGTCTTAACTGTGGTTGTAAACCGGGGACTATCTGTAAAAGGTTTTTCTTTCAAAGAACTGCACCATATCCAGCTCAGTTTGTGGTAAATTTTCAACATCTGCATTCTTTTTTTATCCCACCTTTGTTCCTTTTATAAATGGTTTAAGGTGGCAAACCTAATCCTCCTTCCTCTCCTATTTTCCCCAGAACAACAATCCTGTGAGGTATTAGGGAATGAGAGGGAATGATTAACTCAATCACCCAACTGGCTTTCATTCGTAAAGTAGAACTAGAACTCACTGCCTCCTGATTTCTACCTTGGTGCCTTAAATAATCTCTAGACCAAACTGGCTCTTGCAATCTCCGCTTTGTTCAGCCTGAATGGATATTATTCAGCTTCAAGGTTAGAAAGAAGAATTAAGGTTCAGCTTCTCTCCAAAGGCTACCGAGATCAACACTGGAACGCCAGCTACTAAAAACCTTCCATGTCGAATTGTAGATCCTGTTAGTTGATGGTCTCCTGGAGGCCTGGATTGTTCTGGTAACCCTGATGGACAACTTGTCCTCTGTCAGAGCTTTCCGCTCAAATGCCAGGCGGTCAGCTGCAACCATTGAGACTCCGGATGCACTAGAGCCCCCTGAGGGATATCCTTTCCTGTGGGATCCTCCAGGGTCTGGCTATCGATTACGTATTCATAATCTTCATAATAATTCATAATAATGTATTCATAATCTTGTATGTATGGGACGCGGTAGCTCAGTGGCTAAGACGCTAAGCTCGTCAATCAGAAAGGTCGGCAATTCGGCGGTTCGAATCCCTAGCGCTGCGTAAATCAGTGAGCTCCCATTACTTGTCCCAGGTTCTGCCAACCCAGCAGTTCGAAAGCATGTAGAAATACAAGTAGAAAAATAGGAACCACCTTCGGTGGGACGGTAACAAGTGTTCCATGTGCCTTCCATGCAGGCGGCATGACCACAGAGTCAGGGCTGGCTCTTCAGCTTTGAAACTGAGATGAGCACTGCCCCCTAGAGTCAGGAACGACTAGTACACATATGCAAGGGGAACCTTTACCTTTAATCTTGTACTTATATCTATTATCTTATACACGCTTGACAAAACAAATAAATAAATAAATAAAAACTTGGGAGCGGGGAGGGACTTTCAAAGGTAGAGACTGAACGGGACACGATCGCGCTCGAGGTACCCTCGTTTATGTCCGTTTCCTACGCCCCGCCCCGCCGGTAGAAAATTGTGCCCTCGGAGGATTCAAGAGTCCTGGAGAGTGGGACTCCCGGGGGTCCCCATGAGCACACACAGGCCGCCTGAGAAGCGGGGCCATGTTGTCTGGTTCGTTAGCAAGAGCTTCGCGTGCTCCAAATCACCCGCCCCCAGCCCGCGTCCCTCACGCAGACCCCGAGGCTGAGCGAATGAGCAGCCGCAGTCCCAGCCGCCGCGAGTGAATTAGGTTAAACCAGCCTCCCCACTCCCCCTCTCCTCGTACGGGAGAAGGAAGGGAAAGGAGCCGCCCTCTTTTCCCCCGGCCCCTCTTTCACGGATCGGACGGGGGCTGCTGTGGCTCAGGTTGGCCGCCATGAACGGCGGAGTCTGGCGCAGGCCCAGGCCCGGCGCGGAGGCAAGCTGCTCAGCCCTGCCTGGGTTGCCATGGTGACGGGCGGCAGGCAGAGCAGCGGCGGCGGCGGCGGCGGCGCTGTCAGTGAGAGCCAGCCGAGCGAGCGAACGGCGGAAATCAGGCGCAGGCGTCCGTGGGGGCTGCAGGAGGGGAAGGCAGCGCCGCCGCGGCCGCCATGGACGCGCACTGCGATGGTGGCGAACCCACCGCGCTGGGGGAGCAGCCGCCGCCGCCGCCCTCGGGCAAGCTGAACAAAACCGCCTTCAAATTGTTTAAGCGGAGGAAATCCGGGAGCGCCATGCCAAGCATCTTCGGTGTGAGGAGCGGCGGCAAAAGCAAAAGCGGCGAAGGCGGCGGCGGCGGGCAGGGAACGGGCATGGTGAGGAGCAAGACCCACGACGGCCTGGCCGAGGTGCTGGAGCAGGAGAGCAGCAGGAGCGAGGCTCCAGCGGCTGTCGAGAGCGGCCGTGTAGCGGGTAGCGGGGCCGCCTCTGTGGCCGCTAAGGAAGCCGTCTCTTCCTGCTCGCCCGCGGCCGCAGCGGGCAAGTCGCACAGCTTCTTCTCGCTGTTGCGCAAAAACGGCCGCTCCGACGAAGGCGGCAAAAGCGAGCGAGCCAAAGGGCGCGGGGGCCTCAAAGGGCTTTTCAGCAGCATGCGGTGGTCCCGCCGGGAGAAGCCGGGCGGCGGGGGGAAGGACGACGAGGCGGGCGAGGGCTCCGAAGGCCAGCCCAGTCCCAGCATCCTCAACACGGGCTCCCTCACGGCCAGCCTGGAGTGTATCAAAGAGGAGGTAGCGCCGCCAGGAGCGCCCGCTGACGCTGTCCGGACTCCCCTGGTCACTAAGGATGGAGAACAGCCCGCAAGTCCCCTTGCCCCCGAGGTTATGCCCACCCCGGACCTGGCACCGCAGCCGGCCCCGTGTGGGTCTGGAGGAGGAGAGGAGCTTCCCGGGATTCTGCTCCAGGAGAAAGAGATCCAACCTGAATCCACCGTTAGTGATGGCGAAGAGATCATCCAGGAGGACTCGGCTAAAACAGGTGACCTCCCCATCAAGTCTTCCCCCCCTGTTGAACCCAAGTATGAACGCAGCCAAGAGACGGCGGCAGCCCCTGACCCTTCCTCTCTTGATCCACCCTCTGAGCCGTCTATAGACCGTATTTGTTTGATGTTTGCTGACGTGACTTCACTGAAAAGCTTTGACTCTCTTACAGGCTGTGGGGACATTATTGCTGACCAGGAAGATGACGCGGGCAGCGGCGGTGGCAGTGGTGGAGGTGGAAGTGAGAGGAGTGCCCCTGGGATTGTCAAAGCTGGGCCCTCCAAGAAGCCTACCAGCGTGGTGACTTACCAGGGAGGAGGAGAGGAGATGGCCAGCCCGGAACAGGTGGGAGGTACTCAGGAATTCTGGGATTTATTGTCGCACAATGAAGAGAAATCACAGGGGACATCAGGAAGGATGGAATCCCCTGAGACCTCCAAAGGTGATAAGATTGTCAGGAGAGTTCAGGAGGGGTCAGCAAATGGAAAGCACATTGGTCTTAGCCAGATTCCAGTTCACCACCAAAAAGAAGACCAGAAAAATAGAGAAAAGGAGCAGCAAGAAGCCATCCCCAGCGGTGATGAGGGCTATTGGGATTCTACTACACCTGGACCTGAAGAAGACAATACTAATAGTATTCAGAAAGAGGTAATTCCCAGAGACAGCTACAGTGGGGATGCTCTCTATGATCTGTATACTGATCCAGATGAAAACACAGCAACTGTGACTTCTGCAGAAAATATCACCACAGTGACTTCTTGCAAGCCATTATCTCCGATAGCAACTACTTGTCCAGTCAAAACCCATACAACTTCACTCAAGGATTCCAAGATACCCATCAGTATCAAGCATTTTACATCGCCACATGGTAGCCATGGCCAGGATTCCAGTAATAGCCATCATATTGTACACCACCAGGCCACCAAAAGTGAGATCCCTAGAACAAAAATCCCTGTTTCAAAAGTGCTTGTACACCGAGCCAGTTACCGAAGCTTAGCAGGGACAACAGGTAAAACAGCCACATATCATGAAAATGCCAAAAAATAAAAGGAAATAATAATGGGCATCCCAATCTTTTCAGGAACCCTCTAATAAGCAGTTTGGCCTTGACCTCATCTAAAGGAAGACACTTCCATGTGCCCCTTTTATGAATGATGAATGCAAGGGACAAATGCTTCTCAATTCCACCTTGAAATACAATGTGTGTGTATGTGTGTGAGATATATATATATATCTCACACACATACACACTTTTTGAGCACTTTTTAAACATTTGTATCCTGTTTTTCGTTATTCGCTAAAATACTTTGTTGAAGGCCACTTTTCCATGCGTTTTGTGCAAGCAGAAATCTGATGAATAATGCAAACTTGAAAGAAAGAATAATGAATGAATAATGCAAACTTGTATTAAGAAGACAGAGCTGTGGGAGAGAGAGGACCAAATGAAGTTTTTCCTTATATACGAGCTTTTAAAAAAAAATGTTTTTGGCTTATATTGAAAATGCTTGCTCCAATATTGTGAGAAAGTGTCAAAAATAATAAAATAGTAGTAACAGCAGTAAAACTTCAGATATTTAATTTGAGATATACAGAGCGCTGTCTATTGTTAGCAGATTCAGTTCATTAAAGGTAGCTGATTAACAAGTTAGGTGGGTTTCTATAATGGGAAGAGATATTTTTGCTTGCTTTTCTGTCTGCTTTGGATCTGAACTAATATAAATGGATGTTCAAGACATCTAGTGAACTTTCAGATGTTTACATCAATATTTTTCCAATGCGTAAAATAATCAGGTTCCGGGGAACTTCCCTACATGTTAAGATAGAGGCAACTACAACATTTATACAATAAATTGTACTTCATGTATAAATAGGTGCATATGTTACTCCTAGTGATACAATTTTTAATAATTAAAATGTCTTTCTGTATTTACTAGAGTTGAAGCAAAATTAGTTTTTATAGCTTGGTAATTTTATGGTTCTAAATGTGTGGGCCTTCCTATAATATTGTAAACCAGAATTAAAAATTTATATAGGCTGTACCATCCCAGAATAAAAACTCTATTGTAATGATCCTGCAAGATGATGCATGCATCAGAGCCAAAGTTCCAGTGGTGGTTTTTTTTTTTACAAACCTAATTCCTAGGAATTTCTAAGATAGAATATGTTTAGCTTATTAGGCTGTCACTGCCAACTTGTTAATATTTTCAAAGATAACATATTTAATTTGGGGTATGTTAAAACAGTTGCTTCCCTAAATTTTAATCTCTATAGTTATTAAATAAAACAACTGGCAAACTCTTAGTCCATCAACTGTTTGTTTGTTTTTAATCTCAGGCAACAATAGACATGTTGAAGGCCACAGAATATATGAGTACTACTGAAGTAGTTACTGTACAGTGTTGACATCTTTTCAGTAAAGTATCTTGTTATATGCCTAAATATTTATTTTCAAGACAGGTAGGAAGGCTAGGGTGTTATGTCAATCCATTTGGAAATTAATCCATTTATAATTAAAATTTGCTTTTAAAACCGAATATAGAGTATTAACTAAAAAAGATAACAAATTACTTATATGACTAACATTTTAGTCATTAAGCATTTGTTTAACCTTTTTAGCTTTTACAGTAAATAAAGACAGGCATTCAAAGTACACATCAAAAGAATAGAGGCTATATACTAATAAAGAAAAGATAAAATACAAGTTTGGAATATAGTAACAATTGGTTAATTGCTTATATTAATTAAATTATATTGAAGTACTCTATGTAAAGCTGTGCAAAAAACAAGATTTGTTTATTTGTAAAGCTCAAGCTCCAAAAAGTGAATTTAGATACCTGAGAATGGGCCATTTGGGATTTCCCCCTCTTTTTTCCCCCCATACTGTGAACAACTGAATCCATAGTGTGTCAAAACAGTGTTACAAGCTATTTTTTCAAGTAATTTCACTTTCATAAGTAATTTGCTATGCAGAGTATAAATGGAGGAACATACACAACCTATTCCTTTCTGCATGAGGCACGTGAAACTAGTTAAGGATGTTTTGGGATCCTAGCCAGGTTTTTCTACTCATGGGTCATGCTCTGAAGTATGGATGTTCTGTGCTGTAAGTGGACTTTAGGTTTATTATCCCAAATAGCAGCTCCCATGCATTACAGTAAACTGTTTTTGAAATTTTCAAAAGGAATTCGTAATATGTCTAGCTAAGAAAAATAAATATGAGATTAAAGCAAGGGTGATCTTTGGATTCAGCTAATAATGTGTCTTGATTGTAATATTGCATATATAGGTTCTGATTCTCAACCACTAAGTTCTAGAAAGTAAGAAAACTGTTTCTAATGGTTTGTAGATAATATGTCAGAAACTTGAGGTGGGTTATGTCATCCATTATCCTGTGAAAGAAGCAAAAATCAAAGCCTTTCTATATTTGTTATGTAGCTGTATATTCAAGCCTGAAATATCCATTCTAAACATGCTTAAACATTGGCAATAGGTTTTGTCATAATAAATGAGATCTCCCATGTAAAATGCATGCTTATTAGAATGTGAAGGCACTATCTGGTGGTATACTTTATATATGGTATTGTCTCAAAATGTATTTGTGGGTTGTTGCAGGTGCACTCCTTATGCAAACCTAATGTATATATGTATGTATATTCCCATGGATACACATACCATACATGCACACATTTCTGCAAAGTGCTAAATGGCATGTATATTAATTTCCAAAGGATAAGATCAAGGATATACAGAGCAATTCTGTTCAAATCATTTTGACAGTTGATCACCTTTTCGTGAGAAAGGGTTTGGTTTTTAGATTGATTTTGCTTTAAAAAATAGGATGAAGATAGTGAGTGGCTCACTTTAATGTAGGCCCTTTCATTGGGAATTCTGCAACTATATCAGAGGAAACCATTTTTATTTGTACTGTAACTGTAATATTTTGGAAGGAAACATGTAAAGGACACAGAACTTTAATGCTAGTAAATATATAAGAAATGCTTGTACTGTTTTATATCAGTGAAGGGCATGCTCTCCTTTTGCATGCTTTTTAAGCAAGTCTATCACCATGCTCCTTGTTTTATAATAATAATAATGCATACATAAGAGCTCAGGGAGCTAAAGTTACAATGGAAAGAGAATGTTATCATTTGTGAGATGAGTTAATTACAGAACAAAACAGTGGTGCACCAGTTAAAGTATTAATAATTAAATTTCCTTATTTTTCTTGCAAAATTTCATCATACACATTTTGTTTATATGTAGTATATTTATAAGAAGAAATAATAGATTTCCCTTTCCATGAATAACTGAAGAAATGAAACATGTTATCTTTGATTTTTCTCATTTTGTTTTATTTTTCATCTTCATCTTGTCCTGTTTCTGAAAATTAATAAATACCGCTCAAGGCATAATTTATGATTGAAAGTATTCATGATTAATTAGAAATATATTTAAGTAGACCTTGACTTATGATGCTGAGTGACTGTTCAAAGTTTCAAGAGTTCAGAGTTTCAAAATGGGACTTATGATCCAGATTCAAAGTTCTAATATTGATTACCCTCTGCAGTCATGTGGCCATGTTTTGGATGCAGCCTGCATTTACGGGCTTTTGCCAGTGCCCCATAATTGAGTGATTGTGATTTATGACATTTTTGCCTGAAACTTACATTTGTTTTTGATTTCTCGCAAAAATTGCTCTGTAGTGAACAATTGGTTCCCTTAGTGATTGTAGTGTTCACTTAACGACTGCCACCAGAAAGGTTGTAAAACAGCACAGGGACATGGTGACCTGCTGAAATTGTGGGGTCAGTTACACTTGTAAGTTGAGGACTACCTGTATGTGGTTCTGATAAACGTACATTTTGTAATGTCAGGATGAGGTTATTATTTCTCTCTGTTTATTCTGTTGAAAATGCTTGATGCTAATAAGGAAAATATTAAGGTAGCTGTTGTCTCAACATTTGGCTGTGAAGTTAAAATGACTGGCATCTGGCAAAAAAATTCGTAAGGAAGTTAAGAAGGAATCGGTTCTTATATTAGTTGATATGACCCAGTACAGTAGCAACTCATTTATCTGCTAGCAGTATTTATAAGTTGATGACAATCATATCTTGAAAAAGATTAATTGAAGCCAAGTATTTGTATTCCTTACCATAACAACACAGATCTTTATAAATCATGTAAAAGCCATAGGATGATTCTATCTTTGGAAGACAAAGTATAGTTGCCATGAAAGTAATATTTATTTTAAAAGCCCAACAGTGTATTGTTCAGATCTTGGCTGGTTCAAATCCAGAGCACTGGTTAATAACAAGGAGATATAGCTAACCAGCCCCTTATAACTGTTTAGTGATTATCTGGATTTTTGCAATCCATATTTTAATCCATACTTCAGCCAGATACCATAGTAATAAGGTACCTGCAGCTCTTAGAAGACTATAATTAACAAATATCTGTCATTACATAAGACTTGTGAATTTGCCAAGCTGTTGCTAGAATTTAAAGATCGGGGCACTTTACGGAATCAAGAAAATGTGAAACTTATGTGGGGGAAACAGCAATGGAAAACTTTAGTTACTGCAGAACATAGCATGAGGAAATGTCATATTATTCTGGTGACATGAAAATTAAAAATTTTGGTGCTTCCTTTGAATTAGAAGTATTTCAGTCAAATCTTGACTCTATCTGCAATTACACTCCACCTACATGCTGCTACAACCAGCATCACTAAAAGTGGTCCTTAATTATAGACAAACCATCATTTCATGCAATTCAGTCTATTCCTGTTTACTCTAAAGTAATTTCTACTGCCCAGTGGCCTTATTCCCAGGCATAGTATTAAGTAGTTAATTGTTTTCAAATGTTTAATTTTGCAACTTGCAAATGTGGCTAATTTTTGCCAGTTCTTTTTATTTTTAAATATATATATTTGTATTTTAGAAAAATAAACAATACCTAAGACCGTGCACTGAAAAGCATGCTAAACAAAGTTATGTTGGTACTCTGTATACCCCTCTTAATAGATTAATGTTTGAAGGGGGCAAAATTAACTTAGAAATTTAGGAAGGAAACAAAAGATTATCATCCTGGAGGCATTCTTTAGAGTTGTACAGGTGAATCGGAGATTCCTGTATTTCTGCAGTCTTAATTGGCTAATTGGTTTTTCAGGTCCCAAAGATGATGTATCCTTTAATAATTGTCACTATTTTTATTTGTTAAAGAAGACTTTATTAAAATTCTATTTGGGATGATGCTTGTGCTGTTATCCTGTACTTAACATATAAAGACTATATTAGAGCAGGCATTTTAATCTCTTTGCACTTACTGTTCACTTAGTACATTTTATATGTTTTTAGAAAATGCATACTATAGTATAGTTCTAGTATTTTATATCACATGTTTTTAGGAAACTATTTTCAGAAGGAGGTACTTTTTTCTCTTAGTAGTATGAACTGCCTTGTGCACCCCTAGTTTACTCTCATAGATACAAAATTTGTGCTGAAAATGTGGTCTGCATTTGACACAAAGAGTTCATTCTCATTTCAGTGTACATGCATTGCTCTTTATTGGCAGAAATCCACAACCCACTTATTCTACAGCAATTCAATTGACTTTAGTGTGGGATAAATGGGATGTGGATTGTAGCCATCTGCAGTCATGGGAATAAAGCACATGGAATAGATTTAAAACAGCCCTGACATTACAAAGCAAATGCATGATTGGTGTTACTGAAGAAGCAAACTGATTACCCTGTAAACATCCTGACTAGTCAATGAAGAAAAAGCACACAAAATTGGTAGTATTTTTTGTTTATAAATTAATCTTGGGCGATTCCATTTCTGGTTAATTTTTCATGCCCTCTACTGAATTATTTATTAACACTTAAATGATATTGCATCAAAGTCCTTGATCTGGTATCTGATTCTGAAGGTAATTCCAGCATGCTTCTGTATCAGAGCAAATTGCCATGGTTTTGCCTTGTGAAGCAAAACTACTAGTTAGTCTGGAAATTTATGGGATTGCCAAGATACAAGGGAGCTCTCTGATTCTGCACCTGACCTCACTCTGAAGCTTTTCATGCTGTTAACAGCATGGTCTCATAAACATTTTTGTTTTTGTTTTGGATAATGCTTATGAATAAAGGTTTGATTCCACGATATAGTACAGAAGCGACGTTTTGTAAGAAAATAGGATGTATGGGGAACTGCATTATTACTGATAGGAAGTTATATTGCTTTTGTGTTTAGGTGAGAAAGAACATACTTTATCAAGGCTATGATAGAGTAGAAATTGATATATTTATACACTAAATAGTGCAACAATATGTTCCAGATTTCTCCTTTTGTAAACAGACATCACATATATGTTCATGCGTAATTTTATTCACCCTATTCCCATTCTGAGTAGATCATAATCATAAGGTCTTTTAAATATTTATGGAATATATTCTGCTACAATGGAACAATATGATTTGAAACCAGATGGTGGATACAATGAAACTTGATGCTAAAAGTTGAGTGTAAATTGCATGGAGTTCCAATTTTGTCGTTAAAAATACCTATTTATGGACACCATGATTCAGAATATGGACAAGGGGGATTTAACTTTCATCTCGTGTGCTGTGTTGCAATCCATCCATCCCTACTTTAACTGTAGAGAGGGGGGAAAAACAAATATTGTAGCTGAAGCTCCAAAATTTTACAAATATAATACTTCACAAATGTAGGATACCATAACTGACATATGAAGTCTGGTTCTGGTACTTGCATTCTCAAATAGATGTGAAGAAGGTATCATCACTTCACCCTGTCCAATCCCATAGTTATTCTGATGCCAGAGCTTCCAGTCTTTCAGAAAATTTGGTCTCTTCAAATGTGTTCAATATGTGCCTGATATTATTACATGTTTCAAAAACCCAGGGATTACCAAAGAGCCAAGGCTGGGACTCCTTGTCAAACATGAATTTGGTGGCAAATCTGAGTTTATTGTAACCTGAAATATGAAAACATATATCTACCCATGAGATGAACGTTTTATTACCATGCGAAGCGACAAGCACAACAGTTATGGTGACTTGAGTTCTTTGCCATAAGCAATAGTGCATTTACTGAATGTGCAGACATCTCTTCCTTTTGTGCTTTTAAATTGTTTTTAACCCTTTTATTTGCTGTATTTCCCTGATTTTGCTTGACATCTATGACATTCTGTGTTGAATCTTTAGGCAAAGTAGCAGTAATAATTATTTTTTGAACAGATATAGTACCAGTAATTAATATAACTAAACTGAGAAGAATAAAATAAAACAATGCAAGCTATTTCTTAAAAATTGAACTCAGGGGCTCATTAGGAACCATGCCTATGTAGAGGTAGAAATTAAAATGTAAAGCTGCAAACTGGTAGGAAAATATGGGAATCTAGAATATAGTAACATTTCATTCATATTTGTTATTGAGTTCAGAGAATTAGAACAAACTTGGGAATCTCAATTAAAATGCAATCCACTTCCATCATTGATACCATTTTAATTCTCTTAAAGCCATGAGTTAAGATAATCCCAAAGTTTGCATTAAACTGCTTTTTTTATATCCCATATTTTGGAGTGACCTGATTAATACCATCTATTTGAATTAAGCACACAAAATCTAACATGTAAGAGAGTGTCAAAATCCCAGTGGCCCTGCATCTCTGTATTCTATACATTTATAGAAAATCCCTTCACATCTGATGTGTTACTCGGTTATAGGCTGTGAGTGTTATTGCTTGTACCACTTGTTTAAAGTGGATTTGTATTATGTATCGCAAATCTATTTTTCACTTCCACTCATATATAGTCACAAGCCCGCTTTAGATTATGAATGCATTCTAAATGTAATGCTCTCTGCTTTGATACTGCATATTTTCTTGTGTAGTTTTATTCTACTCATCTTTCATAGCCTGATCAGATTGCTTTTGGCATGACTTCCTTACATTGCGATTCTACATTTTCTCTCTGCTTATACTGTATATTCCATGCTTATTTATTTTGCCCTAATACCAGCAATAATGATATCCTAGTTATCTTTCATTCAGTTTGCTTTTTGCCAGCGATACTTTCTCCATACCCATCCCCTTTCAGTCAACCAGAAGTGCATTTTCCAGGCAAATTTTCCTTTTTTTCCTGCCAAATATCTCTTCTCCTGCAGTCTAAGCACACTGCAGGGTGCATATGCATTGTTTATAAGCATGTCACATAGCATCAGTCAAACATTTCTGTGAACATCTTCATTGGTGCATTTTTTATGAGCAGCCCACTCCATTCTGCTATCTTGTCAGAATTGTATTATTGCATTCTCCAAAATAGACAAAGTTTAATTGACAAATGATATAGTTCATTTAAAAGAATAATGTGGGGTTTGCTGATCAGTAGTACTATTTTAAAGAATCTACTTTGCTTTGTACTAGGTGCCAGTGTGCTTTGTAAAAATTATTACCTTTCATGATAGAGAACTGTTGTTTATTTCATTTCTCTCTCAACATGCAACAAAAGTGTACAAGGTATGGAGAAAGAGAATTTATCCTTCCATGAGCTATCATTCTGACTAAAATTAATACAGTCAGTGTTTTAAGGAAAGGTGAATGTTTCCAGGTAGTACAGAACAAATACTACATCATAAGCTTCAATCATTTTATGCATGGCATCAGCATAGTTGAAAAATAATAAAATATATGCCACCACCTTCTTTGTTATTTTTGAATGTGCAGAAATCATTTAAAAGACTGTGTGATGATTCCTACCCTCCTCAAAAGCTGTATATTTATTTCAGAACATTTCATGCAAAATGAAAAGCTTTGATTTTGAGTATCAGTCAACTGAAGTGAAAAGAGTTTATGTAACCTGTCAGTAAAATACCTGAACAATTCCTGAATGGCACCCTCACTTCTTTTTAAAGGTTTGCTTTACTAGCAGATGGAAATCCAATTGTTTTCCATATTTTGATGATCTCCCCCATCACATTTATGTGCAAACTACATTTATTGCTGTTGCTTTGTTCAACCAGTAATGCTACCAGCAATTCAGTCCAGGATTAACACTTGGTGTTTGACCTGTACAATTTAAAATTAACACAACCAATACCAAACTTAATTTAGTTTGTGATGGTAGAAAATGGATCAGATCCTTTCAAGTACAGTAAATTGAATGTGCTGTCTACTGTGCTATCTGCCTCTCCTCATTTTGTAGTTTATTGTATGCTTTCTTTTATAATTTTAATTTGAATTATTAAAGAAAAAGAAATATTTTAGCAAGTTGATAATACTGGTTTGGGATTGTAAGGATGATAATAATGATTTTTTGTGTTTCATTAAAGAAGTCATTGAAGTATCTAAACAGTTCAGTCTATTTTTTTTCATACAGAAGTAAAGTAAGTATACAGAACTAAAAGTAGTTTTTGCTGTTTGGATAATTATTTAATTTTTGGTTTATGACATAATGATGTTATTTACAATTGCAGTCCAGCCAAAGTTATGTTATTTAACATGAACTGATGTTGACTGAGCAGTCATGAATCCTAAAAGTAGTTGCCATGGACTACAAAGGAAGACCTAGGATGCAAATGTGTGTCTGGTATCATAAATATTTCTCCTGATTCAGTAAAGCAAATCCATGTCTAGAACTAGCCTTTTGTTTGTGGGTACTTGCACTGAAGAATAGAATTACACCCATGAATTGTAATTACTCAGTATATGTACTTGTCTTCAATGACTACTGCATCAGGGCCATGGTTTCTAGCTTCCATAATAAAACAGAAACCTCTAATCGGAATACTGATGTAGCATTCATCATGTAAGTCTCAGTGAGCCTAGAAGATCCATACAGTAGAACCTCTGGTCACAACATAATTCGTTCCATAACTTGGTTCTCAAATTGATTTGGTTGTGACCCAAACCTAATTTTGAAAATTTGGCGCTTAGAAAAAAATGGCGCAGAAGGGGAAATTGACCATGGGGGGAAAAAGTGAATATTTTGGTCCTAACCCGATTCGGTTGTGGTCAGTAGTATTCGTGACCAGAGGTTCTACTGTATGTTGTTTCTGGTACCTTCTAGCATATCGGTGTTTGTCCAAAGAGTTACTTCAACCTCTACAGCTGCTGAGATTATTATAACATGTAAGGCACAATATGCCTGTCAATAATTTCAGTTGATTGACAATAATAATGGCAGAGTCATCTCCAAGTTCAATCTTGAGTATCTTCAGGTGAATCTAAGAAACAGCTGGGGGATAATCTGCTAGCCTGTGAGAACAACATGGAATTAGATGGAGTGTAAAAGGAGCTGCTGACGTTTCTTTCCAAGTTCTTTAAACAACCATGAAGGAAAATACAGTGCTTACTTTTGAAAGATCCAGAACAGACTTGATACAAGCTGACTGAGATAGATTTGTATTGTTATAAAATATTGATTTGGTAAATTGCACTCAGCATATTGCAACTGACAGTTCATTTTTAACTACACAGTTTTTTCCCTGTTGTGCCATTTCTGCTCAGCTTGTTACCAGTGCAATAGCATTAAAAATAAATCCAGAATTTCTCTCTTCATTTCACCTTGCTCAGAAATCAAATATGCTGTGTGTTGTGAGTAATAAAAACTATAAGACACCAACTGTACAAACAATGTAACTTAACACATGATTATTTGTATAATTGTTTGATGCCATTAAAAATTGTACATAGTTTTGTTTTAATGAGGGTTTTTATTAATGTGGAATATTTAATGCAATAAGTGCTACCAGTATTTTGGGTACATATGCATAAGTGTCCAGTACAAAATGTGATGAGAAAATAACAAAATGCCCAATGTGATGTCATAGTGCAATCATTTGACCTTACATACAATTACAGAATCACTGTGTCATGATGCCCATTTTATCATTTCTCCCAAGATATGTGTGTGTACATGCATGTTAAAAGTAAATCTGTGAACACAATGTACTTCCAAGTGTAAAATACAGTAGCAGTAGAAGGAAGTGCTCTTGAGCAGTGTGCATCTATTCAAACGGGACACAGAATAAATTTCTGAAAGATTCTATCAGCAGTTCTACTTCCTTTGAAAACTTTTTTTAAAAAAATGTAAATGTAACCTACATTTTAGTGATAAATATCTATGTAGAACTTAATCAATTTAAGTGTGTGCTATATGCACAGAGATGCTTCATTGCTCAAAGCAGAGCTTTTCATGCATCACCCTACAAGCCGAGCACAATGGTGAACATACAAACTAATACACAGGAGTGCTGATGCCAAGATAGGAGTTCTAACATCTTTATAGGGAATAAACATGGTGTTCAGTGGGAAAAATTAAGTGTAGATCCAGTAATGGTGCTGCTGGGATTGAGTGGCTTTCTGGAGAAGATCTCACACATACATTATTAGGTGTCCCACCTCCACTTTCTCTCCCTCCAGGTTCTCTTTTCTACACAGCAGGCAGCACTGGAAACTTATTTAATAACTTGGAAAACAAAACTAAGTTTCTATCAAATTGGTAGTTTCGCTGGAGACTACCCAAGTGATGAATGAACTTTGGTCATTGCATGGACTTCATGGTCTTCACAGGTGATTTATTTTAGCAACTTGATTCAGTGATTGCAGTCACACTGATGGAATAGAAAACAGTTTTATTATGGGAGTTAGGCAGTCCATGCTACACATCTATTTTAGTTGTGACTTTTACACTTATTATATCCTGGTTTGTGGGCTGAGAGTGTTGATAGTTTTCATAGGGCCTAAGGAACATTCCCCACAGCTGAACGGAAGTATTTCCACCCATCCTGGACTCTGCAGAAAATTTCCTGTCTCCACTGCCAACTCCTGCCTCTGTTTCATGTCACTGCAGTCACCTGACTTCTCCGACATTGGCTGATACCTAAAAAACTATATACACCTGGATGCTGCTCTTGAATAGTATAAGATTAATACTTCTGCAGAGGATGACAAGCCTGTCTTCTCTTACATGTAAAAAGCCACGGGGAACGCAGAAAGAAAATATCACAGCCATTTTGTGGCACGATTAAGTGCACACCAAGAAAGGAACTAAGAATGGGTTAATTTCTGCATCTGATCCAAACACTAACAAAGTAATTCTATTGGAGCCAATGGCAAAATCTAAGGAGGGGTGGAATTTGTCTTTCTCAAAGCCGCCTGTGCTTATATTCGGGATGGAAAGAAAGGAATAACTACATTTTTCCATGCATGTATGAACATATGGTTTTCACCACTAAAAAATGCTTTCCCTCTGGTTTCAATAGGAAGCATAATGTATACCAGCTAAAGGGTTAACAGAGATCTGAAAGTGATTTGGAAATTTAGTGGTGACTAGAGGAATTCTGTCAAATGATTAACTTTTCAGGTTTAGTCCTAAAATGCCACTATAATTCTTCCTTTCTTCACCTCCAAACCACCAGCTTTTGAAATCTTGGTGGAAGATTGGAGAAAATTTTGCAAGTTTGAATTTCCTCCTCCAAAAGCAAATCTCTCCGTCCAACCTCAAAAGGGAAATGCAAGACCTCCTATAATGGTTATATGTTATTGTTCAGAGTAGTATGTTACCGGTGTATCGTAACTAACTTAACACAGTGTGTCTACAATCCGTTGTTGAGCAGTAATTGATTGGTCAATTGATTGTGTGCCATCAAATCGGTATTCATTCTTGTTGACTACATAGATGGATTTCTTGCAGAATGATTTATATCTAATTTTCAGATCTCCCAACAGTGCATTAATTGCCACTTTAACTGAGACCATACAACTTGTACTGGGCATCTTCTCTTTGCTTCCACCTTTCCCAATATTATAGCCTTATCTAGAGAGCTGGATCTTCACATAATGTATCCAAAGTAGGATATTCTAAGCCTGGCCATTTGTACCTCTAGTGAGAACTCTGCATTGATTTCTTTAATGATTCATTTGTTTGTTTTCTCAGCTTTCTATGGTATTCTCAGGAGTCTTCTCCAATACTAGTCTTCCTAAGTATCAATACTATTTTTGTCCTGCTTGTTTCTATCATGCTCCTGTTAAAACAGTAAGGCTTATTTATTTTCCTTCGATTCTTTTCTTGAATTTAAAACCTACTTTTTCTGAAATAAGCCTCAAATAATTAACAACGTGAACACTTGATGTGACAGTATCACTACAATAATGTCAATATAGCAATCAACATAACGACAAAAGTTGTCTTATGTCCATGCGTGATGATTCCAGAGAGTGATGATTTTCCCTGTCGTCCAATGGTCAGAGTCTCCCAGAATGAGTGTGTTTAGGAGTCCTTCTTAATTTAAATCTCTGGTTCCCAAGATGCCAAAGAAGATTGGGAGAACTTTTTATCACTTTTAGTTGATATGCCATTGTTTGCCTTTGTGAAAGGAAATAACGGTAAAGGTGTTATGCATATTGATGGATGACTATATTTGTAGCTCAGGGTTGAACTGGGGAGTTCTTGGTGTTCTCTGAGATTAGTTGTTTTCATGCAGATGTTTCGTTACCAAACTAGGTAAAATTATCAGTGCTAATGATGAGCACTGATGATATTACCTACAGTAGTTTGTTATTAAATGTGTGTATGTTGGTAACCTACAAAACACCCTTGACATAGGGCTGCCGTTGTCTAATTTACTGTTAGTAAATTCAGCAACCAGGTTGGTCTGGGGGGGAGAGAGGGAGGAGAGATCCCCGCCCTTCTGCTAAAACCATCGCATTGGCTGCAAATATGGATGAAATACAAATAAATGATTACCTTTAAAGCCCTCTATGGGTTGGCAGCATTCCAAGAGAGAATGCCTCTTCAAATCTTTTCAATTAAATCATCTGAGAAGGTTTGCTTATAAATGCTAACGATTTTTCAAACTTTCTGGGAAATCCCCCCCCCCATTACTCACCTTTTTTTTTAAAGCCCTCTCTGGAGAGTAGAGGGCTACCCTTTTTTTATCAGCTTTTAAAATAAAGCTTTGTAATCCCACATTTTACTTGTTGATTCTATTTTTAAAATGCCTCTGATTTTCAGTTTGGATTTTGCATCTTATTATTTCTCTATAGAAGAAATATAAAAGGTTCTTTTTTAAAAAAAAAGACTGAAATAATATCTGTAAGAAGAAGATTGCATAAAGCATAGGCATGGTTTCAAATACAACCAATACAAAGGAACATCAATCGACTAGCTGACATTGCAATGCCTATCCCAACAATAAAAAATTAAACCACAAAAGGAAATGGATTTCTTCAGTGTACCAACTCCAAATCCAACATGAACCTAATAGTCAACTCTGGTTTGGTACAAATGTTTAGTACAGGAACATTTAAAGAGAGACTCTCTTTAAATTACCACTAAAACTGTGTCAAAAAGAAGCTTCACTGAGTTCATCAGATTGTGAAGCTTCTTTTTGACACAGTTTTAGTGGTAATTCTATGTCCAAAAGCATAATTGGCAGATATCAGCTAATATTTGAGTTTTCTTGAATGTGTGCCCAAAAAAGATATCAAGCCAGAATTAATTTTGACAGATGGCTAAATCTGCCATCTATTCAATAGTCAAAATTGGCCCCCTCTCTAGTCTAGCTCACATGAAAGACAGTGATTGGCAGAGGCTTTTCTGCTTAATGGTGATGTTTGAGGAAGGAGAAAGAAACAAAGCCAGGGAAATCTCCCAATTCTTGTCCCACTAGTCCCTTCTACAGCAAAATGAAAACAAGTCCATGGCCCAGCATCATACATATATGCTGTATAGCGGACCACTAGTTAATTTAATGTTGATATAGTTTTCTTCTGACTTGAGTGATGTCTAGCATATTTACTCAGCCATGTGGAGTTGTTCTCAGAAAGAAGAATGAGATAAGCATATCCTGGAATCCTTCCCTTCTGCTTCTGTTCAACTTATTCTCTTGGCAGTGTTTACCATTCTATTAGCATATTTTCAAAGAATCTATGTAATTAATGAAAACAAGGTTTGTGCCAATTTGATACTATGCAGAAATATCAGCAGCAGAACAGGTTTCTTGAGAGCTATGAATATTTGCCTGGAATAATCAGCTACTACGATGACCTTAATAAATCTCAAGAGTATACCTGTAAGGTACAGCTGGACTACAAGGATGGACATCTGCAGGGGATGTCAAAAAAATCAATCCGTTGCCTGCAGCCGCGTGATTGAAACTGTGTCCTTTTATACATACGTCATACAAACAATACAGTAAAAAGAAGGGAAATTTAATAATCATGGCATACTCCTGTCACAAGCATAATGGAAGCAAGCCTTCATTTCTCTTTATTAAATAATTAAAAAGTGGGACAGGCCAACCTATTTCTCTCTTATCTCTTGCTACATAGACTGTCATTGCATACTGGGAGGGAGAGGAGGTTCTGGTACCAAAACTATCATTTATTATGTTGCTAAGATTTGGTCCTAGATAGCATATTGACAAAAGAAGGATATTGTCAGCAGGAAAAGATGGAGAAAAGACGGAGAATAAGAGAGTTATTTAGAAATACTAGGTGGGCCATTGCCTGGAATGGGATTGGGCAACCAGCAGCTCTCAGCTTAATTTGATCTGGCCCTGGGTCTAATTTCATAAACGGCTGCAACCTGCCAAGAGCAATTTATCTTATTGTATAGGGAGAGACAAGCTGATAGAAGAGGGTGTTAGAAAACAAAAGGGGGGGGAATAGGATGGCAGAGATTGTGGTTGTCTCCACACATTTTTGACTCTGCCACTGTTGGCTTTGTCCACCATCTATTAGCATGCATGCTCTGCAAATTATTCTAATGGCATTTAATTATGGGATTTGATGTATGCCTCACCTTCCTGGCTCAAATGAATACTCTGTAGGAAGTTATCACCCAGCCCTCTCCCAGAAAAATGAAATATCCTAGGAAATATTGAAAAGGCAGAATATTTCTCTGGATGTGAAAAGAAAGAAGCATGTTTTAAAAGGCAGAATAGCTGCTTGTAGCTTCCTGCCCATCCCCACTTTGTCAATGGGCCATTAAGAAGGCCAAGCTAGTCCCTTTACATAATGAAGACTTCTCCACTTCAGCTCCAGGGGGATTGGATTAAAGCATGATAATATTGGCCCCAACTCACCACATGGCATCTGAGAACTCAACCAAACCTGGATTCAAAACGCAGCCTAGAGAGTTGACCCTGCATTGCCCCATGGGAGTCTGACAACCAATCAGAATACAAGCTCAAGATCAAAGGCCAGAGAGGGCATAAAACCAGGGACTCAGCATTTCAGCCGGCCCTTCTCTTCTTCTCCCCAACGTTGAAGCATGTGATCACCTTTTCTGTTCAGGGCTCAAGACATGTGGTCCTGTCCACCAATAAACCATCTTTCCAACCAGCCTCCATGTCTCCAGTGTCTTTTTCCCCACTTGGAGCCAAACCCAGAAGGACATTTCTTTCATCAACTCTAAGCAGATAGCTAAACTAAAAGAGCTGTGCATGTCCAATCTGAACCTGCAGAAACCTGTAGATGTAGATGGAAACAAGATGTTGGAAACTACGAGACAGTGACCTGGGTATCAAACACGAGTTCAGCAGCCCTAATTTGGCACCAGAGTCCTGCAAAATAGTTTCCCCGAGGTCTATTAGTCCCATTAAATGTTTCATAAGGAAACATTGGTTGAAGTGTCAACAGCTGCTTGAGCTGGTTTTTAAGGAGTTACACCTCATTTATCCAGTTTGCATCACAAGTCACCCACTCATGCAGCCAAAGAAGTTCAAATAGTCAGAGTCATCCAGTTGTGGAGCCACTGCCCTCCCTTTGCAATCACTTTTCTCAGAAATGAAATTGCCTGCGATTGCACAGATCTCCCAACGCAACTGCCTCCGGGATCTACAAGTAGGTAATACATTTATCCACAAGAGAGTGGGTTTCGCCTTCCTTCGTTTGCACAAATCACTAAGAAATGTAGTTGTCTACCTTTGCACCACAGATTAAATTCCTTATTTATGGGCCCAAAATGTGAATCTGCAACTTGCGCAATTATGTGCAAAAGTGGATTGTAGAAAAAGAGTGAATTACATTTTGGAAGCAACACAGTATCAATATTCAATACTATAAAACTGCAAGAGACCGGAGAACCCCATAGCCATTGCAAGCAAGTATGAAGCTTTTAGAAAGTCAAAACATTACAACAGCTTTATTCAGTGGTGGGATTCAAATAATTTAACAACCGTTCTCTGCCCTAATGACTATCTGGGTAGGTGGGGCTCGGTGGTCATGTGATTGGGTGGGCTTGGCCACTCAGGTCGATGGGCGCTTCGCATTAGCTGTTACAATGTAATAAGGGTTAACCAGAGAGGCAGTTTCTGTAAGCAGGTCAATAAGATTAGTCTAGAAACAACACTAGAAAATGTTTCCTTCCTGCCTTCCTTACAGGATTAACCCTGTAAAGTGGAAAAAAAACAAAAGGAGATTTCTTCTAACAATCGGTTCTCTGAACTACTTAGAAAGTTACCAACCGGTTCTCCCGAATAGGTGCGAACTGGCTGAATCCCACCACTGGCTTGATTGCAGTGGCCCAGGGGTTCCCCAGTGTCCTGCAGTTTTTCTTCCAAGATCAATGGGCCATGCAACATTTGATGGCCATCTGACAACAAAGCAAGATTAGGTGACCATTCCCTGAAAGAAGCAGCAGATATAAGAGTTCTCATGTCACTTGAAAAAAAAACAACCCACAAAGGTTTTTTTTAAAATGCAAAATGCATTAGAAAGATACTTGGTTTCCATCCTTTCCAAGGTGAAATGACTTCATCCAGTGGTGGGTTTCCATTTTTTTTTTTACTACTGGTTTGCTTGTGCGTGCACGCAATGCTTTTGCACATGCACAGAATCGTCTGTGTGGGTGGGTGGAGCCTCCCGCCGCCGCTACTACCAGTTGGCCTGATCTGGGCCGAACCAGGAGCAACTCATCTCTGACTTCACCCATTTGTATTCACTTTCCTCTACTTCCACCTGCCCCCCAGCCCCCTTCGCTAATGGGCAATTTAAAGACGAGCAATGTTCAACGAAGCACACACACACAAAATAGTGCTATCATTCTAATTAAACTGGAAACAGCATTCGGTTTGGGGAGTCACCTGCTACCACAATACATTCAAAATTAATCCACATTGCTGCTCAAAAGCCCCTTGGGAATATACAGGTATCAGGAGTCTGCACAACTGCTCTTGTTAGGACAGCTGCTAACATCTTGGTGTGTCCCTAGGGAAGGTTAATTTCTTCCAATCTATGTCTCTTACTGCTTTCCAGATGGCAGCAGATTTTTTTTAACGAGCTTTTCTTTGGAGGATTTGATTTCAACCTTATCTTGTCACATTTGGTTTTTTCCAAGATGGTGATTTGATTGAGCGATGGAAAATAGAAGGTATTGTTTCTCCTAGATTTCACCGGCTTTAACCCAGCCAGTTCATGTCATACAAACCTGGAAGAATTCTGCTTTCCCCTGCATCATATCTTCACAACTTATTTTTCTTTCTTTCTAATATTTCCTTCTTTCTGAAGGAAATTCCTGTTTCCTGCCTGCTCTGACTTGCCATCTGGTTCACACATCTTGCTAAATCATGATTTGTTTTATTGTTGTCTTCTTGGAAAAGCTGCAATGGCCCTGTAGGAAATTAGCACCCAGCCCACTCTTAGAAAAATGAAATATCCTAGCAAATATTGAACAGGCAGAATATTATATTTCCCTGGATAAGAAATAGCGAAACATGTTTTTAGGCAGGAAACAGACTCACTCTTAATAGCTCCCACTTTCCTTAATGGCTCATTAAAATGCCCAATCCAGTCTATTCTACATAATAAAGAGTTCTCCCCTTCAGCTTCAGGATGATGTGGTTAAGGCATGATAATATTAGCCTTCCACAGAAACTCACCACATAGCATCTGGAAACTTGGCCCCATGGGAGTCTGACAACCAATCAGAATACATTTCTTACAGAGGAACAGGAAACAGAGAGGTGGGACCAAACAGAGCATATAAAAGCCAGGAACTTTTAGCCCTTCCCTCTCTTTCTTCTTCTTCACCCAACATTGAAGCATGTGATCACCTTTTCTGTTCAGGACTCAAGCCATGTGATCCTGTCCACCATTACACCATCTTTCCAAGCAGCCTCCATGTCTCCAGTGTCTTTTTCCCCTCTTGGAGCTGAATCCAGAAGGACATTTCTTCCCACATCCCATTTTACACTAAGCAATAAAACGTGGTTTACAAATGTCCAAAGCAAGAGCACATTAGCATGGTGTACATATCTAGATAATGTGAAACAGTTTACATGTTGGAAGATCTCAGTTTCAGACAAGATTTTCTCTAAGGGAAGAATTGCCTATACTGTGGAATCCACCCCCCAAGCAATTCAATCATGTTTAATCATCCATATAATGACTTTGGGCTATGGTTCAAAGAGTCAGGAAGCATTATCAGCTTCCATAAGGCATGCTTAACTTATCTAGTTTAACTTTTAATCTTTCCTCAAAGTAACTGGTACCATTCAGGTGAGAAATAAAAATTGTGTTGATGTCAAGATGAGTTGACTTTGACTAAGGGCAAGCTGGCAGGGTTCAATCTCATTTGGTCATGCTGAGATTAATTTGAGATCCCCCAGGACGTGGATTGCAGGGACAATCATGCCAGGTGAGGGTGAAAGCGTTGCTAGGAAAGCTGGCATTGGGATGACAAGGTCTAAGACAAGGGTTGGCAACCTTAAACACTCAAAGCCCCCTTTGGACCCATTTCCCACAGAAAAGAAAACACCAGGAGCCACAAAACCCATCTAAAATGAAGATAACACTGCATATATTGGGTTTTTTTAATGCTATCTATAAAAAAAACTATAGCATGTTGTATTTATGAAATTAATGAACTGTTACAGAGAAAACACTTTTTAAATTTCTGCATGCAACAAAAACACATTGAACTCTGAAAAAAAAAAGATGGGTCGAAAAGATCAATAAATCATGTGATGGAGGGTGTTGCACATTGGTGGTTGTGACACATATTTTGAGCAACAGGGAGCCGCAGCAGAGGAATGAAAGAGTCACATGTGGCCACGGAGCCATGGGTTGCTGACCCCTGGTCTAAAAAGAAGGCAGACAAAAGAAAGAACTCTAATAAGACATGAGCCAATAGCCCAGGGTTTCCCAACCTTGGTAACTTTTAAGAGTGTGGAATTCAACTCCCAGAATTTCCCAGCCAGCCTTGTGAAATCCACAGTTCTTAAAGTTGCCAAGGTTGGGAAACACTGCAATAGTCTAACCCAATGCCAAGTTGTCACAAATAATGACCAACAATTCCATATGATTCCTTATCCTCTAAAAAAATAGAGCCAAGATCTTACATCAGACCGCTCAAAATTTCCTTTGAAGTGACAAGTATTGGGGGAGCAGAGTTAGGCTAATAACTGAATCTGCAGTTACTCCGTCTGCTAAGATATGTTGGTGAAAATCCACCTCCTATTCATACATTATGCTAGGATATATTATAGTACAGATTGTTAATTTGCAGCTAACAAAATATAAATATCCCCATTCATTTGCTTGCCAAGTCATGTGAATCAGGGATTTAGGAACAGAGTATTGCAGGTGGCTCAATGGCAAAGTTGCTTGGCTTGTTGATCAGAAAGTTCAGCAGTTCGAATCCCTAGTGCTGCGTAACAGAGTGAGCTCCCCTTACTTGTCCCAGCTTCTGCCAACCTAGCAGTTCAAAAACACGTAAAAATGCAAATAGAAAAATAGGGACCATCTTTGGTGGGAAGGTAACAGCATTCCATGCGCCTTCGGCATTTAATCATGCCAGCCACATGACCATGGAGACATCTTCAGACAGTGCTGGCTCTTCGGCTTAGAAACGGAGATGAACACTGCACCCTGGAGTTGGGAACGACTAGCACATATGTGTGAGGGAAACCTTTACCTTTATTGCAGGGGAAAGACGTGGATGTTTTATGCTTCTAAATCTGATTTATTGCTGAAAAACCAAAGAGGCTCCACCTATGTTCTATAGGCTAGGGTCCCCCGATCTGTGGACCGATACTGGGCTGCAGCATGCCAGAAACTGGGCCATGCAAACAAACAAAGCTCCATCCATGGGATGCAGGCAGCCTGCAAACCCCGCCCACCCCTTCCGTCCGCGGAAAAACCTCTCTCCACGGTCCCTGGTGCCCAAACGTTGTGAGCCGTTATTATAAGCCCTTTGTGCTGGGGTTGATCCAAACAACACTCTAAGTTTGCAACCGACCAATAGTATGGTTTAATGTAATGTCTAAATGCAACCTTACATGGTTCTACCACAAAACCGTGGACGACAAAATCGCGGTCGACGAAATCGCGTATGTGACGTCATCACAGCACGACGAAAAAGATCGAAAAATGTAAAAATAAAGCGAAAACCTTACCCTAACCCCCCAAACCTAACCCTAAACCTAACCCTAAACCTAACCCTAAACCTAACCCTAAACCTAACCCTTAACCTAACCCTTAACCTAACCCTAAACCTAACCCTTAACGTAACGAAAAACCTAACGCTAACCCTTAACCTAACGCTAAACGTAACGCTAACGCTCTAACCCTAACCCTAACCCTTAACCTAACCCTAACCCTAACCCTTAACCTAACCCTTACCTTTATGTGAATCGGCTTGCTGTAATTTAATTTTTATTTCAATTTTTCGATCTTTTTTGTCGCGTTGTGATGACGTCACATACGCGATTTCGTCGACCGCGCTTTTGTGGAACGTGGTTTTGACAGGTCACGACCTTACATTGTTCCTGATTGTTGTCAATTGATTTCCCTTCCTGAAAATTAAATCCAAAAGAAGATTACAGAGGTATTCATTTTACTGCTATTTTTGTTTTGCTTGGGAAAGGGAAGGGTTGTTTGTTTGTTTTTTGTTTTATTTCTGCATCACAGTAAATTAACACGTTAGCGTTCTCTTCTATTGATCAGATATTGATCTTCCAAAAATCTTGATTTTTTTCTTTCATCCTGAATGAGTTTCCGTGTATCTTCTCTCTTTCTTCCTGGAAAGCTGTGCTGCTCCAGCGTGTGTGATTTTCACTCCTAGACAATGTATAATTTTCATTAATTGTTTAAAGTGCTCTGATTTTCAGTCTGTCTTGAAAGGATCTGTGTTTACACTAATAGCAGAGGGGAGTATTTCCAGCACTTGTAACCATGGCAATGAATAATTCTCCAGTATTCGCAGATTCAGCGCCAGATGCTGTCATGTCTCAATGGCAGTGTTCGGCTTGTTAATGAGAGACAGACTTTGCATACATGAGAGATGGGAGAAGAAGATACTTAATGGTCCAAGAAATAGCCAATGGTTTCTCAAAACACATTCTTTTTCTTTTTTAATCGCTCTGAGTATTATTTTTTTAACCACTGTTTTTCATTCATAAAGCCATCTTAAAAAGATATGGGCACGTGGGAATTCCCTAAAACAAGGAAAACTTCTATGTATTTTAAAACCAATTTGCACTTTCCTAAGAACATATTCAGGATTCAATTCTAGATATGTTTACACCGAAGTGGGATCTGCAATATGCAGTAGGATTCATTCACTGGAAAGTGTGTGCTACTTTAACTTTTTATTTGTAAACATTAGTCCTGTGGTACTGGAAGCAGAAAATGATAAGTCTCCTTAGCTATTTTTATTATATCATGTGTCTCTTTTATTTGATCTGCAGATGGAGAAAATATACAGTATAAATGTGTAATATCATCTTGAAAATATCCAGAGATTTTGAACTTTCTAGCTTATTTTCATTCCCCCTTCCCCCAAGATGGAGAGTAGAAAGACCTGTTCTTAAATGATTTCATTTTTTGGCTGCACAACAAGTACCTGAAAGAGAGTTTGACTGGTTTTTTTTATTGTTATTATAACCTGGTGTCTCATTCACAGATGTTTACAAAATTCTGTTTTTTTTTTAATTTGGATATAATTTGCCAACAAACAGAAACTTGAAAATGTTTTTGTTGTGCCAATGCTCTGCCATATTTACAAAAAGGGTTCTTATTATGGCATCCTACACTTAAAATCATCTGTCTTTCCTCACAAATTCTTCCACAGAAAAAAATCTGGATTGAGTTCAAGATGGGGGATGGGGTGACCTATAAGAGCTTTGGCTTGGCACCGTGAAGAGCCCCTTCCATTCCCAATCTGCTCAAAATGCATTTTTAAGATACTCATTCTTCCTTTGTTTCAGCAAATGGCATCACCTGGCCAACTTACTTTGTAATACCTGTCTAATCTTCTCTCTATATAAAAAATGGTTCTGTATGTGTGAGCGCACGTATGTTCCAGCATAACGCCTCGAGCAATTTCAACCAAACTTGGTGCACAGATGACTTACTCTGTGGAAACAAATAGTGTGGAGATAAGAAACCCCTAACGCCCCTCGGGGGTGTGTGTTCTGTTAAGATACAACCTATTGTACCTCAAAATGGCTTCTACTGTATAGTGCTGTGGAGTTGCCATGGAAACGGCTTCACAGTACTCCACAAGGGAGCTCCCTCTGGTAAGGGGGAAAATCCAACATTAGAAATTGTGGCAACGTTCATGGAAGGAGGATTGGGATAAATAAATACTTGGGCAGCTCCAGGTTATCAGCTAGTATTTTTAGTATAAAAGCCCAGCATAATATTTTTAGCACGTGTACTGGGATACTGGACCAATTTCCAGATGAAAACAATGAAAATCATTTCTGGCTTGTTGCCAAGAAAGTAGCATGGGATGTCCAGTAGCTGAGCCAAACAGTTTTACCTTAACTTTACCTTAAATTTCCTATACTTCTAGTGTTTTCTCTAAATGTTTACCTTTGTCCCCTCAGATGGTCTTTCAGCCAGATTAATTTCTATTTCGTAATTTAGCTAGCGGATGAGCAACTGATGGGTTACATCTAGCGCCCAAATAATATTTGTTCTCCTCTCTCCCCATTCAAGAAATCCGGCTGTTGCTGAGATAATGGCAAAAAAAACCACTGAGCAATCATAATCAATTTCCTGCTGATGTTTATGGAAAAAAGAAAACAACGCTAGATATATTGAACGGTGGCTAGACTTAATAGATCTGTAGAATCAAAGAGAAACATCCTGCAAGCCTGCCTCCCCCACCTCCCCCCACCTCCCCCCACAGCCACCAAGAAAAATAGTCACAAACAGCCAGCCTCTTCTTATCCAGGATTTGAGCCAATAAGGGAGCTTTGGGGGGGGAGAGAAACCATACTAATTCATTTAATTTCTTTGTTTTTGTTTCTGGACTGAGCACGTTTTGGGGTAGGGTAGTATTCTTTTAGGTCTGTGTTGTAAGAATAAAACTGAATTGCACGAGAGATGGTTTTTGAGAAAACTGACCAATTGTATGTGGAATTCTGAACAATTTATTATTGCAATGCAAAACCAATGCTTGCAGCTCTCTATTATTTTTTTGGGGGGTGGTGGTGGCAATTCTGAAAATATATAGCAGATTTGAAGGAATTTGATCTTGACAAACTTACTCAGTGACTAAAACTAAACTAAAGTTAGGGGTGATGAATTTTAAGGTCAAAATTTCAATTTAGAGTTTGTTTTCCTTAAATCCTAGGCTGCCAATAAACTATTTACAACATCCCTGCTTTCAGTTCTTCCTACACTTTTGGGCAATAAAATTGAATCAAGCATGGAAGAGTCCACCTGTGACCCAGGCATGAAGATTGCCCATTATCGGCAACAGCACTCTGCTGTTTCCCTTTTAATCATAGAAGAAATGGGTTTGAATTTTTCACAAGACTGACTTAATAAATAATTGAAATCTGGCTAAGAATAAAATGCATTTTAACTCTTGATGTCTTGCTCCTCCTTTCTTTATATCTAAAAAGTAGGACATTTGTACTGGCACCTGAAAATTATTTTTCCCCGTCTCAGTTTTGTGCACATTTCTTATGGCTTCTATATATCTATACTGGCTTAATCAACAAAATAAGACATTACATAATTCTGCCTTTGCACTGCTATGAAACTTTATGTCCTACATAAAGAAATGAAGGGCATTTTAATGTGGTGCTGAAATGGGTTTTTCAATTTTTCAAGTGTTTTCTTCTCTTGCTACATACGTTTTTGATTTTCTAAGTTATTTTCAGAGTGCTTGAGATTTTATGTTTTTCTTGGCAGTTCTTTTTGACCTTATGTTATTATGGAGATACCGAATATGCCCCTACTGATAATCATGTTTTTTGTTATGTATCTTTTCATCCGTCTGAAACCTCGTGGGATAACTGAAACTTCCATGTGCAATGAAAGACAAATTGTTTTCAGCACTTTGGCACCTGCCCCCCCATCCCAAAAGAAACCCACTCCCACCATGATATATTTTTAGTTAAATGTATTTCTCCCTTGAAAGACATTTTGAAATCAGGTCCCTCTGCTCAAATTGGAGCACTAGTAAAATATCTCATACTATTCTAATCACCACAAGAACACAGTTTTTTTGATCCTAGTTTGTCAGAGTTTGTTGCATAAATTCAAATCCAGAGAGCACACACGGATAATTGATTCAGCTGGATTCATTAACTTCTTTATATACATAAGAATAGATGAATAAATGTACAATATCAACAGGTGATTCTTCCAAGTAAACAAAAGGCAGAAGAGTTACAGGCAAAGCCAAGCAGTTAAGTTTCATTTCAGCAGACAAGTCCAGACAGAGTGCTTGTTTACTTCTCAGAGCAGCAGACTGCTTAGGTTTCTGTTTCAATTCTCTGCACAGACTCAGATCTGTTTAAGCTCCCATTGGCTGACTTAGTTGCTATGCCTATTCATTGGCTGACCTTGCGCCAATGTTTCTCCCGGTCAATGACTATTTTAACATGGTTCCTTATTGTTCTGATACGCCCATTAATAAGTGAGATTATTAAAATTGTATTGTCAGGCACTAAAGATCGAGTCCACATGTAAAGATCAAATTAAAATGATTTAATGCTAACCATGTGTATACACAGAAACCTTATCAATGAACTTTAGCACCTGCTTGGGATTAGATGAGAGTCAACAGAATTAAAGGAAGGTTGCACTTAATTCACTTGTGGCTACATAGGGATTCTAGATTGATTTCTCTTTTAACTCTGCCCCCCCCCTCAGGTTCTGCTACTCCTTCTACATCTTTTTTTAAAGCAGCAATGGTGCTCTTCAAATGCTGCTTAGTTACAATACTCAGTCTTTCTTATCTTTGGCCAGACTACACACTCTCCTCTCATTGGGTTAAAATGCAGATAATTCAAAAACACTTTAAAAATGGCCATAATTTTACGGATTCATAGAATCATGCAAGATTCAAATTACTAACTCACATCAGAAAACACTGACAGATCTTAGGGTTTCAGCTTTCGCAAATGAGATCTCAGAGCAAGATTGATTTATTTGTTTTACATTTCATCTATCCAAGAAGTGAAGTTTTGGTAATCCTGTAATCCTCCAGGATTTGCTGAATAAACCGTTCAAGCTGTTGTGGGATTTTGCGTATGTTAAAAAACTTTGCTCTCCCTCATCTGTACATCCACCCATCTATTTCTAAATGTATTATAGATACTCACCTGCCATCAATAGCAATAGCAATAGCAATAGCAATAGCAATAGCAGTTAGACTTATATACCGCTTCATAGGGCTTTCAGCCCTCTCTAAGCGGTTTACAGAGTCAGCATATTGCCCCCAACAACAATCCAGGTCCTCATTTTACCCACCTTGGAAGGATGGAAGGCTGAGTCAACCCTGAGCCGGTGAGATTTGAACAGCCAAACTGCAGAACTGCAGTCAGCTGAAGTAGCCTGCAGTGCTGCATTTAACCACTGCGCCACCTCGGCTCTCATTAGGAATGAAAATTTCACATTATATGTGTCTGTATACAAATATACATGCATACACTCATACCAGGGGTGAAATCCTACTGGTTTGGATCGGGAGAACTTGTAGTGGACATTTGGCCTGAGTTGCCAAACCGGTAGTGACTGCTGTCTGGCCCTGCTCCCAAACTGGTCCCCCAGTCGCCGCTCGCTCGCCCCGCCCAGTCTCTGCTCTGCAGCTTTCCTGCCTGAAGTCCTGCACCCCAATCTGCCTGCCAGGTAAGTCTGTGAGTCATGGCTTAGCTAGGTGTCCCTGCCCCCCTCACTGTCCCAACATGCCTCCCCTACTCCCTTCTCTGCAGCCCTGCCATGCTTGACTGCCTTCCACGTGGCCTTCTCAGTGGTCCCCCATGCCCACTTGGCTTCCACGGTCGGCGTCCAGCCTGGCCCGGCCAGTGGGTGGGCGGGTGGCCCTTGGTGGAAATGCAGATGCTAAACTGGGGCTGAGAGGGGTGTTCCAGGAGGGCAAGCAGACATCCCGTGGCTGCTGCACATGCGCCCACCTTGTTTCTGCAAAGGCAGACCCCCCTGCAGGGTGATGCAAAGAGGGGAGGGGGATGCTGCAGAAAAGACCACCTTCCACCTGGGCCTGTGTGCCTCCTGTGCCAGCTCCAGGGGGTTTGGGGCTTCGAAGCAGCCCATTAGCTTCCCATTCGGCCACCTGCCTGTCTTCGCCAAGATGAAATATTGCCTCCCTGGCTGAAGGGTAAGCACCACAGGCTTCATGGTGGCACGGCTGTCCTGGTCTTCTTCTTAAGTGGGGGGCTGCCACTTCTGCGACTCTCACTCCACTTCTTTGCTGAGGGGAAGCGGCACCACAGCCGAGTCTCCTTCCCCCAGAGCGCTGGACTTCGCAGGCTGAGTTGCTATGAAGAAACTCATTTCATTCTTCTTAGTCATAGATATATAATAACCAAACTGACTACAATATTCTGAAGTGGTTCTCATGGACACGGATTCCCCCCCCCCCATTGCTATCATTTGTTATTGCCATTTGCAACCTAACCATTTTTAAAGCTGAGTTTCCATGGACATGCTGGTAAGCTTAAAGGATCAAGGGTTCAAGTCACAATTTAAGCCAGCTTGATGTAGAATAGGAAAGAGGCAGATTTCGACAGAATTCTCAGTGTAACCCATTGTTATTAATAATGTAATAATCAATAAGCTAGTAATTGATTTCAAGTCCTGTATGCTATCACTGTGCAAAGTCTCCAAAATAAGTACTTTAAAACATGAAGCATGCAAAACACTTTTGTGGTGTTTCCTCCCCCCAATTGTTAAAACAGCCACATCTTTTCCTAGGTTGGTGCAGCTGTTTTGGAAACCCATCCCTTCCTATAGAGCAGTGATGGCTAACCTCTTCCGGACCAAGCGCCCAAAGTACATGTGCACCCAAACACCCAAAATGCAATGCACGCATCACCCCCTATGCATGCACATAGGTTCGCCATCACAGCTATAGAGTCAGGTGGGAGAAGTGAAGTGTCTGCAGCCACACAAATATTTTGTATAAATTGTGTAGATTGCAAAATATCTCATTTGAAGCATTTGCAGAGCTCTGGTTTTCTTTTATATGCCTACAGCAGGTCAATCTCCCCCCCCCCTCTGAATGAAACAGGATCAGTCCCACTTAGAGCAGTGGTTCCCAAAATGTGCGGGACTTCCCCCTGGGGGGCTGGGATGACTTAGGGGGCGCTAAGAGGCAAGGAAGGTGGCAGAGGAATGCTGGAGGTGGCCCCCTTGCAGGGCGCAAGACTCTACTTGGAATGACAAGGCCATAGAAGGGGATAGAGTGTGTGTGTGAATAACAAGTCCCAGAAAGGCCATCCAGCCTCCAGCGAGAGCCTCATACCAGCGATAGGGAAGAAAACAGAGAAATGCACACCTATGGGTGCATCTAAAAGCAAAGCAGAGAAGCCAACTCGTTTCTTTCCTAAGGCTCCTTCTCCCCGCTTGGGAGCTCCTCTCGAAATCCTTACCCACAAAGCAAGGGCTTTGCCTGGCTATTCCGTTTTCTGCCCCTCCTCCCTGATTTATTTATTTTTTAAAAACACAGATTGAAAAAAGCAATCCAGGGTCGACGTAGGAGCTGAGCTTCCTTCGGCGAGTTGAGGCACCAAAGCTTGAGTGTATCGGCCTCCCGTCTGCTTTGCAGCACGGAAGTGGGAGAGCAGAGAGGTGGGTTCCTAAGCCCAGGAGGGAGAGAGAGAGAGAGAGAGAGAGAGAGGGAGGGAGGGAGGGAGGGAGGGAGGGAGGAAGGAGGGTCCTGCAGGGCTGCTGAGTGTCTTTGCAAGAGGAGGCAGAGGACGGGCTGCACTCTTTCTCTGCCGGTCTGCGCTGGAGCAGCAACCCTTGCCAGCTGGCAGCGTGGAAGGAGGGCGCTGGCCATCCCGTCATTAGAGCCTCTATTTCTCTCCCACCCACCCACCGCATGTCAAGCCTCCAGCACCCCCTGGCTACTTTGGCCCAGGCCCCGCCGGTTTCATTAAGTGCAGAGCAGGCCAAAGGTGAGGCAGAGCAGGGTTTGAGGGAAGGTGAGCATGCAAATGGGTCTGCAGTGATACAATGGCAGAGGTCTTCCTACATGGCGACAGAGCTTTATTCTCCTCCAAAACCACATCTTCCCTCCCTCCCTCCGCCCCACCTCCCCCAAAACCTCTGGCCCAGATTTTTCTGCCGCTGCCCTTCCTGCCGCCGGTGCTCGGGCTGCTCCCTGGCCCCAGAGAGAAGAGTGCCCTGCCAATCATAAATACAGCAGGGAAGCTGAGGAGGCGGGTGGGAAATACATGGGGGGGGGGAGGAATCCGTCGTACCCGCAAGGGAGATTTGCATGACAGTAAATGGAATGGTTTCATTGGAAGTCAGGAAGAAATGGGCCATTTCAATATTTAAGGTTTAAATCTAGAAATCAGGGGTTCTAGTTTTGGATACCACAAGTTCCCTCTGTGGCTTGTGCAGACAAAGAGAGGATCAGAGTCTTGAGCTCTTCCTCTGCCTGTAACCAGGTTTTTAAAAATGGGGATCCTCCGGGTCCCACATCCTGGAGTTCTGCCTACAGTTTGGGAAATAGCTGATTGCCACTTCCTTTGAAAAGACATTTTTTTCTGGTATCACTTCATCAAGCCCATCCATCACTTTTAAGAATTTACTCAACAGTGAAGTAGTTATTACATTTTACTGAGTTTACTAAGTTACTAGTGACTAAGGTTCTTGATAAATGACTATCAGACTTTGAAAACCTGGTAACACTGGATCATGTTCAACAATTTTGTTGAATTAACATTAACTAAAAAGGTTTTTAAATTGGATTTTGAATCAATGTGCAATTAATTGTTACAGTTTTGAATTTTACTGTTACTACCTTCCTTCCGTCGTGCAAACCGCCCAATCACATGACCCCCCCCAGCCACACCCCAAAAGCCACGCCCACAGAACCAGTAGTAAAAAAAATTGAATTCCACCACTGGGTAGGGGGCACTGAGCATCAGTTTGTAGCACCAAGGAGGCGGTGCACTGAAAAAGCTTGGGAACCACTGACTTAGAGGAAGAACAACTTATGTCTGTCACTTGAGTGAGGGGGAGCATCTAAGAAGACGACAATGGCTAAACACCTCCAAACTGCATTGTTGCCAAGAAAAAAGTTTGCCTCCAAAGGTTTTATTTATTTATTTATTAAAGTTTTATTACTTTATTATAGTAATAAAGTAATAAAGGTATATTATTACACCTTTATTACTTCGTAAGTTACTCAAGGCAGCAAACATATATAATACTCCCAACACAAAAGAGAGCTTAGAGCAGTGATGGCGAACCTATGGCACATGTGCCACAGGTGGCATGCGGAGCCATTTGTCAGGGCACGCGAGGCGCTGCCCTGTCAGCTGGCCAGCACTCATGCGTGTGCTGGCCAGCTAGGTTCACCCTTTTTTAAAGCCATTTTTCGCCCTCCCCAGGCTCCAGAGGCTTTATAGGAGCCTGGGGAGGGAGAAAAGAGCCTCCCCGGCCCTCCCAGAGGCCCTCCGGAGGCTTCATGAGCTTCCCTGAAGCCTCTGGAGCGCAAAAAAAATGGCCCTACGAGCAAACCGGAAGTTCGGGAACAGACTTCCGGTTTGCTCGGAGCGTTGTTTTGACTGCTCTGAAGGCTTCAGGGAAGCCTCCTGAAGATCCCTGAAGCCTCCGGAAGGCTCTGGGGGGGAGCTGGGGAGGCTGTTTTCGCCCTCCCCAGGCTCCTATAAAGCCTCTGGAACCTGGGGAGGGTGAAAAAAGCATGCAAAAAATGAGGGGAGCACCTGTAGTGCATGCATGCACACTGGGAGGGTGTCACGCATTGCATTATGGGTGTGCCACAGCTGCACACGAACCCCCCCTGCGCTCCCCTCACTTATGGCACGCGAGCCAAAAAAGGTTCGCCAGCGCTGGCTTAGAGTTTTGTTTTTTTTAAAAAAATCTCCATTTACTTAGTCCCTCAAAGGTCAAATCTAAAATATTCATAAAAGCAAGGAGTAACAGCCCTTGGAAAAGGACCTTGGTATTCTGCTTGCATTTTTCTTATTTAATAACCTTCATCTGTTATTTTTATAGTGGAAAGCCAGAGGAATGCACATTTTGAAGATTTTTCATAGAGATCAACTCTAAATAATATTAATTCCCTGAATCTTTAAAATACTTTTTGAAAACTGGATTATTTTACACTTTTATTCTAGGCCACTCTACTCAGCTGGTGATGAATAATTAAGAACTGCACAAGAGGAAATTCATTTTAAAATATTCTGGAGCCTTTGGGAAATTGAATGACATAGAAAACCAGTGACAACAAATATGCATGTCATAATGTCTGAAGTGGCAATGTAGTTGGACTAAAATTATAACACAGGATAAAACATATATCAAATTCTAATCCTACTCCATCTTACATAATGGGTCATTTGCTCTCCCTCTGAGCCCACAGGGTTGTTGTTGGAAGAAATATTATATATATGCTGCAGGGGTGGGTTTCTCGCCCCGTTCCAACCGGATCGGTTGGAACGAGGCCGGCGGCGTCCTCACGCACGCATGCGGCGCGCGCGTGCACGCACGCGGTGTCCTCGCGCACGCACGCAGCGCACGTGTGCACGCACGCAGCACGCGCATGCGTATTAGCGTCTGCGCGATGCTCCAGCTGCTCCTGGAGGATCGCGCAGGCGTTCTGCGCATGCGTGGAAAGCGCAAAATTTAAAAAAAACGGGTAAGGAGCGGGTGCGGGTGTGCGGGCGCGCGCGGGCGCGGGGGGGGGGCTTCGCCGTTCCCGGAAGTTACTTACTTCCGGGTTCGGCGACCAACCGGATCGCAGGGACCGGTGCGAACCGGTTGAAACCCAGCCCTGATATGCTGGCTGCCTTGAGTTGTATATGAAAAAGTGGAAAATAAACAAGCTCTGAAGAAGCTTCTTGAATGAGAAGTGAAACATCTTCAAAAGAAAGAGAAAAAAAAATACAAGAAATTCCAGTTGCCTCTTGAAAAAAAAAAATCTTTGGGACAACCATGACCTGGATGACGAAGAATGGTTCCACCACAAAACCGCGGTAGACTAAAGCGCGCTCGACGAAAGCGCGTACGTGACGTCATCACAGCGCGACGAAAACAGCACGCTGTGAGCGGTAAACTTAAAATTAACGCGTAAATCTAAACCTAAACCCCCAAACCTAACCCTAAACCTAAGCCTAACCCTAAACCTAACCCTTAACCTAACGCTAAACCTAACGCTAACCCTTAACCTAACGCTAAACCTAACCCTAACGCTTAACGTAACCCTAAACCTAACCCTAACCCTTAACCTAACCCTAACCCTAACCCTAAACCTAACCCTTACCTTTATGTGAATTGGCTTGCTTTAATTTTATTTTAATTTTAATTTAATTTATTTTTAATTTTATTTGTCGCGCTGCTGATGACGTCAGGTACGCGCTTTAATCGGGCGCGCTTTAGTGGACTGCAGTTTTGTCGTGCCACGACGAAGAATCTCTACAGACTTTTCGCTATAAAATTTGGGATGAACACCCTTTGAATGGTGTGGGAGTAGGAATGGATTTCCAGAGGAAAAATTGCAGACTACAGAAACCAGGAGCACGACCCAGGTGACCCTGGGAACACAGATAAACCTCCAAGTGCTTCAATGACCTTCTAAAAGGGTGCAAATGACCAGCTGTCTGCAAGGAATATAAATCCTTCCATTCCCCACTATCCTGTCGGAGCTGAAGAAGCTTCTTGGATGAGAAGCAAAAGGTCTTCAAAAGAAAAAAAAACACATGGAAGTCCAGTTGCCTCTTGAAAAAAGCACTTTTGGGACAACCATGGGACTGAGAATCTCTACAGACTTTTAAGAACCTGGGATGTTGTAATGTATTGACATAATACACTGTATGACAGATCCAAACAGTGGGGTCTTTTGCAATTGACAGATGGAAATTGTGTCAATGCCCAGATTTTGTAATTACTATTAATATTGTAGTAGCACTAGAGATCAAGAAGGCAATAAACTGTTAAAGAACAGTTTAGGGAAAATGTGGAATTCTGGAAGTTGTCATTACAACATAGCTGGAGGAACTATTTTAAATCAGTCTGCTTTACCCAAAGGATGGACAATTCCTCTCCCAATGCTCAATACAATATTTTACACCTTTAATAGCTGTTATTTCCCAAGAGGGAGAGAAAACTGAATCACAACAGCATCAATAAAGGAAAAGGTGTTACTCAAGGGAGATGCAAATATTATTATTATTATTTTTACTCTTGGAGCAATTGTAGTATAGTTTTCAAACTGGAGTTTAATTTGAATGGAAGAAGATGGCCACAGGGAACGGACGACGCCTCTGCTCTGTTCCTGTCTAGATAATTTGGGCTCCAACTTCAGTTCTCTAAAGCTGAAGGAGACAGAAGTTGCAGTCCAACATACAATAGCTGCAGGAGATGAATGATGGCAGGCAACATCCATCCCTTCCTCCAACCGCTCTGTTCCACAACTATTCAAGGACTGCTTTTAAGTGAAATTAAAGGAAGGTCTCTGAATACAATTACCAACCTCTCATCTCCTCATGTCACTCTAGCGTGCCTCTCTACAGAACATGAAGTTGTGATTTTAATAGAAATCAGAAACAGAAGCAGCATTATGGCAAGGCGGGGGGTGGGTGGGTGGGGGGAAACATCAGCTAGCTGTTTCTTCGGGGTTTGAATAAGAAAGAAACAGGAAGCAACTCTTGTTGGCAAAATCACAGTCTTTCCAGGGATGGGAAAGTGCAATATGCCAGGAAAAGGGATATTTCATTCTGGGGTGTTTTATATTCCTTTCAGGGCATCCCCAAATGCTTGCTCTTAGAGACAGGATATTGGCCTAAATGAAAGGCGAGGCTGCTTACTCCTGATTTACCCTGATGTGAGAGAGTAACTGTGCAGAGACAAGAATAGTTTAACCCGTATAAATCAAGAAGGAACAATCATGGAAGAAACCCAAAGCCAAGATTTCTCCTCCTGTACACAGCTGTGGCCATTTCAGCTGCATTCTTGGATACAGTAAATAAAGCTGGATTTTAAAAGGGCCATTTTAATTCTTTATTTCAAATACATGGTAGGATCAGCTCATGGGACATATATGAGGACGTATATGAAAAGAAGATTGTGAGAACGGGTGCTGGGCAAATGCATGGATGAAAGATAGAAAATAAAAAGAATCTAAATAGATTTCAGGGAAGAACTAAAATTCATAAAGGAGTCTAGACCAAAACATTATCCAAGTAGTTCTTGACTTACAACTGTTTGCTTAGCAACCATTTGAAGTTTGAAGGCACCTCAAAAAGAGATTTATGACCTGGATTAAATGTTCTGACATTGCCTCCCCCTCCCACCCACCAATTCTGGGTGCAACCAACTTCCATTTACAGCCATTTGCAGTCACATGACTGCGATTTACAATGATTTTGCCAGAAACCAGCATTCATCTCTGGTTTCTGAAAATTGCCAGGCTCAATTATGGACGGAGGTTGAGGCTACTTATAGCTCTATAACTCTAGAATCTATTTCACACACACACACACCAATGACCTCCTTAGAATAACAGAGTTGAACAGAGCCCCCAATATCTGTTTCAACTAAACTCTTATCTATGGTTACAGCCTAATTTTCATTGTTTTCCTGTTGTAGGAAGTTCTCACCCAGCCCTCTCCCAGAAAAATGAAATATCCTAGGAAATATTGAAAAGGCAGAATATTTCACTGGTTGTGAAAAGGAAGAAACGTGTTTTAAAAGACAGAATAGCTTCCTGCAGCTTCCTGCCCACCCCGCTTTGTCAATGAGCCATTAAAGCCTGAGCTAGTCCACTTTACATAATAAAGAGTTCTCCCCTTCGGCTCCAGTGGGATGGGATTAAGGCATGATAATATTGGCCCTTTACCCAACTTGCCACATGGCATCTGAGAACTCAACCAAACCTGGATTCAAAACGCAGCCTAGAGAGTTGCCCCTGCATGGCCCCATGGGAGTCTGACAACCAATCAGAATACAAGATCAAGATCAAAGGCCAGAGGGCGATAAAACCAAGGACTCAGTATCTCAGTCGGCCCTTCTCTTCGCTTCTCCACCAACATTGAAGTATGTGATCACCTTTTCTGTTCAGGACTCAAGCCATGTGGTCCTGTCCTCCATTAAACCATCTTTCGAAGCAGCCTCCATGTCTCCAGTGTCTTTTCCCCCCACTTGGAGCCGAACCCAGAAGGACATTTCTTTCATCACTGTCTTGTACTATTTTTCTAGACATAACATCCATATATCATAATTTCATTTCCCCCCTATTTTGTGCAAAAAGTCCAAAAGGGATTTCCAATTGATGTTAAACGTTTACTAGTATCTTTTCTGTAATCAAGGCTGTCAGATTAGCTCTCTCTGCAAGCTTCTTCGTTTTAGAATTTGTTTATGCACTTTTAAGGCTGGAGCAAATGTCAATTTTGTTGTTGAAGAGGACCTAACTAGCATTAACTGATTGACATAAAACACCTCGGAGAAATTCAGAGAGAAAAAGAGACTATTCCAGATTCACAGTTCAAACTTTCCTTATGCGTTGGATTCTAGAAAATCACTGATAGCGATTCACTACCGCTCTCTACCTTTGTACTAACATGTGGCCAATTAGTCATCATGGCGTAGTTTCATGTCCTCATGAAACACCTCACCCACAACATTATTCTTCAATCTTACCGTTCTGCTCTGTTCTGTTCCTTGGGAACCAAGAGATTTAACAGATGGTTCCTGTCCAAAATGATTAGGGACGGTTAACCTGAAAGAGTTCCAGCTGGAAGACAAGCTTAAATTTAATCAAAGGCAGTCAGTTTTGAGGGATAACATACCTCTCCCATAGGGAATAGCACACTGAGAACAAAGCTGGAGACTAAAATGTGTACCAGCCTGTGCGTCAAATATTTTGGTAGAAAAACCCAGTTATCCTTAAAGAACCAAACAACAAGTAGAAATAACAACGTAACAGGCAACAAAAGAAAATATCTATAATAGAATTCAGGTTCAGATTTAGGCCCCTTTCTGAAGGCCATTTCGAGTTGGGTCTTTTCCAAATGGCCAGCTCATATCACAATTAAATCCTAAAATACGGTATTAGGTACAACATGGTAACTGTTACCTTTCATGCTATTCTGTTATTTTTCATTAAGTTCAGAGGGCAGAGAATACTGGATGCTTGTTGAGCGTACCAACTCAATACTTGTCGGCCAAACTGGTCAAATATATTTCCTCCTTTCTGGTTTGATCTAAGATTGCCCACTTTTCTTATCTTCTCACAAAAAAGGCAATGTTCTTACCTAAACTTCTTTTAGTAAGCCAGCATTCATAGAACCCACCCCTATCAATATGCTGCAGGGGTGGGTTCCTGCCAGTTCTAACCTCTTCTATATAGAAGAGGTTCCACAAATCTACATGCCGTTTAGAACCGGTTCCAGCTCCCTCCCCCTGCCCGTCCGGACATCATCAAGATGAAGAGTGAGAGGAGGAATTCTGGGAGTTGAAGTCTACAAGTCTTAAAGTTGTCAAGTTTGAACACCCCTGGTTTTTTTTAAAGGGTTAGGGGTGCAAGGGTCTTGTAACTTGACAGCTTTATGAGTTACGTGTTTCAAATGCCAGAGTTTCTGAGTCAACATTTTGGTTGCTAAGTGTTGTTAAGTGAGTTTCACCACATTTTACAAGTTGGCCACGCCCACCCAGTCACATGGCTGGCAAGCCACTCCCACCCAGTCACATGGCTAGCAAGCCACTCCCACAAAGCAGGCCACACCCACAGAAGAGGTTTTAAAAAAATTTGAAATCCACCACTGATGTGCTGGTACCACCTCTCATAAGATAAAATACTAGGACTCCTGAGGAGCTGGAAATGAATTTCTGAATTGCTTAGTGTTTACCCAGTCCACAAAATCTCCCCCCTTCCACCTTCTTTTTTCCCCTGAGATTGACAAGCAACAAACTCTTTTGCCCCCACTGTGCTCCCCCACTCAGTAAGACATCTGTTGTCTGTTGTACACATAACACAAGACATCAGAAACTCACCAGGTAATTAAGTGAATATCTGACAATGGCAGCATGAAAAGTTTAGGGCGGGGGGGGGGACATCTCAAGGGTGAATGGATGGATTTTCAATAGAATCCTTCAACTGGGAATGTCCTGACTGATTTTTGAAGGAAGATAGAAGCGAAGAGGTGAGAATGAGTGACTTAATTCTGAGTTAGGCCAAAATGAAATACGATATATTTAGGAGGGAAAGAAAACCTTGGGCAGAAGATTCTGAAGAGTCATGAGAGAGTCAGAGCTCTCTGCATCACGGGTATATTAAAAAAAAAGATGGAAAGATAAATATCAGGATCATGCCTGAATAACATAGGAAACTGTATAATTTCTATGCACATGAGATGCTAGACAAAAGGTAGATAGAGACAGACAGAGGTGGATGTCACATGTCCTGTATCTGATTCTCAACCTTTCCTGCTGTTAGTTAAATGAATCTTTGTGTTTAAGAGGTAAACACAACTTCAGAATAGATTGGGCAGGCTTTTCTATTCCAACATCTTGATTTTGTTATAATGGTTTTGTTCGGATGAGATGTGTGCCCACAATTAGCAGATTTGATTTTGACTACTCAACCTAATTTTCTGGACACTTGAAATTTTCTGTTCCTGAAAGATACTGAACCATAAACCAACTTCCAGTGTTTATATCTTATACAACATTCTAGGTTAAAATGAGGATGGCATTGTGGTTTAGGATGGTTTAGTGCCGTGATGGTGAACCTATGGCATACGTGCCACAGGTGGCACACTAAGCCATTTGTTAGGGCATGCAAGGCATTGCCCTGTCAGCTCCAGTGAGCATGCGCGCACTGGCCAGCTGACTTCATCCTTCTTTTTCGGCTTCCCTGAAGCCTCCGGAGGGCAAAAAAACAACCCAACACGCAACCGGAAGTTCAGGAATGGACTTTCGGTTTGCTCATTGGGCCGTTTTTCGCATTCCAGGTGAGGGGGGGCTGTTTTTGCCCTCCTCAGGCTCCTAGAAAGCCTCTGGAGCCTGGGGAGGGCGAAAAACGGGTCCATTGCGAGGCCAAAAGCGGGTGTTTGTGTCATGCACGCGTCCACACAAGGTCTCGTGCATAGAATTATGGGTGTGGGCACACCCGCACACAGCCCCCTGCACTCCCCCCCCTTTGGCACACGATGGGGAAAAGGCTAGCCCTCACTGGTTTAGTGTGTTATGTACATTATAGCCTATATTTCCTTTGGTTTCAATGTTTATTTTGTTGAAATTCACACCTCTTTCCTCTGTACTATTGGTGTTTTCAGTGCTGATATCATTTTAATATCATTGCTCTATGTATGAATTTACACTGTTTTACTCCTTTCTTTTTTTTAAAAAAACAAACAAGTTTATGATAACAGTTGTAATGACTACAATCAAGTATGAAGAGTTGAAAACATCAAACAAAATCAACTTAATCAAATTATTGTTTTGGGCCCCAACAAAATCAAGATAAGATTTGTACAGATGAGTAAGTCTTCATTTTTTACTAAAAATACCCACCCACCTGTAAATTCCCCTACAAGACACTGGATTCATGGAGTTGCCTGGAAAGAATGTCTATTGATGAACAGGATCACATGGTTTGAGGTTGTGGGCAAAAAAAGGGCAGAGATGCTGAGAGTGCCTGGGTTTTATGCCTTCTGTTGGGCTTTGAATTTAGGCTTTGTAGGTTGTGTCTTGAATCCCAGGCCTGGTTGAATCTTGCTGGGTGATGATGTAATGAAGAGGATTTGGGGCAATTCCTGTTATGGCTGAGGGCTAATCCTACCTTTGTTGGATCTCGGGTGAGGGCATTTGCTTATGAATAGACCTAGCTATGTTTTTATCTCTTAAGTGCTGACATCTGTTGTGGGCTATTGAAGAGGGTGGGGGCTATTAATAATGAGTCTGCTTCAGTGGTGGGATTCAGCCAGTTCGCACCTATTCGGGAGAACCGTTTGGTAACTTTCTAAGCAGTTCGGAGAACCAGTTGTTGGAAGAAATCTCATTTTTTTTTTTTCCACTTTACAGGGCTAATCCTATAAGGAAGACAAGAAGGAAACATTCTGGTGTTGTTTCTAGCCTAATCTTTATTGCCCTGCTTACAGAAACTGCCTCTCTGGTTAACCCTTATTACATTGTAACAGCTAAGGTGAAGGACCCATCAACATGAGTGATGTTGAGTTGGCCACGCCCACCCAGTAACATGACCACCAAGCCCCGCCTACCCTGCTGGTCATTAGGGCAACTCAGCTTCTGCCAACCTAGCAGCTCAAAAGCATGTAAAAATGCAAGTAGAAAAATAGAAACCACCTTTGGTGGGAAGGTAACAGCATTCCGTACACCTTCGGAGTTTAGTCATGCCAGCCACATGACCACAGAGACATCTCCGGACAGCGCTGGCTTTTCGGCTTTGAAACGGAGGGTTCCACCACAAATGCGCACACAACAAAAGCGCACCTGACTAAACCGCAGTGTCTAAAGCGCGGTGACAAAACCGCACGATGAATGAGCGACGAATTAGCCCTAAAGCGCGCCAACAGAAGCGCGCCGACAGAAGCGCGCTGTAACGTAACCCTAAACCTAACCCTAAACCTAACCCTAAACCTAACCCTAAACCTAACCCTAAACCTAACCCTAAACCTAACCCTAAACCTAACCCTAAACCTAACCGTAAATCTTACCTTAAATTAAATCGCGCTTCTGTCGGCGCGCTGTTGTCGGCGTGCTTTTGACATCGCGGTTTTAGTGCCGCGGTGTTGTCGGTGCACTTATGACGTTCGCGCTTTTGTCGGGTCGCAGGAATGACTATCACATATGTGTGAGGGGAACCTTTACACACACACACACACACACACACACACACACACACACACAGACAAAATGAGGTAGCAGTGACCATGCAATCACCCCATTTTTTTTTACAAGAATTGGATTAAAAACAGGGCTGTAGGGGATGGCCAGACCTTGAATTCAGTTGACTCATATCTCCTGCCAATTTGTTCGGACTGTTAATAGTTCAGATTATTGTAGAGAGCATAAGCTTGCAATAAATCTTTATACCCATTTGACCTGCCTGGGCCTTCTGATTTTCCTGGCACTTGATGAGAGCAAGGTTTAATCACACAGTTGCTGTGTGAGCATTTGGGGTTTTGGGTCCACCCCATGGATGCCCAGCGGCCAATGTGAAAAATAAATTTCTCCAGATGAAAAAAAAAGAAAAAGACAGATATACATTATTGCCTTAACAGGATTTAGCTGTTTGGGATACGATGACAGGCCTGATGTTCTAAATAATACCCTCTAACTTCCAAAGTTTAATATTAATATTAATAACAAATGGACCAAAAATCATGAGCGCACCAAATTTCATAAGACCTTTCAATCCTTATATGAGCTTTTATGAGTTTGGGACAAGTTTTTAACAATTTTATTTAAAAATTGGGTCCTTGTAGCACTGTATGAAATTAGTAATCTGTCTTCTGCTTGATAAATTTATGTATGGTTGCTCTAGATGATTAGTAATGCAATGTTATAAATAGCCCATAATAATTTCACTAAAGGTTAATTCCACCAATGAAAGAGAGGGCAATCCATATACACAGCAACAAATTTGCATTTCTTTCACAGTCCTGTCTGATCTGAACACCAGCAACTGCTATTATTGTTGCTATCAGAAGGTGGCAGTAATAAAACACTTCACCTTGCCTGTTAGCTATACTAGCATTCTTGCTAACAACCTTTCACCTGAACTCGGTTTTATATGCTGTGTTGACAAATCAGAAGGAGAGTCAGTTCCTCTTGGTGAAAAGGTAGATCTGGGAAACCTTCTGAAACCCATTAATCTATGATCTGTCAGAAAGAGAGACCAAGTCTAGTTGGATTGGGGACCGCTAGATTATAAAATCTGGCCACTCCAAAGAGAGATTAACTCTATAGTTAAATGACAACTATAAAAGTGCAAACACACTTGCACTTTGCTCCTACTGTCCTCTAGAGAAAACCTCTTTCCATGGGAAACACATTCAGTAAAAAAAAAGAAAAAGAAAATGGTAATTTGAGCTGTAGACATATTTTAAAATGTTTTACAAAGACCTCTGCTATCACCAGTACTCAAAAACCTCTCCGTGGCACGACATAACCGCGAACGTCAAAAGCGCGCCGACAACACCGCGGCGCTAAAACCGCGATGTCAAAAGCGCGCCGACAACAGCGCGCCGACAGAAGCGCGATTTAACTTAAGGTAAGGTTTAGGGTTAGGTTTAGGGTTAGGTTTAGGGTTAGGTTTAGGGTTAGGTTTAGGGTTAGGTTTAGGTTTAGGGTTAGGGTTAGGTTTAGGGTTAGGTTTAGGGTTATGTTACAGCGCGCTTCTGTCGGCGCGCTGTTGTCAGCGCGCTGTTGTCGTGCGGTTTTGACGGTGCGGTTTTGTCACCGCGCTTTAGTCACACGCGCTTTAGTCTACCGCGGTTTTGTGGTGGAACCAACCTCTCTACCTATCCATTATGGCCTTCCATAAGCAGAAGGCAGCCCTTGGACTGTAAAAGGTTTAAAGGAAATCCTTTCAGAGCTATTTTCTGAAGATGTAAAAGATATGCCCGCCTCTGAGTTACCAAGAAGGCCTATGTAAGACTGACAAATCGCAAGTTCAATTCCTTGTAACACATCTATCAGTATGTATTTTTCTTAGTAACAATACAGAAGTGGATTTCCATTGAACTTTACAACACTTTTTCCCCCCAATTCATTCAACTCATTCTGTCAATGGCCAGGCAAAGCAGTGCTTATTTGAGAAACTGGATTTCTAGGTTATGAATAAGTCATGAAGAAAGTTCTTCCCTTGAACAGGACCTACAAGACCATCTCTGATGTCTTTCAGAGAGGTTTTTACTCAACAAGGTTTTGTTATTAGAATAGAGGTCTTCTAGTCCAACCCCCTGCTTAGGCAGGAAATCCTATACCATTTCAGACAAATGGTTATCCAATTGCTTTTATCGATGGTTGGAACAAAAAAGGAAAGACCCAAAATAAGCAATGATTAAGATTTATAGAATGGAGATTAGAATTATGTATGAAATTATAACAGTGAAAATGTATAAGACAAGAACAAAGCAACGTGGATGGAAATATGATATCTTCATATCTGTAAATGTTGAATAGACCAATTATAAATAAGCATGGTGATTATAATATTTAAGTTTATATTTTAGTATGTATGGCAAAGACATTTCCGGGACAGTTACACTGTGTCCAATGTTTAAATGTGTGTCAAATAAAGAACTTTTTCAAAAAAAAAAAAAAGAGGAAATATTCAATATTATACACCAAGGGTGTCAAACTGGTGGCCCAAGGGCCAGATGCGTCTTGCACAGGCCATTCCCACCCCAGCTCCGCAAAGGGGGGATAAACATCATGAAATGTAACTGGAAAAAATGGATTGACTATATACAAAATAAATACGGGACCAAGAAATTCCAGTTAGCCTATGCTTAAGATCAGAAATGATTTAAATTGTTTAAAGTTAGCTCAGCAAGAAGAAGCTAAGGTCAATGTAGAATGTCATTAATTTCTTTATTTCTTTTTTCTCAATAGATTTTAGACTGTGTTTGTTAAAAATCCATACCGTGTACAGGTTCTGGGAAGTCGGGGGGGGGGGAAGGGGGAGGGGGGCTGGGGGGGAGGGTGGAGGGAGGGAGGGGTATACATTAGGCTAGACAAGAATTTGGTGGTAAACTAGAACTATTTTGACATACAAAAAAATTGTACTCCGATGTCTTACTGATTGAGGAATGATGAAATGTTTGTTTTAAAAGAAAATAAAACTTCTGAACCAAAAAAAATAATAAAAATAAAAATGAAATGTAACGTGACAGCAATGTGACGCAGTGAGTTTGACACCTGCGGTACACACATTTAATGCATAATAGTAATTATAATAATGTCACATACTGACAAACAGTATGGTAGTTTCCACCAAGGTCCTCTGTTCTAGCGGGAACAATACTCAAATCTGATTGGTTGAATGGTCTGACAGCTCCCTATAAAAGGGCTGCTGCCAGAGAGAACCTTTGCTGGATTGTACATAGTTGTCACTTAATAAAGAGCTGTTTGCTGCTGAAGTCTGAGTCTGCCTCATCCATTCACTAACAATAACCACCCCAACAGCCATCCTACTGAAAGAACACACATATGACAGGTTGCTGCAAGAGGGCTCCACTGTGGAATGAAGGAATTGGTGTATTCTAAGTTCAGGCTCTTGTTAAACTATCAACTGCTCCCACTCAGAGTCCTTGGGGGCTGAAAGGGAGAATTGGGGCTTTAAAGGCAATTTATATGGGAAGTACTGGCAATGAAAGGAAAACTGCTTTGCCTGAGGTCCTTTCCCGTTCATCAAAATTATGTTAGTCTGGTAAGCGCATGCTGAGCAGAGGTGCCAAATCACATTTTATTGAACTAAAACAAAGATTATGACATTTTAGTATCTTTTTTTCCACGTTGCAAATGAAATACATGCTGTTTCTGCTCTTTTCTTCCTCCCCAATTTCGAGGTGGCATATGTGAACAAGGACCTTAGAAAGCATTTGGTCCTACTCTCTGCTCAGTGCAAGAATCAACTATTACTGCTTCCAAAACAGATGGCCATCCAGCCACTCTTTAAAGATCTCCAGTCAGAGGTCGGTTCCTACCAATTTGGACTGGTTTGGCCGAACCGGTAGTGGTTTGGTGGCCTGGTTCGCTGGAATTGGCAGTGACCCAGGCCTGCCAGGCCCCCGAACCAGTTCTCCTATGGGGCCGCCATCTTGATTTTTGGTTCTGCGCATGCACAGAACAATTGTAACTTCACAAATGATTTTTTTTCTTTTTTTAATGTTTTGCGCATGCACAGACCTATTTTTGTGCAAATGTGCACGCATGTGGAGCACGTGTCTGGTGTTCGCTCGTACCCGGACACAAAATTTTTGCGCACACCAAATGGGCAGCAATGCCGGGAGCAACCCCACCCCTGCCTCCTGTGAAGGAGAATCGTAACTTTTAGAGGCAACCTGTGCATTGTAACAACTCTTTACTGTCAAGAACTCCCCCCCCCGATGTTCAGCTAATGTCTATTTCTGAATAATTTAAACCCACTGTTTCTTGTCCTATCTTCTGAAACATCCTTAAACAACCCTGCCTCATTTTCTACATGATACCGTATTTTCCCGTGTATAAGGTGTATTTTCCCGTGTATCCTCCCCACTGCTCCAGTGCCTGACGGCAGGGACAAACTCCCTTTGACTTTCACCGTTGCTCCATGCCTCAGGCGCCTCCTGGTGGCCAACCAGCCTCTCTGGTCCCTGCTCGGAGTCTACTACTTTTTTAAAAAAATATTTACTTGAAAATTGAGGTGCGTCTTATACACAGGAGGCAAAGGAGAAGGCCGCACATGCGGGATGAGCCTCTATCTTATATGCAGCTCTATCATTCCTCTCTATTGTAGTTGTTTCCTGTATAACAGGCGAGGTGGCGCAGTGGTTAGAGTGCAGTACTGCAGGCTACTTCAGCTGACTGCTAGCTGTAGTTCGGCAGTTCAAATCTCACCGGCTCTAGGTTGATTCAGCTTTCCATCCTTCCAAGGACCCAGATTGTTGGGGGCAATAGGCTGACTCTGTAAACTGCTTAGAGAGGGCTATCAAAGCACTATGAAGTGGTATATAAGTCTAAGTGCTATTGCTATCACATTGCCACTCTAGGTTTCATCTCTATTGTTCCTGTGATGCATTTCCTGTTGTATTACTCTTTCTAACAAGATGGCTTCTGCACAGTGATGGCTTATAGTATGCTTACTACAAGAAACTACATGAAAAATGGGAGTGTCTTATACATGGGAACATCTTATACACAGAAACTTATGTAGTCCTTAAGATACTTGAAGACAGAGATCATATTTCCCCAGTCCACTTTTTTCCAGGCTAAATATAGGCAATTCCCTCAACCGTCCCTCAACATTTTTTATTGTTATTATCATATTTATGATATGATATGATATTATATCATATCATATTTATTATTGAATCTCACCGACTCAAGGTTGACTCAGCCTTCCATCCTTCCGAGGTCAGTAAAATGAGTATCCAGATTGTTGTTGGGGGTAATATGCTGACTTTGTAAACCGCTTAGAGAGGGCTGTAAAGCACTGTGAAGCGGTATATAAGTCTAAGTGACGTTGCTATTGCTATCATCTGGACAAATGCATTGTTGAGAACAGGGTATGATATTCCAAATATGATCTCTCCAACACAGAATAAAGAGAAACAATGATATTTCTTGATCTCAATACCATATTGCGTTTCTGTTGGTACTATATTGCATCTCTGTGGCTGAAGCATATGACTGCAAATGTTTTCAGATGTTTTCAACTTTCTTGTACTTCCTTTAACTTGAAGATTTCTAGCCATGAGATCCTGCCTAGCACTTTGTTTTTGAAATTGGGTGACCTGAATTTAGTGTGCGTGTACATTAGATTATGCAGTATCTGAAAACTCAGTGTTACACAATCACTTCCTCCCAAAGTTCCTTCTGCTTTTATCTCTTCAATTAGCAATTCCCAATTGGCTGGAATCACATCTAGGAGAGCAAATTCATTATTACTTCTTCAAACTTTTGTAAAATGGATCAGTCAGCAAAACCACAAGGAATTTTTGGGACCATGCAATCTTGCCTGAGATAACTTTCCAACAGATGTCTCGGTAGCTGAATTATCCTATCTTTGTCCCAAAGGTGCTTTTTCAAGTGGTAACTGGATTTTCTGTTTTTTTTCTTCGAAGACATTTCACTTCTCATCCAAGAAGCTTCTTGGATGAGAAACAAAACATCTTCAAAGAAAAAACAGAAAGTCCAGTTGCCTCTTGAAAAAGCACCTTTGGGACAACCATGACATGGATGACTGAGAATCTCCATAGATATCCCATCTTTGCTATGTCTCTTCTCTCTGAAATTCTGAAATCTTACATGGGGGAGTGTTCTGAACCCCCCTCTGACCGGTGAGTCACGCCGACACAAGCTTACTGTTAGCCACACTTTATTCACAGTAATTACTCACAGACAAGGCATTGGCAGCAACCCAGACTCCCATAGATAAGAGATAACACACAAGAGCTTCTCCAGCCTAGTATAACGGTTGTGTCCTGCAAAAGGTCTCCTCCCAAAGTCTCTTCTTATATACTCTCTTGGCAGGAGCCAAATCACAACCACCTGGGCCTGATTATCTCCTATGATTCTGTCTCCATAATTGCTGCCTTCGCTTCTCTGCCTTTCTCTGCCGGGCGTCAGGGACCAACTCCCTTTGTTCCTCCCCATTGCTCCAGTGCCTGACGGCAGGGACAAACTCCCTTTGACTTTCACCATTGCTCCATGCCTCAGGCGCCTCCTGGTGGCCAAGCAGCCTCTTTGGTCCCTGCTCGGAGTCTCCTGCTAGGCCACAACAGGGGAATATCATCCAGACCTTCTGCCCAGGGGTACTATTCATTTCCCTACCCATTTGCAAATGTGAGCATGTACGCACATGCTCTCACTTTGCTCACATGTGCCACCTCAGCGCATGCACACAGCCATCCGTGCATGCACTTTTGGCAAAAAAAGGGCCTAAATGGGATGCTGGGAACCAGTGCAGGAGGGTGGAGCCACCCGTGATTTCCACTACTGGTTTGGTCGGACTGGTCCGAACTGATAGAGTACCACCTCTGCTTCTGCCTAGCTTGACAGTGTATAGTACAGTGTATAGCGCTGAACAGTGATATCTTTGTATTTGTTGTTTCCCCTTCTTTATATTCTTATCCAAATGTTCTCAACTGGATCCTTAATGCCCAAATCCCTACATCTCAATACCTGCATGGACTTCCTTCACAACTTCATATATACCATTCATGTATGATATTCTACATTGTCACTATCTTTTAGTAATAAAACCCAGGGCTACTTTAATAGCAAAGGACTAGCTAAGTCTTCCCTGAGAGCTTACAGGCTAGGAAAAGAAAATATTTTCAATGGAAAGTATTAATTCATAAAAAGGAAACTATCGTGGCATCTCTTTATAAGTGAGCCACTGTCTCTTCTATGTAGAATTGCTGATATTTTCACAAGGGAAATTGGGCTTCAGCCATAAAAAGAATACAGAAAGTAAAACAAAGCCCATATTCTCTCAGTTACAATGCTTCCTATGTGTAGCGAAAACTCTTCGTTCAAGCATAATTTATGCATTCATTTCGCTGATGTGATCTTATCTAGGACATTTGACTGACTGACCCTGATATTCCTTTGAAGGAGTCTCTTTCGATACTTGCAATCATGTCACCCTTAAAACCATACACGATTCCAAAGTTATCATTGACTTATGACTTCTCATCCCTTGTAATTGATGAATTGTGACTGACCAGAGATCTTTTTATCCAATTTTGGAAGAATGCATACAGTAGAGAAATTCTACATGAATGGATGGTATAGTAATGATGGTATCTGGATTATTATATTTGGATTATTATTTACATTGAATAATTGGAAATATTCTGCAATTTTATAATTATCATTGTGCTCCATTTATTGTAACCTTAGGACACAATTTTAAATACCCAGTTTCTCCAAAAATAAGACCTGCCTGGATAATAAGCCCAATTGGGCTTTTGAGCACATGCGCTAAAATAAGCCCTCCCCTGAAAATAAGCTCTTCCTGAAAATATTCCAACACAGTGGCAGCCACGAGGTGACCATGCTTGCCATCTCCTGCACCTCAAAAATAATAAGACCTCCCTGAAAATAAGGCCAAGTGCTTATTTCGGGGGTCAAAATAAAATAAGACGCTGTCTTATTTTCAGGGAAACACGTAATAATTTATTTGAAAAAAGAATTAAGGGAAAAAGATCCACCTTTAATGATTATTTGGGCTTTCAACAGCTTGCCCCTTGAACTGCTTTTTAAAAAAAATCATTGCATATCAACACATCTTATTTTCATAGGGTTATTGTTAAAACATGTATGTGACATTTGTATTTTACATGATGGCATCATCTAGCTGCAAAAATAACATACAGATATCAGCAGAATCTGGTCAATAGCCTGAGAAGATTTTCTATTTTTGAACTGTAGAATAAAGGCTCATATTACTTAGAAAGCAAATGTGAAAATATAAAAGGGAGAGAAAATTATCATCGCTGTTAAAATATTTACACAGAAAGGACACTTGATGATGCTTTCTCTTTTTATATGGCTGCCTGCGTTTTTAAAAACAGGACAGAAGAAAACTTCAAAGTACATCCAAGGGGCTCAGATGAATGGCTGTCAACATCATGCTCAGGGATGCCAGCTTCAAAGCTAGCTTTTGTAGTTTTCAAGGGGATGAACCAGCTGCCTGCAATGTTCCTCTTTTACTGTGGATGAATAGAACAGTTGTGTTCCCTGGGCTGGTAAGCACTCTGTCCCTTTCATGAACAATTTTTTAAAGGAACAAATTTCATGTAAGAAATTAGCTCAAGGTGAACTGTTTTCTAAATCCAACTTTTAAACAAATCGGACTTTTATACTTCCTATTGTAGGAAGTTTTAAAAAAAACCTTTCCTAGAAAAATGAAATATCCTCGGAAATATTGAAAAGGCAGAATATTATATTTCCCTGGACCAGAAATGGAGAAACATGTTTTTAGGCAGGAAGCAGACTCATTCTTAATAGCTCCCACCTTTGTCAATGGGCCATTAAAATGTCTGAGCCAGTCTACTCTACTTAACAAAGGTAGAATTAGCATTATACAGAAACCACATGGCATCTGGGAACTCAACCAAGCTTGGGACTCAAAAGACACACAACCTACAGAGTTAGCTAAGGCCCTGGGAATCTGACAACCAATCAAAATAAATTTCTTACACAGGAACAGGAAACAGAGAGGTGGGGTTAAACAGAGAGTATAAAAAAAACCAGAAACTCTCAGCAAGCCCCTTTTCTCCCCTCTTTTCTTCTTCACCCAATCTCTTGAAGTATGTGATCCCCTTTTTCTGTTCAGGAGCTCAAGCCATGTGATCCTGTCCACCATTAAACCATCTTTCCAAGCAGCCTCCATGTTTCCAGTGCCTTTTCCCCCACTTGGAACTGAACCCAGAAGGACATTTCTTCCAACACTACAAGGTAGTCCCATGTATGTCTTCTCACAAGCAGGCTTGCTATAAACCTTATTCCCAGCTGAGTACATGCATGCATTCTTCCCTGACTGAGTGCCCTCCAGTTATATTGTGCCAGGAGTCTCTAGTCAGCATGAAATGGAGGGAGATGCAATTATACTTCCACACCTTAGAGAACATCAGGAAATGTTTGCAGATTTGCAGGTTCATCCCCCGTTTGAGGGAGATCAAGCTTTAGCTCAAATAAAGCTCTCAAAATGCAAATAAGATTGGTAAAGTTCATTACAGTTCATAGCTAGGTGGTTGTATCTATCAAGCCAGTAGAGTTTTCATGAAGCAGAAAAATAATCTAGGATTGCCCTCCATGTTACTGTGTTTTACCATGTTGTTTCACAGGGCATCTGTGAGCATCAATGTTTGCTTACTGTTTCTTGCAGATATACTCAGGCGATATCAAAGACGAATGTTTAATTATAAAGTGTAAATAAATTAAACAGTGTAAAGTCTGCCACATAAAAGACTTAAAATGGAGTAGACCATCTCTAAAAAAATATTCTTCATGTTCTTTTATATTACATCCGTCTGTAGTTCTTTAAAAAAAATTCTAATTCCCACAAATAATAAATATATAGACAAAATTGTTTGCTGTTAAGCTCTGAACTATGGAAGGCTTCATAAGCAGCAGCCTGCACATTGCTGGGGATGAATCTTAACTAGACATTGATTCAGAAAAATGCGTTCTATTCTGGTACTTGGAAAACATTTCTGCAATTCATAATTTTTAATTTTAATTCTAAATCCAACTCTCCAGAAGTGTTGACACTGCATCTTGTGGCATTTTCAGCCAGCATGAATAAATGAAGTTGATTGTACATTTTGAAATGAGGTGGTGGCTTTTGAATCCCATTTAGGAATCAAAGAGAAAATTCCTTCCTCTGTTTAAGAATACTTGACTTATCAACTTCTCTCTTTTGTCTAGGCAAGAATCAAACATAAGATGAAGTAAAATGGTAGCAAAATATCAGAACAATAAGCAACACGGTTTGTTATAGCAAATATCTATTTTGCTCTGCTTGCTGAGAAGTATGATATTTGAGCATGAATAACCCCCTTAAACACTTTCCTTTATTCAAAATTTCAAAGTCTTAGTGACTTCTATTGTCCTCATCTCTGCAAGAGGTTTAATCTCAAAAGGCTTACACAAAATTTCCTAGCAAGTCTTAAAGCAGGATTTGTGTATATTGGTAAACCACAATGAATTCAGCCACTGTGTTTATAAACTTTTGCTGACATTTGAAATGGAAGAACACGTTAAAGAGTGCATGATAATATGGGCTAAGAATTTCAGTTATAATATATAAATAGAGAAAAATGTGGTTAAAGGACCGAAATTCTCATTGTGTTACAATTTAAGACAAAACTTTTACAAAATGATACACTGTTGGTATACGGCACCAGAGAAATTGTCTAACATGGATAAAGGTAATTCTAATCATGCTGAAAATGTGGAAACCATAAAGAATCATTTTAACATGCATTGGGAAAAAGCAAAAAAATATTGAATACAAATACATATAGTATAATGACCCAAACTAGTAAAGATTAATATTCAGATGAAACTAATTTTTATTTGGACTTGTCGGTAGCTAATTAGAAAAGACTTATAAAAGATTGTTTCATGCATGAAGTTGGAAAAATGCTGAAGCCCTATAATGAAGGATTAGATTGTGAAGAAGACAGAATTTGCAGAAATGTCAAAACTGACCTTTCATCGGGGATAGGTCAACAAGTACTTTTATTAAAAGCTGGAAGCCTTTGTTGGAAATGGGGTGGGGGGGGATAAATTGGCGGTTTGTAGATTTGCTGGTTAAAAAGGGTTGCATATGGGGAAAAGGAAGGTATGACCTAACCTTAAAAACTGAGGAGAAATATTAAGTTTGTAAATGCTGCAAAAAGATCAAAATTTGCTTCTTTATATATCTGTTCTTTTTAATTTTACTTGTAGCATTTCCATACCTTTTTAAAAAAATATTTTCTTACTTATTTTAAATTCATGCTTACCTTTTATTTCTGTGTAATTTCTAAATTAAAAAAATATTTAAAATAAAAGACATAAGGAGAGGCTAGATAGCTAAAAAAAAACAGGAAAGGCACCAACCAACCAACGAAGAAAGGAAAGATTCATTTGTGTCTATTATGTGTAAAAGAGCTAAGAAATATGTGTTCCAAAATCAAGTTACATTTCTTGTCTGAAGTGGGGATTTCCAATTTAAATCTGAACAAATCCTTCACATGTGGATCAGAAAGTCAGTCACTCTTACATGCTGAGGGCATTAATAGAATGGAATAGAATAGAATAGAATTCTTTATTGACCAAGTGTGATTGGGCACACAAGGAATTTGTCATTGGGGCATATGCTTTCCGTGTACATAAAAAGACAAGACACATTTATCATGAATCATAAGGTACAACACTTATTGATAGTCATAAGGTACAAATAAGCCATCAAATCATACTAGGAAACAATCAATATAAATCGTAAGGATACAAGCAACAAAGTTACAGTCATACAATCATAAGTGGGAGGAGATGGGTGATAGGAACGATGAGAAGATTAATAATAATGTAGACGTAGTAAATAGTTTGACAGTGTTGAGGGAATTGTTTAGCAGAGTGATGGTGTCCAGGGAAAAACTGTCCTTGTGTCTAGTTGTCTTGGTGTGCAGTGCTCTATAGCATCGTTTTGAGGGTAGGAGTTGAAACAATTTATGTCCAGGATGTGAGGGGGTCTGTAACAGTGGTGGGTTCCAGGCGGTACACCCCGATATGTGCATACCGGTGCCTGCCGGAAGCAGCAGCCACCATACCAGAACGGTGCTTTGGAGGGCCCGCCCACCCTCATTCCTTACCTGTATTTGAGGAAAACAGGCCATTTGTGCACACATGTGCAGCGTACGGTGCCTGTGCAACACTCTGCCAAGCAGCTGGAGCGTCGCAGGCAGTGGGTGTGCATGCGTGTGCAGCGTGTGTGCCCGTGATGGATGCCCAGCCCCGTCGCAGCGTACCTGTTGCGATGGGAGCCAGAACCTACCACTGGTCTGTAAGTCTGAAGGTAGCATTGGGGCTCCCTTTCACAGTTGGTGGATCAAGTGGAACAGAAAGGGCAGCATTTGAAGAATTGAGATTTTAAAGGCCAGAGACCACCGGTGAAAAACCTTTCTCTGCCTGTGGCTTCTCTACCCACTGGGGCGTTTTGCTGTATATGCAACATACTCCAAGAAGGAGCTTTGTACTGTTGGGAATACTGCTAGAAAAAGAAGTCAGGGTTGCTTGTCTTTTATGGTGTTGATTTTGTAAAGGGAGACATTAAGTGTCCTGAAACTGAAATGATGCATATATTCTCAAAATAAGTTAAAATGCCGGAAGGCATGTAAGGGAGGATGGCTTGTGCAGCCTTCCTTCAATGCTCCAAGCCATTACCAATCTTCCATGACAAGCAATCAGGCAAATGGGCAGCCATCGTAACAGAGGTCTCAAACCTGGTCTTTGGTTCAAGATTTTGAACGTATGGCTTTAACCTTTTAGGCTCGCTGGCAGAGGCAGCAAAGGTCGGCTGCCACCAAACCCATTTACTCATTACGAAACACCCTGATTTGTGAGTTACAGCATTTTCCCAAGCCAAACAATTTGGGTTGCAAAGAGTTGCTTTGATCTGGCAGCAAAGGTTCGCATCTTTTGACCTTCAGCTCAACTTCCCACATTTGCTAATTAAGAAATCTGAAGAGTCCTCGTCTGGAGTTTTTGTGTGGATAGCGACTGCCTTAAATCTTAACCCATTTGTAGAAAGCTTAGTAAATAGGATTCTAAACTCAAAAAGAGAAAATCTGCAACAGTGATAGGAATACTAACTAACTTCGTGTTCACAAAACCAGTTTCTCCTCTTGTGCATTGAATGCAGACTCATAGGATTGTTTCACATATGAAGTATTAAATGGTTTTGTTTTCCTAGTTGTATGTCTGGACATAACCACTGGATTTTGTAAATAATGATGCATATACCCAATCCACTGTGATTTAATCAACAAACCATGGCTTTGAACAATGTGTGGCCTCAGTAAGTGGCGATCTAAGAACTGTCCACATCCTAATAGCCTCAAATAGACTAAAATACAACAGTCGCAAGTCTGGGTGGAAATTATAGGACTTGTAGTTCATCACATACAGAGGAAGACCAAAGTGGAAAAAAGTGCTTAAAGGTTTTGACAAAACTGGAGGCAGCTGATACATATATAATAATAAAATCCTACCAACTGACACTGCAGATGTCTTTTCATGTTAATAAAGCACAATTCCTAATGTTTTTACAGCATTTGTATATGCTGGAACATGTACAAAAGTTGAGAGTGTCTTGCTTTGTGTTCCTCTGTCAAAATATCCCTTGTGAAAATTAAAAGGAGGTCTGGTCTTCTTGTCAGCATTAGCTAAAGTACATTGCGTGGAGGTGAGAGGAAGGATCTTCCCTGCTGTGGTACCCTGACTATAGAATAATGCTCTCCTGCTTTTGTTCAGCCACTATGAAGACCTGGCTATTCAATCGCCCTTTGGGGGTCTTACTGAGATCAGCTTCACTGATTCCATTGAGACGCCTTAATTGCTGTGTGTTTTTTTTTAACTGCTTGTAAGTCACTTTCAGTTCTGTTGGTATAGCAGTCGCAAGTAAAAAATATACGTGATGTTAAGTAGTCAGGAAAAAAAGAGAGAAACTTCATCTGCTCAAAATAATGTCTATAAGAATTTAGCACACTTGCTGGTGTTTTCACGAACAATGTAGCATCTTCTAGTTGATGCAGTCCAGCTCCCAAGAATATGAAGGTTCAGATGGATGGCTTTGGGAAACAGAGAATAGGATTTAGGCCAAGGCTCGCTTGCTGAATGCTGCTGCCAGAGTAAGAATAGTTCAGAAACACAATTAACTAAAGTGTCCTTAGCCCTGGTTTTAATACCAGTAACTAACTAAAGAAAGAAATCACAAGCAATTGAATTCACAAAATACCGTAAATCCATGCCAGACAAATTATACAGTATTTGTGTATGAAGCTCAACCTCCTGGCTTCACATAAATAAAGCCCACTCTCATCCACTGTGTTTTTAAGGTTAATAGTTTATTGTGCTATATGAAATCATTTCATTTATTAAGCCATACCTGAGGTAAAACCATGGCTCAAAGCCCTTCATGAACTCCTCCAGTAATTTTGAGCAATCTGCTACTGCAAACACAATATGGTAGTTGTATACATTTACTCTGACTTGCAAACCATAGTAAGTTCATTTCTAATGCAATATTCTCTTGTGCATAGATTAGAGCAGTGTTTCTCAACCTTGTCAACTTGAAGATGTCTGGACTTCAACTCCCAGAATTCCCCAGCCAGCGAATGCTGGCTGGAGAATTCTGGGAGTTGAAGTCCAGACATCTTCAAGTTGACAAGGTTGAGAAACACTGGATTAGAGGAATTTACCATAAACCCTTTTAAGTTTGTGGCTGGATAAAGATATTGCAATGAACTGTAGTGTGATTTGTCTGGATTAGCATCTATTGTAAGTCTCTTGTAAGTCATAAAGAGCCATTATAATGGATGCACACTGTATCCACAACTTCATTGAATTAGGATCTGCTTTAAAACGTTTTTAAAGTCCAAGTCAAATAGGTGATAATAGTTTTTTTTCTGGTGATGTGCAAAATGTTTCAAATTTCAATGGTTTTTAATTCAAACCACAGTTGTTTTATATTTGAGACAGGTTGTTTGAACCATTTTGTAAGCTTTTTTTTCAAGCTCAAAACAGAATGTGTCAAACACTAAACACAGCTATTTTGAATTTGAAACAAGGCAACCTGTTTTAAATATGAATTGTTTCAAATGGGTCACTCTGAAATAAAAACATACTTCGAAAACTATTTGAAAAAAAATAACTTTTTGCAGACTGTTAGTCTACAAATTAATTTAAGTCCTATCCTTACTCATTGACTCGGTTCACACATTAAGTTCGGACATTATGTTGGCCCTTTGAGGGAGTCTGATAAGAAGCACAAACCATGAATAGTAGCAGTACTTTTATAGTAAGGTTATACTAACAAAATCAAAGTCTGAAAGCATTTCTCCCTTCATTTACCAGAAAATTTCCAGAAACTAGGGAGGGTCCCATATAAAATGCTTCCCATGCTGGGGTGAGCTTTAAAAAATTCAGCAATGGGTTCTCTGCCCAGTTCTTGGGTGGGCATGGCCATGGTGGACATGGCCTAGTCAGTCTCCTGCCCTACAGCAGACAGCCATTTTCATCTTCCCCAGGCTCCGGAGGTGTTCCCCCAGGTTTCCCCAGGCACCTTCCCCAGGTTTCCTCGAGCCTCTGGGAGGGTGAAAACGGCGTCTCCCAGGCTCCGGAGGCTCTCCGGAACTTTCAGGAGGCCAATTTTCCCCACTCCCCAAGCCTTCCCACTGGCCCTGCCCTTACCTCACATCCAAAATGGTCTGCGTGGAGACTCCTGAGAGCGGTGGGGGAGCAGGGCAGGGGATGGGGGTGGGGGGATAGGGCCAGCCAGGGGAGGGATTTGGAGGTTCTCCAAACCAGCCATAACATTAGCTATATGTTCTCCCAAACCCGGGTTAACCCATAGCAGCCTGTTCTGACCCCCTCCTCCGTCCAGTAACGAATGCCGAGACAAGCTTAACTGGAATGTCACAGCACTTTATTAGCAAGAAACCAAAACCTCGGTGGCTGAAAGCCAAGCATAACAAACAGGTAAGAATCTTGGCAGCAACTCAGACTTCGACAGATAACAGCTTCTCCAGCCTTAGGAATGACGTTGAATCCTGCAAAACCAGGCTCCTCCCAGTCTCTCTTTAAATACTATCTTGAGAGGAGCCTAATTACAATCACCTGGGTCCAATTATCTTTGGTAACTGCGTAGCTGCTTTCTATGTCGATCTGCCTGGCGTTGCCGGGCATCCAGGAACAACTCCCTTGGCTCCTCCCCACTGCTCCAATGCATGACTTCAGGATCACACTCCCTTGTCTCCTCCCCACTGGTCCAAGGCTCAGGTGCCTCCAGCCAACCAGCCTCTCTGCGCCCTGCTTGGAGTCGGAACCCTGTTCAGGGTCCTCCACATCCTCCAGAGCCAACTCATAGGGCCCCTTGCTGTCGGAGTCTTGTGGCAGCTCCAACAGCTCCTGCTGGGCCACAACAGCAGCCTACACCTGTTCCCGTGCCCCTTTTTGTTCTATGGGCTGAACTATCTTTTACATGACACTTGTCTAATCTGCAGCTCTTCCTCTTGTCTCCCAAGGTCTTTCTCCCATTATACATAATTAACAGTAACTCACTATATAAGTCAAAATAGACCAATTCACCCTATACATTAAATAAGTAACCAGCGATGTGCATTCCAAGAACCTGAAGGCTTCCTTTCCCCATCCAAAATCTTTAAAAAATCTCAGATATTATTGTCAGATTGCAATGTTTTATGTGAAAAGGAGGAGAAAGCCAATAGATGTACTAGTGGAGAACAATTTTATTAGCTATGATTAAATTTCAGTTCAGAGTAAATGAAATTAAATTTATTTTTTCTTCTTGTCTTCTCCATTACTTTTTGATCTGTGGTCTCTTTTTTGTTATTCAAAATCATGTATGGGATGAAAAGTAATAAACAAGGTTTTACAAACCACAACAGTTTGGTTGAAAGTTCAGAATTGCTTTATTTGTCAGCACTTGCTTGAAATTCAGGTTTCTTAGGTCTGACTCTCTACTGCATTATTTCAGCCATCAGACAAATGCTGCCCATCAAATCATAGAATCATATGGCTGGAAGGGACCTTGGAGGTCTCTAATCTTGAATGCTCTAGTGATGGAGCACCCACAATTTCAGGAGGCAAACTGTTTCACTGCTTAATAGTTCTTACTGTCAGGGAATTCCAGATTGAATCTCCCTCTAACAAGTTTCCACCTATGGTTTCTTGTTCTGCCCTCATGTGCCATAAATAGGGGCAGTCCTTCAAGTATTGGAAGACTGCTTTCATGCTGCCTCTCAGTCTTCCCTTCATTAAATTAAACATACCTAGTCCCTTTAGCTATTCTTTATGGGATTTAGTCTCCAGATCCCTTATCATTTTTCTTGTTCTTCTCTATACTCTTTCTAGGACCTCAGCATTTTGGGTGGGGTGGGGTATTGTGGTGACCAGAACTGGGTGCAGCATCCTAAATGTGGCCTCACCAGTGTAATATAAACAGTACTACCACTTCCTGTAATGCTATCACTCTATTGAGATAGTCTAGGACAGCGTTGATGAAACTTTTTGGCAGTGGGTGCTAAAATGGGGAGGGGAGCACCAGCAACCACAAGAGCAGTTACCCAGCACACATGTGCATGCCGGGAAGCTGAGCATCCGGTTTCCAGCATGTGCATGCAGGCCAGCCACCTGCTTTTCTGGTTTCTAGTGCTCCTGTATGCATGAAGATGCGCCCGAAACCGAAAAAGCAATGTGTGACAGCTGGCGTGCCCAGAGAGATGGCTCTGCGTGCCATTTCTAGCACGAGTTGCCATAGGTTCGCTATTACGTGTTTAGGACCACATTGGCTTTTTTGGCCGCAGCATGTGCTGACTCATACTTAAATGGTGGTTTACCAAGACACCTAGATCCCTCTCATAACCACTATTGTTGTTCAAAGTACTGCCTATCCTGTAGCTGTGTATCTGGTTTTTCTAAGTGCATGACCTTACTTTTGTCACCACTAGTGAACCATATATTCCATTCTTTATTCCCTATTGGGACTTAACATGTCTTATACTTGTATAAAAGTTATTACTATAAAAATTAAGTCTCATCAGATGGTATGGTCGCATCTGGCTACTTCGACTGAATCAGAATTTGAACAGGCTCAGGTTAAGTTTACACTTAAACTTCTCACAGTCTTCCATCAATCAGAGACCTGTAACTACACTCAGAAATGGGGAAAACATCCTGGAAAGAAGAAATAACAAACCATGTATATTTTGTTCCCAAGAAAATCTATGAAGTTCCAAGTGTTAAACTGAACTCAAAGAAATCTTCACATTATCAGCATTAAATGGTGCATTTGTGAGTTTCTATGTGGTTTGTAACCAATTACTATCAATATTTTAAAAAAAACATTTTTATACTCAGTATATTAAAGAAGCAAACCAGGACACAATGGGATTTATTTCTGATTAAATCTGTATTGTTTGAGCTGTATGATCTCCAATGACTTGGGCTGTGCATCTGTGACTATATTTGGCACTTTGCTTGGATTGTAAAATGAAAATTCTGCTATAATATGATCAGGTTGACTTTTTCATTAGTTGTGTTTTCTCAAGTACTGAGCATTCTTTTACATCAAACCAATTTTGTACACAAAAGGTATATATGAAAATGTACCTTTTAGTTAGCTATTCACTGAAACATCCTTGCCTTCTCCTGTAATAGTCTCCAGAGCTTATTGTGAAATCTGATTTCTGTTAAAATGTTCCTTTCAATGCTAATTGAAAAAATTTGGCTCAGTGACAGTTTCTCTATCCCTCCCTTATCATAGTAACAATTGCAGATGTTATAGTCTAAAAGGAAGATTAAAACAAAGAGCTTCCTTTTTAAAGGAACTATACTAAATTGTTCTAAATATATCCACAAGCTACATGCTTTCATTTAGAGAGATTTTGAATGCAATCCAAAATTTCATTGGAACCCCTTTTTCCTACTTGCCATGCACACATTTTGCAGACAGGGTGCAGTGTGCAAACTCAGATAACAACTAATCATGGCTTTATATAATGTGTGAACTTGACCGTTGTTTTTCAGCTGTATTGGAGACTTTGAAGAAACAGGCTAACGATTAAAAAAAAAGAAATGAAATTCACAGGCATAGCATAGATATATGACTTGACAAGAGTACTAACGAAAAGTAGTTAATTACCAATGGAATATGAATTTGCATATGTGATGCAGCTGTAAAGAAGAAAATGCTTATACATTAAAAAAAAAGCTTCGTTTTCAAATCGTAGAAAGTAATCTTCCCGAGGATTTTTCTGGTGAAAAAAAGGGATATAAATGAAACAAAAAAGGAATTGATTGTAAATTTGATGACAGCTAGATTAGTGATGGCTATATATTGTGGATGTAATCAGGATATTCAAAGAAATGAATAGTATAATGAAATTTGGAGTATCACAACAAATGATAAATTAACAATAGAAATTAAATTTTAAAAAGGGTTGTTTAAAGCAAATAATTATAATGAAATATGTTTTTTTTTAAAAAATGAAATCAGTGTTGATGGAAGACAAAGGGAATAAATCTACTCAAGAATATATGTTGTTTTGAAGGGGATAAGGGCACAAGTGGAGTATAATTGTATATCTTTTAGTTGTTATTGACGAAGAAATATAAGGGTAAAAAAAAGGTCTCCGGAAGGGTGGGGGTGCACTATAATATTAGTTTTTTTTCCCTTTTCCTTTTTTCCTTTTTTTATTTACGATGTTTGTATTATTTGTATTTTTTAAAAAAATTAAAAAATATATATAAAAAAAGATTTGTCAGCTCCTACAGAATTCATTTAGAACATCTGGGTAGTTGAATATTCCTCTTCTTTGGGCTTAAACTTGGAATCCATTGGACTGCAGTAATGTTCCATATATTATGTTCATTGGAGATAATAGCAATTACAGCATATGTATGTTGCTTTTTCTACTAATTTTACTGATTCATTTAATGTTTTTCAACATTTTTTGCTTGTGCCTCCTTTGGAAGGTGTGATGTTAACCAAATCAGTTTATATTTCAGATTCTGGATTATTATTATTATTATTATTATTATTATTATTATTATTATTTCATTTTACTTTTTGAAAATGACTTAAATTGATTGAAAATTTGGTCTCTTCTATTGTTTAAATCCCAGCATAGGGACTCTGATAGTCTTGCTTTTTCCAAAAGACCAAGGGAGGCAGAAGAGGATGGTCAGAGGAATAGAGTAAGACAATTCAAAGAGGTCAGAGTAAGGTCTGGGACTGAAGCGATTGTGAATAAGAATGCCTCAAATAAAATGTCCTTTCTGCTGTGAATTCTTTAGCCCCTTGTTAGGGTTATAACCTACTTTTTATTGTCCTTGGTTTTCGGTGACCTGCTGCTTAGCTTGATGAACAAATCACACAGGGGGACCGTTGACATTAGACGTTGGGACTAGGGATCTCAAATGGGGGTGGGTGAGTCAGGACAAGTAACTTGGGCGAGGGGGAGGTCGCTCAACAATTTTAAAGCTGTTAAGTTTTGGAGAGCAAAGGATTCCAGCTTTGCCTGAGTAGATCTGGCAGAACAGGAATCAAAGCTCCATTTTTGAAAGGTGACCAAATCTGTAGGGCTTAGCATTAGCCTATCTTAGAAGATTGTTTTAGGACTCACTGAAAGAAGCATTTAAAAGTTGCTGATTTGCTAGCGTGAATTTGAATGCCTTTGAGCTTTAGAGTCAAGAGCCTCAGAGATGACTTTGAGTTGGGAACTCATATACAAATTTATTAAATAAATATATATGAAATAAACTAGAACGGCATCTGCGTATCCACAGAAGAGGGAAGACTAGGAGTTTGATGTTCTTCTTATATGTATGCAATACATTTCAAGCAGGGGTGAAATTCAGCAGTTTCTGACAGGTTCTAGCAGAAATTTTGAATAGTTTGGAGAACCAGCAAATACCACCTCTGGCTGGCCTCAGAGTGGGTGGGAATGGAGATTTTACAGTATCCTTCCCTTGCCACGCCCACCAAGTTACACCCACAGAACCGGTAGTAAAAAAAATTGAATTTCACCACTGATTTCAATGCTTTTGATACCCCTCCTGAATCAGGCACTTTCAAATGTTGATTTCCCTTTATTCTTGCATTACCTTGATAGAAAGGTTTTGTGTTTCTAAGCGAGAGAAAGCAAATCTACCCAATTTTCATTCCTCATCATTTGGTATTTCTGAATTTGCAACCATGAGTCATAATATTTTGTGATTTAAATGTTCCATCCAATTTTTCACAAGCTGAAATATGTTGCCCCAACTATATATAACATGTAACCCACTCCTAAAGCCTTAGCAATAGTAAATGGAATATATCTGCCAGTTTCCAAGGCATTCAACAAATATAGGAAGTAATAAAAATAATCAGAGAATTCTTTGAAAATCTGAATGGCTTATAGTTGCATGAATGTGACAAAGGCAGCAATACTTTGATGATCTCAAAGAATGCTTTAACAAGATAGAGTAAAACCTTTAGAAAACTAACTTTTGTTGGTTTGAAAATATGTCAGATTTCAAGGCACAAGAAAATGTGGCTATTGATTCTAGAGTCCAGAGTAGAAAATTCACTTCCATTCTTTTCAAAGCAATTGCAAGTTGATAGTGAATAGTTATTTCAGATTTGATGGGGATTGTTTACTTGACAAGGGATTATGAATAATGGGAAACATATAATATTATTTCATTTGCTTGGAGTGGTTGCAATTCTAGAAATGGTTTTAGGTTTTATTTGTTTATGGAGGGTTTTATTTTATACCCCCAAGTATCCACTAGAGTTAGGCAGCTATAATAAAATTTAATAATAATAACAATAATTGGAAAAACATGTGAGATGGAGATGTTTTGAAATCTTGATAAAGGGAAAAATCTAAGAAAGCCACAAGTGACTTCTCATGATGAGCAATTAAATATCCTCCTTAGTGTAGGAGTGATGTTGAGCGCTAGAATTTCTTAAGTCAGGAATGTTGGTTATTTCAACACTTGTCATTTTTCTCATTCCGAGGCTGAGGTGAAAATGGAGAAATACCAATTAAGCTTTGCAAAAGGCACAACAAGAAAAACCCTTGAATTAAACTGCCATGGATATAAGAAGGATCAGTACATGCAGGGGTATAGGTTTGTGTTTGTATCAAAATAGTTGAAATGGTGGGTACAGGTGATGTCATAAGTATTCGGAAAAGGGACAGGGCTTTGACAGTACAGTTCTGATTAACATATCTTCCACCCTCTTGTACACATCATTTTGACTGTTTAGTCAACTACTTTAAAGTGGTTTCATCCTAAATCTATTCATACTATGTCAGATATCTAAAAAGCTTCTGTGAAGTTCAGTTGAAAGAGCGTGAAAATAAATATATATCAGGAATGGACAACCTGTCATTGCCTAGATCGATGTTTCTAAGGCAAACAGGGGGCAAATTTAACATGAGAAAACTTCAAATTCTGAGAGTCCCCTAGGCAGCATCTTAAAATGGCTGAACACTAATCTAGATCAGAGGTCAGCAACCTGCAGCTCTGCAGCCGCATGTGACTCTTTCATCCCTCTGCTGCAGCTCCCTGTTGCCGGTCAGCTCCACAACTGATAGGGTTAGGGCTTTTGGTTAGGACAGGTAGAGGAAAAAGGACGCCGGGCCAGGAGGAGACTCTATGGTTGGGGAATCGGACTTCCGGTCAGCTCCAGAATTGAATGGCGGCGGCGGGGGGGGGGGCCCTTTCAGTTAGGGCCTTTGTGGCTCTTTAAGTATTTAAGGTTACCTAGCCCTGGTCTAGATGATCACTATTTATATTAGCTGGAATTGATGAGGATTGGAATGCCAAAAATTCTGAAGCTTCTATGGTTCCTCATCCAAATGTATGCCAAGTATATACATCTCTATAGTAAAAAAAATAGTGTTGTATGTGATAGCATCTGCATTTCTTATGAAAAGCCAACACCAGCTGGAGCCGAACAAAGCCATCTTAGTACCTTAGTAACAATAATTCTACAAGAACTACTGTTCTGTTACTTGGAACTTGGAGATAGCATTGAATCTTCAAGGCAAGCAGCTTTTTTAGGAACTTGGTCTTCATGAAGTGGTTAAGAATGAGAAACGAACATAAAAAGCCCTTGTTTGTAAAATGGAAGGAAACCAGTGGTGAGATTCAGCCGATTTGGGCCGGTTTGGGTGAACCAGTTGTTACATTTCTGGCTGGCCCTACCCCTTCCTGCCCCACCCCTTCCAGAACTCCCCCCTGTGCTCCCAGGAGGCTGCAGGATGGCCATTTTTGCTCTCAGGAGGCTGCAGGGTGGCCTACTAGACCCGAAACAGGGCATGGGGTGTGTAAAGGGGCCACTCATGGCCTGTTTTTACTCCCAGGAGGCTGCAGGGAGGCCTACTAGGCCCAAAACAGGGTGCGGAGGGGGGCAGTGCCCCGCCTGCAGCCTGTATTTGCTTCAAAGGGGTGCATGAGGCTGAGTGCTGCCTGTCACACCACCTGGCCACGCCCACAATGGCCACACCCATCCAACTGGTCATTAGGGCAGAGAACCGGTTGTTAAATTATTGGAACACCACCACTGAAGGAAGGTGTGTGCGTCCATGCACACATGCACTTAACATTTAGACCAAGAGCATACAAAACTCTAAACCACTAGAACAGATGTCTGAAATCTAGAATGGTACATCTGGTACTTGTGTTTGGATAGCAGAAAATATTCACAGAGATTGTAAGACAATGTGAGATCAGCAAGAAAAGATAGAAGAATACAGTTCAGTTCAACAATTTTTCAAGATAGAGATGTAGCTTTCAATCTGTTTTCTCTTCTGTGGCTGATAATAATTAACTAGCTCACTTATTAGTCTTCTGGGGAGAAGCATCAACCATGCCATTAATCAGCATGTCATAGAAAGTAATTTGAGTGTTAAGTCTCTTGCTGCTAGAGAACAAAGTTTTAAAGAAAGAAAAAAGAATTGTAGTTGGGTTAATGAAAATATATTGAATGAGTTGATTTACAAAGTTACAATTTAGATTATTTGAAAACAATATTAATGTGATAATTCATTGTAGAACAGATTTGCCTAACTCGCTATATATGATGACTACTATGAATAACTGAAGTGGCCTTTTGTAAATGCAAGTTCTGAAATTGTAAATGTAGCCTGATCAGCTATATGTGTCCCCTTATAAATATTTCTTACTGACCATAGCAGTGTCAGTTTCTTGGATCAAATTGGTCGTTTTTTCTCTCTTCTTGGCTGCAATAAGAACATTTGTTGGCCTGATTCTGTGTTTGAATTAAAGGATTGGCCAGATAGGAAAAAAAACTTTTATTTTCTTCTTCCACAAAAGCTGCCTTGAGTCCTTATATAAAAAAGACAGAGTATAAATTTCATAATAAAAGGATTTAAAATGCTGCCTGATTGGGAAGGGGAACGGAATCCCAAATCTCTTTCAGCACTACTACTCTGCTTAAAATGTCAAGATCAATAAGAGAGCATTCAAGGTTGCCCAAATCACCTGTTTTTCATTGACTAATGAGTTGTTTTTTAAATATTAAATGGCTGGTTTAAATATAAAAATGGCATGTAAGAATGCCTTTACCTTTCTCAGGGTTTTGTTTTTCTTGCAACAGGCATTTTTCTGCAATATTGAAAGATCTCACTCTTGGTTTGGGAAAAGATATGTATAAAACTCAATCCAAACCCATGGTACTATGAGATATGACATATTGGAAATGCAAGACTTTTGGCATATAATATGTTAATGTTACAATGTGAACTTTGCCATTATTACTATTAATTTTTTCCCTCTTATTTTGGCATTCTTTTATTTGGGAGAAGGTCAGTATTGTAGGAACAGTTTGCCAATAATTTAATAGCAATAGCAATAGCAGTGGACTTATATACCGCTTCATAGGGCTTTCAGCCCTCTCTAAGCGGTTTACAGAGAGTCAGCATATTGCCCCCAACAATCTGGGTCCTCATTTTACCCACCTCGGAAGGATGGAAGGCTGAGTCAACCCTGAGCCGGTGAGATTTGAACCGCTGAACTGCTGATCTAGCAGTAGCCTGCAGTGCTGCATTTAACCACTGCGCCACCTTGGCTCTTAAGATTGCCAACCTTCTTCCTTGGCAAAATGTTTTGGCTTTTACATTCTTTGAGTCCAGTCATTTATGATTAAATGCTTAATTGTCACTATTTCTGCTCATGCAATTCATATTTTTCAAACGGTTGTTTAAAATGAAATATAGAATGAGGAATTGATCTGGATATGATTCCTTGTTTGCACTAGTTAGTTGGACTGTAATGTTGTGATGGCATCAATCCAAATCAAACTTGCAATTTACTTTTGTACAGTAGTAGCTTTTATTGATTTGTCAAAAACCATATCATACTGAAAACACATCACATCAAAGGCAATGTAAGAGAAAGAGTGCAACTGGTTCACCATCTTAGAATAAGTTTAACCGAGTTCTCCATCTTTCTCAGCAACCTCAATCTATTCTTAAAAAATTATACTCATTTGGACACCCATAAATATAGCGGTATTACAAACTACATTCATATGAAGAATATAATATATTAAGGCCCGAGAGAGATGTTGTGACTAGTAACGGTATTCAAGCCAGTCTTTCACCATGGCATATAATTGACAATAAAATAAAATGTGTACAATAACTTCTATAGTTGGGATACAAACACACACACACACACACACACCTTCCTTCCTTCTATGGTGTTTTTCTTGAATTATTCATATTTTATCTCAGAGTCTATATGCTTTGGTAAATGCATTATTTCAACCTATATAACTTTGGAATAGCTACTTAGGAAATTAACAACGGTGTGAATTATCTACACCCTGCCCAATTTAACAATGAAGGTAAGTTCATTGTGGTTAAAAAAAAGTTAGCCCTTTTCCTCCCCCGAAAAAATCAATTCTGGGATCCGTGAGATTATAGATTGTGAGATTTCAGCATAAAATGTCGACATTTTATGAGATTATGCTTCAGTTTAAGGAAACATCTTAACCATCATGCAAAACCATACAGCAGGAGCATCAAGCTCAAGGCCCATGGGTCAGATTCAGTCCACACGGTGCTTAGGTCTGGCCCACGGGGCCATCCTGGAAAAGTGCCTCTGCCAGCAAAAATGGACCTTGGAAGGGCCGCACGTGGCCCTCCTGAACTCCGTTTTTGCTGGCAGAGAGTTGCAAGAGGCCGCCACAGCCGGAAATGGAGCTCGGGATCCTATGTTTGCTGGCAGAGTGCTCAGGCCACAGGCACCCCTGACATGAGTGATGTCAAGCTGGCCATGCCCACCCTAGTCACACCCATCCCAGCCCCCCAAGGTCAAACACAACCCTGGTGCGCCCCTCAATGAAATCGAGTTTGACACCCCTGCTATACAGTGATACCAGAGGTCAGCAAAGATTACCACCCAGGTGTCTTAGTTTAGATGAATCTTCACAAATAACTATGTTAGACTTCAACCCTCAATAAAAGTCAATCAACATGAGATTATGACAATTGAAATCTAAAATATCTTAAATCTTTCCATGTTGGAGAACCCATTGCATAAATTACTTCTTTAATTGATTTCTGGTAGAAAAAAGCTGAATAAATCCAGAACTAATGAAAAAAAAAACCTTCAGATACATATGCAGGCCAGTTATGATTGAGTAATCCTATTTTAATTAAAGCAAGGTGCCCTGTGACTAACTGAATAATGTGAGTGTTTGAACTTGATATTCAATGTTTTATCTTAATAGAAAGATTACTAACCAACAGGAAGCTAGTTTCTTAATATTTTTTAGTTAGTTTGCTCCAGTTTTTTCACCTATATCTAAAGCAGACTTTCCTTACTTAGTACCCTCCAGATGTTATGTATGGGTGTGAAGATGTTAAGGGTTGCTGACAAATTTAGCATTGTTTGGAAACAGCTGCTAAGTTGCCATTGCTTACTTCTTATTTCTCTCCTCCAGTGGGAATAGCTAAATAATAGTCTTCCAGGCAAACTAATAGAGGCCTAGTTAGGGTTGAGCCTCATTGTAGGAGCATTTCTGCTTTAGCAATTTATAGCATAATCTAACCATAACTGTGATAATATATTAAAATGAAGAAGGCTTTATATTACCACAGCAATGGCTGGACAATGCTACAGATTGCTGGTGGGAAACACTGTCTGATTTAATTATACCACTAATAAATCAAAGTTTGATTTGTTGGTATGCTACATGGCAAAGGAATAGACACTACATTATACGTTAAATAAATAGGATGCTGGAACAGTAACATACATAAGGTAAAGGTAATGTTCCCCTCGCAAATATGTGCTAGTCATTCCCGACTCTAGGGGCAGTGCTGATCTCTCTGTTTCAAAGCCAAAGAGCCAGCGCAGTCCGAAGACATCTCCGTGGTTATATGGCTGGCATGACAAAATGCTGAATGCACACAGAATGCTGTTACCTTCCCACCAAAAGTGGTCCCTATTTTTCTACTTGCATTTTTACTTGCTTCAGAACTGCTAGGTTGGCAGAAGCTGGGACAAGTAACGGGAGCTCACTCCGTTACGCGGCGCTAGAGATTCGAACCACCGACCTTTCTAATTGACAAGCTCAGCGTCTAAGCCACTAAGCCACGTACATACATAGAAAGAAAGAAATCCAAAAGAAAGCTAAAAGTGTAAGAAAGAGGAAAAAAGTAAAAAAAAACAATTGTATAAAAGAGAGGATTCTAATCTTCTTTACAGCAATTGTAAATGATCATTGTAAGATCGAAGATGGTAGATTCAATATTACCCAAATGCAGGCATGGTTGGGTGAAGATTATGGAATTTGCAGAAATGGGCAAATTGTTTTCTTTGAAAAAAGACAATATGTTTATTGCTGACTGGAAACTCCTTATGGACTTTTTGCATAAAATAGAAAAAAAGGATGTATGGTTTTGAAGCTCAGACAGGATAGATTTTAGAAAGAAATAAGTATTGAACTTTAGAGTAAGAGGGAATTTATAATCGAGAGATAAATGTTCTGAAAAATCTCATTTATTGCTGTCTTGAAAAACATCCCTTTTCAAGCATTACAGGTAATCTTTAACTTAAACTTGTTTTTTTTTTACAAGCGGTAAGAATTAGATTATAAATTATGATTATAAAAATAAATTAATGTTGACTTGGTTACACTTAATTCAGGAGTTTTATTGTCCTGTTGCTTTCTTTCAGCTCTTTCATGTTTCTAACCTATAGATATCAGATTTCTTACAATCAAGAATCCATTCCTTGACTTGTTTTATCCACTTGAGTGAACAGGGCATGCAACTTCTTGCTCCTAATCTAATTTCTACAGAGATAAATGGACCATTGCCCATTCTGTTACATTCTTAATTCTTTGTCATGTTGCCAGATTGGCAAGTGGCAGGAATACCTTTACTAACTTCTCCAAAAAAAGGGAAAACCAGAATCTTAATATGGACCTAACGAAAACGTTTACATTCAGAATACTTAGTTAATTTTGCTGGTAGGTTGACTCCAAATGAGTGACAAAATATTAGTACTATATCAGTGGTGGGATTCAGGTTTTTTTTGCTACTGGTTCTGTGGCATAGCGGGTGTGGCAGGGGAAGGATATTGTAAAATCTCCATTCCCACCCCACTCCAGAGGAAGGATACTGCAAAATCCCCATTTCCTTCTGATCAGCTGCATCTTGGGAGACAGAGAATAGATGAGGGTAGAGCCAGTAAGATGTGGTATTTACCGGTTCTCTACACTACTCAAAATTCCTGCCACTGGTTCTCCAGAAATGGTCAGAATCTGCTGAATACAACCTCTGTACTATATCTCAGAAATCAATTATTACTCCATGTCACATTGCTTCCAATAATTGCTTCTTTGTTCAGGTCAATGCAACTAATAAATTTCTGTTCTGTTTTTTTTAGGTTAACCCTTTCCAAAGTTCTCTGTAAATGCAATTTTAATTAGCAGTTACACTAATTAGCAATTATTATAGTTATTATTATTGATGCATCAATAGATCTGATAGTAGGGGCATGCTCCAAAACTGATCCTTCTAGAAATGTACTCTTGTGGGACACAGGAAGTAAACCTTTTCAGTTGCAATGCTTTCTTCCGAAGTACTATAGTGGCCAAGATTTATTTATTTTATTAATTTGTTTATTTAGTTTGTCAAACATGTACATTATAACAGGTATAAGTATAAACATGGACATGAACAAAGAAAATGAATACAAATAAATGAGGACAGTAGGACTGAGACGGTAGGCACGCTGGTGTGCTTATGCAAGCCCCCTTTATGGATCTCTTAGGAATGGGGTAAGGTAGAGCATTCCAGGCGCTAACCACTCTGTTGCCGAAGGAGTATTTTCTGCAATCAAGTTTGGAGCGATTTACCTTAAGTTTGTATCTGTTGTTTGTCCATGTATTATTGAGGTTGAAGCTGAAGTAGTCGTTGACAAGTAGGATATTATAGCAGACAATTTTGTGTACTATGCTTAGTCAGATTGTAGGCGGCATAGTTCTAGGTTATCCAAGCCCAAAATTTTGAGCCTGGTGGCGTAAGGGATTCTATTGTGATCAGAGGAGTAGAGTACTCTTCTCTTGAAATACTTTTGGACCCGCTCTATTGTATTAATGTCCGATAAACAGCATGGATTCCAGGCAGATAAGCTGTATTCGAGAATTGGTCTGGCAAAGGTCTGTAACGCAAAGGTTAGCTGAAGTAAGAATATAAGCATAGTTGTGGTTTTACTTAGTAACTATCATACTTTGCTTAATAATCAAGTTTCTGGTGCCAATTGTGGTTACTAAACAAGGGCTACCTGTATGTGCATACAGCATATGTCACTTGTTCCTGTTGAATTTTTGTTTTCTTGGGGTTCAGTCTAAAGTTTCCTCTGTAGTGCTGAAGAATTAATTGTAGATGGTAATTGTGGTCCTTTTCTGCATTCGAATCATTTGCCCTTTCCCCCAAAATTGTTATTATTTATAATAATCTTCATATACACAAGCCTTCAACTGCCTAGTGTTGTATCTTCTGAAATAGTTCAAATGTTGGGTAAATCAGTAATATGTGCCTGGAAAAATGCGTGAAAAACCTTAACAATTTCATCAGTTTTACATGTAGAGAGCATTGCTGATACCACATTCAAGCTTTGGAAAGATCGGGCAAGATATCATCAACTACAGCATTAGATAGTGACATATTTGACAGTGCAATTCAATATCTTGGAGCCTGTGTGGATCCTTAATTTACCTAGAGTTTTTTTTGCTATGTTCATCTACTTATGTGAGGAGCATTATCTTCTTTGTCTATGATGATGCCCTTTATTTGCAGATATCCAGTTGGTGGTGAGCAAACTTGCCCAAGATTGTAAGAAGTTTTCTCCTTGTCAAGTATTCTTAGGTCTTCAAGAGGATCGGTTTCTAGATTATTTCATCTTTAAAGGCAACTTTTTTGGAAATATCTTCAAAGTTCTCTAAAATAAAGTCCATGTTCTAGGGCAGGGGTGTCAAACTCTATTTCATTGAGGGCCGCATCAAGGTTGTGTTTGACCTCAAGGGGCTGGAGTGTGCATGGCCAGGGTGGGCGTGGCCAGCTTGATGTTACTTGTGTCGGGGGCACCTGTGGTTACCCAAGCACTCTTGTCAGAGAAAATGGGCTCCCGAGCTCTGTTTTCGGCTGCGATGGCTTCCTGCAAACCCTCTGGCCCTCTGGCCCTTCAGATGGTCACTCACGCCCTTGTGACCTCAAGACTGGATTACTGTAACATGCTTTACATGGGGCTGCCCTTGAAGAGTGTTCAAAGACTTCAGTTAATCCAGAACGCAGCACACGAGCGATTGTGGATGCACCTAGGTACACACAGTCACACCTATCCTCCGCGAGCTGCACTGGCTACCCATTAGTCTCTGGATCCGCTTCAAGGTGCTGGTCATTACCTATAAAGCCCTACATGGCATCGGACCTGGGTACCTGAGAGACCGCCTCCTGCCGATTACCTCCCATAGACCGATTAGATCTCACAGGTTAGGTCTCCTCCGGATTCCATCTGCCAGCCAATGTCGGCTGGCGACTCCCCGGGAGAGAGCCTTCTCTGTTGCAGCTCCGGCCCTCTGGAATGACCTCCCCGTGGAGATCTGGACCCTTACTACCCTCCCGGCCTTCCGCAAAGCCACCAAGTCCTGGCTGCTCCAGCAGGCCGGGGGGCTTGTGAAACATCCAGTCCCATGAAAACTGTGAATGTTGCGTATTTTAAAGTGTTGTCTTTGTCTATTTATCCCCCTTCCCTTGTTTATTGTGAGCCGCCCGGAGTCCTTCGGGTGTGGGCGGCATACAAGACAACTAAACTAAACTAAACTAAACTCTGTCAGTGAAAACAGAGCTCGGGAGAGCCACATGCGGCCCTCTCGACCTCCGTTTTTGCTGGCAGAGGCACTGTGGGCCAGTCCTTCTTTATTTCCAGGGTGGTCCCGCAAGCCAGATCTAAGCACCCGATGGGCCGTATCCACCCCCAGGACTTGAGTTTGACACCCCTGTTCTAGGATTAGGAGGTATTTTGTATTGTAGAGATGAAATTCTGATTTTACTCCAATCAAAGGTATTGTTTGGAAAGCTGTAGCGCTTAAAACAGCAATTTGATCTTGCTTCTTCACAATCATAAATGCACACTGGTAACTTGTTGTTTTGGAGATTTCGCTCATATTTCATTGCTCTTTCATTCTACACAGATCTAGTCTTCCCAAATGTAGATATATTGATTACAATTAATACAGGCATGAATTCGCTTTTAGCTAGCCCAAGTTGGAAAACCTATTGTGATTGGTTTGGGCTCTCTAGAAATAAAAGCCACCAAAATGTGCAATAATACATCGTAATGCATTCCCTCCCCTTAGATTTGTGTTATCTGCCACTTTTCATTTTTAATTCTGGGTAGACTATTCTGCTGAGAGCAAAGATTGTCGCATCCTATTTATACAGGGTGTAGTGCGTATATCGGTGGCCCGCAGTCATAGTTCTTGCCTGTAGCATTCATGCTATGCATGTCATTAAATATGGATGTGACAATTTTTTTACCAAAAGTAAAAAGCAAATCCAAAATGAATCTGTAAGCAAAGAGGGAATGGCCTTCAGGGGTAGGAGAAAGAGCAGCTACCAAGATGACTGTCAGATGAAAACAGACGAAGACAAGTAAAAGTCTCAGATTAGCCCCTCCCAACTTTGTATGAGGTATGCGGTGGCTAAGACGCTGAGCTTGTCGATCAGAAAGATCGGCAGTTTGGCGGTTCAAATCCCTAGCGCAACGTAACAGACTGAGCTCCCGTTACTTGTCCCAGCTTCTGCCAACCTAGCAGTTCAAACACATGCAAAAAATGCAAGTAGAAAAATAGGAACCATCTTTGGTGGGAAGGTAACAGCGTTCGTGCGTCTTCGGTGTTTAGTCATGATAGTCTGACCACATGTCCATGGAGACGTCTTTGGACAGGGCTGGTTTTTTGGCTTTGAAGCAAAGATAAGCACCGCCCCCTAGAGTCAGGAACGACTAGCACATATGTACAAGGGGAACCTTTACACTTACCTTTAAGTTTGCATGAAGCTAAAAGGAAGGAAGAAGCACATTCAGATTTGCAAGATTCTTTTACTGTAGTTTTACAATAAAGGTAGTATTGATCTAGATGACATTGGATTCCTAGTCTGATCTACCTTGAAGGAACAAGTCCTTACTTAAGATTTGTGATCATCTAGAACAGGGGTGGCGCCCTGCAGGATGGATGCGTCACAGGCAGACCATGCCCACCCCAACTTCGTGAATGGGAAAAAGTCACGAAACGTCACATGATGGCAACGTGACGCGGTGAGTTTGACACTTGAGATCTAGAACATTTGGGGAAGGACTTTATTCTTCTTCTAACAAGTTGTTCTTGCTTTCCAACTGTGAAATTCCCATCCATTAATACTAGACGTAAATATGGTAAATGCTTCTGATGTTTAATTCTTTTCAATCCAGTAAAACATTGAGAAGAAATTCTTTTAGGGTCCCCTTCCTAGTTATCTGCCTATCAGCATATCAATGGGACCATTGATATATTTGCCTCTACTGCCCATCATGTCTTGATCAATTGAGTCCCTCATATGATCTTTTTTTTAAGCATATAATAAAAACTTAATTTTATTATTCATTTAATACTGTGGCCTTTTCTGAAGATTCGGAGAGCTAAAGCTCATATATCCGGATAGCTGCTACAGTGGGAAAAACCTACTTCTAGTGGGACTCTCCAGCTGTGTAGAGATATGTCTGGAGATAAGCAGTTTAAGGAAAATTCCTGTAGGTTGTCATGCATAAAAAGTCATGCGGCAATAAAGGTGCAAGAAATCCCAGCTGAGACTACAACCATTTTGGTTCTAGAGTTTGAAGACAATGCTGGAATCTCTTGATTACTCTTTGGGGTGCCCACACTTTAGCAGAATCATGATAAAAGCTCCATCTTGTGGTAGACAAATTTATCTTCTTTTCACTGATGCTTTTAAGATATTAATCTTTTTAAAGTGTCTATTAACCAGAATGAATTTAATGCCATGCACATGAAAATGTGTAATTTCCCCCCCCAATAAAGTGACTATAAGCAACATTTTGATCAGAACACCGTAAAGTGTTCAGTGGCTCAGTGGCTAACATGCTGAGCTTGTTGATCACAAAGTTTGGCAGTTCGGTGGTTCGAATCCTAGTGCTGCATAACAGAGTGAGCTCCCGTTACTTGTCCCAGCTTCTGCCAACCTAGCAGTTCGAAAGCATGTAAAAATGCAAGTAGAAAAATAGGGACCCCCTTTGGTGGGAAGGTAACAGCGTTCCATGCGCCTTCAGTGTCTAGTCATGCTGTCACATGACCACGGAGATGTCTTCAGACAGTGCTGGGTTTTTGGCTTTGAAATGGAGATTAGCACTGGCCCCTAGAGTCAGGAACGACTAGCACATATGTGTGAGGGGAACCTTTACCTTTACCTTATAGTACATTGACACCACAGGCTTGTATGCTGGGGGATAGCACTATTGCTTTATTTATATATTCCTAACAGCATAAGTATGTCAGCAGCTCTTAATGAGCAAACTGATGGACTTTCCTATGCTGAAGATGTTTATGCAAATACTGAACATTAAAGAGATGCTTTAATTTGGATTCTTGTAGAAGCAAGAGAGAGAACTCTAGCCTACTCCTCCAGTTTTTGCGGAAACATTCAGAGATACATAATTAAGAATTTTATTTTGCATTGCAGCTTCATTGCAGATGCCTTGGTGTAATTAAAATATGTCTGTCTAAATATAGGCAGTACATAAAGGAAAAGGAAACAGGAAACAGCTAAGATAACACAAATAATATATGTCCAATATGAAAACTAATTTTCCCAAAGCTATTGCTTAGGAAATTAAACTGGAATTCATTCATGAAAAAGGATCATCAGCACTTTGGAAAACTGCAAGGATTACAGAAGTGCAAAAAAAAAAGGAAAGAAAAAGATTTAGAGTAGGGGTGTCAAACTCAATTTCATTGAGGGCCACATCAGGGTTGTGTTTGGTCTCAGGGGGCAAGGGTGGGCATGGCCAGGGTGGGTGTGGACCAGTGGTGGGTTTCAAAAAATTTTGGAACCTCTTCTGTAGATGTGGCCTGCTTTCCGGGTTCATTGGTGGAACCTCTTCTAACCAGTTTGGTAGATTTGACGAACCGGTTCTACCGAATAGGTGCGAACTGGTAGGAACCCACCTTTGGTGTGGACAGCTTGATGTCACTCATGTCGGGGGCACCTGTGCCGGCCCGGGTGCTCTGCCAGCGAGAATGGGTTCTTGAGCTCTGTTTTCCGCTGTGATGGCCTCCTGACAAGTTCTGCCAGTGAAAACAGAGGTTGGGAGGGCCGCGGGTGGCCCCGGGCCAGATCTAAGGACCCTGCAGGCCGGATCCAGCCCCTGGGCCTTGGGTTTGACACCCCTGATTTAGAGGGGAAACCTTTCCAAGAAATGGAATTCTCAAAACTACCCACTGAAGGTAAGCAATCACAATATCTATAGAATGTTGACTATTAAGGTGAGGAATGGAACCTAAGTGTGTATCAATGGAGCATTGGAGTGAAGCACCTGGAATTATTCTGATTGTTCAGTTGTTGAACAATTGGCAATTGTTCTGACCCCTGCCTCCATATGGTGAGTCACGCCGACACAAGGTTACTGTTAACCAATTTATTCACAGTAATTACTCACAGACAAGACTTTGGCAGCAACCCAGACTCCCACAGATAAGAAATACACACAAGAGCTTCTCCAGCTTTAGTAAAACGGTTGTGTCCTGCAAAAGGTCTCCCCCCAAAGTCTCTTCTTATATACTCTCTTGGAAGGAGCCTAATCACAACCACCTGGGCCCGATTATGTTCTATGTCTCCGTAATTGCTGACGGCGCTTATCCGCCCGTCTTTGCCTGGCGTCCGGTACCAACTCCCTTTGCTCCTCCCCACTGCTTCAGGGCCTGACGTCTTCACCATTGCTGCAGGGCCTGACGTCAGGGACAAACTCCCTCTGGCTTTCACTGCTGCTCCATGCCTCAGGCACCTCCTTGTGGCCAACCAGCCTCTCTGGTCCCTGCTTGGAGTCTGAACCCTGCCCAGGGTTCTCCACATCGTCCAGAGCCGACTCATAGGGTCCCTCGCTATCGGAGCCTGTCGGCAGCTCCAACGGCTCCTGCTGGGCCACAACAGGCAATTATATAGATTATACAAAGCTGAAGCATTTTATTGCTGGTTTGGGCTGAGTTTTCAATCACAGAAGACTGTATTGTAACTTCATACTGTAAGTACAAAAAAGGTAGAAGTACTACCTTTTAAGTGTTAAGTACTGGCATACTTTTGTCTGTATCCCATGACTTGGTATTATTTCATATTCCTTTTCTATCTCTTTTGGGTAATGTTGCTAATCCAAAAAAATAATACATGAAGGATATGTAGGGGGGAAAGCTTAGTAGTCTAATTAAGTCTTTCATCTGGTGTCATCCAGATGTGGGAATTATAATTTCCAAAATGTACAGAATGCTTGCTGGAATTGCAGTGGTTTGTGGTTAGTGGTTCTGACCCATCTGGAGATCACCAAGCTGATGAACGTTCCCAGGAGTTAAAGTTTTAAAAAGGACTGTGAAGTCAAAGACAGCACATTGTAATGTCATGAAGCTACTCTGATTCCTTGAGCCAGGAACACCAGGCAGAAAGATGGTGGAGGTATTTCACAAAGAAGGACATGTTTGAAAAGTGAGACTAAATGAATCAAGGATATAAATCATTATTGAGTTATAAACAGGGGTGGGATTCAGCCAGTTCGGACTGGTTTAGGCAAACTGGATGCTAATTTTACAATTGGTTCGCCAAACCAGTAGTTGCAAGGACTGGCTGGTCTTCCCCGCCCCTCCCCGCCCCTCCCCGCCCTTTTTGAATCCCACCCTTGGTTATAAAAAGTTATAAGATATAGCTATAAAAGCTACAAAAGCAAATATATGTTTTAAACAGGTGACCAAGAAGGTTAATTTACTGTAGAATCATCTCTTTAGGTTTATGAAGATTCTCAGTCATCCAGTTCTGAAATCAGAACTGAAGAAGCTTCTTGGTTGAGAAGTGAAGCGCCTTCAAGGAAAAACAAAGTTCAGTTGCCTTTTGAAAAAGAACCTCTGGGGCAATAATCTCTTTATATTTCAAAGAAGCAAACATGATTTACTATAGAAAGATTTCATCTTCATCGCAGACTGGATTGTTGTGAAATCCAACATAAACTTTCAAGACGAGGTTGTGCATAGCAGAATTTCATTTAAACCATTCCAGATTTGTGCTTTGAAATCCAGAAGGAAATAAACAGCTTTACTTAAGTAATGTGGGAAGAGCTGAAAACAGACACATGAAATTACTCTCAGGACAAAAGGCATCAAAAAGAATGTCAGATGACACAAAATTAACTTCTTATGGACCAATTCAAAGATTAAACAAATTAAACAATTAAGCTTTAGAATGGTAGAGCAACATTTTGAATGCGATTGGTATGATCTGAGAGACACCAGAGTGATGACAGTGAGATTTGAAATCACATTTCAAAGTAAATCACTTCAAATATTTTTAAAAACTGGACCATCCACAGTGTTGAAACTGTTGCAAGATTAATAGCGATACTGTATAAGAAAATATGCTTGGGGAATATTTAGAATTTGTACACTAACTTAAACAAAGAGGAGTGGGGACATTGGGTTAGCCCACTGTTCTAAACCATTGTTTACTTAATCATGTTTGGCAGAATGAACTAAAGGGACTGTGTTACACACACACACACACAAACACACACACACACACACACACACACACACACACACACACACACACACTACACTACACTATACTACACTAGCTGGATACCTCTGCTTCACGATGAAACTATGTCATTGGGCAATGCAGAAGAAATCCAGTTCACTCCGATTCAATCTGTTGGCTCAGTGGTGGTCGGTGACTGAAACACATAAGGGAATATCACTCCCGCCACCGTGAGTCCGGAAGCAGCTCCATAGGTAGAAGGTGTAGACATCTTGGTGAGGTACTAACGTTTAGTATTGTAACGAGCCCACTCCTGAGTGAAGGAGTGGAACCTCTGCCAGTTTGAACTGAGGTAACGGAATGTGAGACAACTGGCAGTTAGAACAGAACTCTTTTCAGGTGGGGAGAGAAAGTAGAACTCCTTAGCATCAGAACATGCTAAGTACTGTATAAGAAATACTAATGATCTGATGGTAATTTTGAAAAATCCTTTCTCAGTGAACACTTAGAAGCCAAGAGGAACATATGGGCCAAATTTCAAGTTTGTAGGCTTTATGATTCTGGAGATTTCATGATGAGTGAGTGGCATTTGGCTTTTACATATATAGAAGATTTGCAATAGTGATGAATATCTGTAGCTACGGTGTGGGATGAGAGTGAAGGTTCATTCTCCGAGCGTGTGGGTTGATTTCTGAATGTTTTATTACCAAGTTAGGTAACATCTTCAGCGCAGTTTAGGGGAGGTCAGGTTCAGTGTTCTTCATTTATTAAACTGACATTGTGTAAACCAACTTTTTAATGTATTAAATTTGTAAGAATAATTGTTCTCTTTTTCTTTCACCTTTCCCACTTAACTCTTTTCCTTTGACTGGGAAAATATTGGATTAAGAGTTTTGATATATGTAATCCTTGAATTACAACTATAATGGACAATTACAGCTGTTATTTAACCCATCACAGTTGTGACTGTTGTAAATCAGATCGCCCATGTTCCAGACTTGATTTTACAACCTTTTTTGCAGTGTTTGTTTAGTGAATACCACAACTGTAAATCAGAGGTGGTATTCAGCAGGTTCTGACCAGTTCTGGAGAACCGGTAAATACCACCTCTGACTGGCCCCACCCCCATCTATTCTCTACCTCCCGAATCCCAGCTGATCGGGAGGGAATGGGGATTTTGCAGTAACCTTTCCTTGCCAGGCACACAAAGCTATGCCGACAAAGCCACACCATGCCCAAAAAGCCATGGCCATAGAACTGGTAATAAAAAAAAATTGAATCCCACTAGTGCTGTAAACCAATCACCATGGTTATTAAGGAAATGCTACACTTGTTAAGGAAACCAGTGGTTAGCTATTGGCCAGTTTTGCTAAAAAACCATCCAAGTGCATTAGTGACAATGATGGCATTGTGATGTTACTGTCCACAGAACGTCACTTGTCTCCCTTTGTCTTCCTGTAGAAGCACATGCTTGCAAATCTACATTTCATCAGAGAGATAGTTATAATTGAAAACAATATCTTTACTTTGAACTGGCCTTCTGCAGATGTCTGATGTCACACAGGCACTGTATGTGCCATGCCTGGAAGAGCCGAAGACTTAAAAGACCAGTAAGGAGCTCGAGCGGGTGGGCCCTCCAGAGCACTGTACCGGAATGGTATCCGGAGTTCCGGACAGGCTCCAGTACGCCTGTACCGGGGCGTACCGCCTGCAACCCACCACTGCGGTGGAGGTTAATGGCAAGCGTAGCTTTGTTCTCTCTTTCTTTAGTATGATTACACAACTTAACCACATCAGACAGGAGCCTTTTCAAATATTGGGGCCTTCTGCATATATTTGGAACACAAGTCTTAGAATCTTTTTCCATACAGGTGTGCTTTTGAACATTGCCTAGGACTATCTTTCCCTTTGTTTCCAGTTGTTGGGTTTTTCATTAACCCGAAGGTTATGTAAACAAATCAGAGACAAAGTAACTCAAGGAGGCTTATCACAGGATAACAAGCTATGTAAATACAGGCTGAAATGGGAACTTCTGTGGAATCAAGGCGTCACAATTATCATAGATACTGCCAATTTACTTGTAAGTAGGATGATCTGCTGGAATTATGCACCCAATAATCTGATCCTTTTGCAAATAAAGCACTGTATCTCACATTGGATCAAAGAATGAGTCCGCTTCAATTCTCCCTATTTGAATTTTCAACCAAATTTTTGCAACGAGAAGGCTGTCATTGTAATCTTGCCCTCAAAATGCTGTTTGCCCATTGTTTCTGTTTTACCTTAAAACTAACATTTCACAGGGTTCCTTGTCTGTTTTTTGTTTTGTTTTGACTTTTTCTTCTAGCCAGAAATACTATTTATTCTAAAAACAATTTTACCAGTCTTAAATGAAGAATGAGATTCTAAATATATTGTTTAAGAATTTTAAAAAATATATCTTGGAAAATGATCCCATGCAGTTTTCCCCAAAGCTAAATTTACATTTGATTCTGCAGTTGTTATTCATGCCACCAGAGGTCAGTCACAAACAAAATGACAAAAAACAAAAATGCATGTGAAGGTTTCGGAAACCTATTCTTAATTTTATCTTCTTGCTTTGTGTTCCCAACGTGGGTTAAGCAGTATGATGATTGTATTATTCCATTATTTACCAGCATTCATACTCTGGAATATCACTTTTATGTGGATTTTTATAATATTTGGGCCTACAAGAGTAGAGTTTGTCACCATAATTAATCTGAAAGCATTAATAAATTAATTTTATTTTGCTTGCTGCATTTAATCCACTATTGGACGCAAATAGCTTGTTGAATGATTTCAGGAGAAGTGAACAAACCTATCTTCCACCTGAACAAAATGTCAGATTTACTTCCACATTTTGATATCTTGTGCCTTCCTTTTCAGTCTATAGTGGTGGGACTCATCTCGGGGAGGGGAGGGGGGATGAGTTTGCCTATCGAGATGAGGTGGACCGGTTGCTTTCGTGGTGTGGAGACAATAACTTGGTCCTTAACACCAATAAGACCTAGGAGCTTATAGTGGACTATAGAAGGAATAGATCAAGCATCCAGCCCTTGCTTATCAATGGAGACCAAGTGGATAAGTAGCCAGTTTTCTGGGTGTTATCATAAAAGAGGACATGACCTGGGACACTCACATTGCAGCACTGGTTAAAAGAGCCCAGCAGAGATTATACTACCTGAGACTTCTCAGGAAACAACAACTGAATGAAAAACTGCTGGTGACCTTCTACCTCTGCACCATAGAGAGTATTTTAATTTACTGCACCTGTGTATCAGTGGTGGGTTGCAGGTGGTATGCTCCAGTACAGGCGTACCGGAACCTGCCTGGAGCACTGGGTGCGTTGCTCCAGAGGGCCCACCCACCCACCCAAGCTCCTTACCTGTCCTTTAAGCCTTTGGTGGTTCCACGCACGCACATGGCGCATATGGCACCTGCACGACGCTCCGCCGAGCAGCTGCAGCGTCACAGAGGCTTGCGGAAGCGTTGCAGGCAAGTATGACTCATGTGTACGTTTTGGGTGACGCTGGGGCCATTCCAACCGTACCAGTTGGAACGGAATCCGGAACCCACCACTACTGTGTATGGTTTGCCAATTGCACAGTGGCAGATAGGACAATGCTCCAGAGGGTTAACGTCATTGCCCAGAGGATCATTGGTTGCCCTCTCCCCTCTTTGGAATAGCTTTATAGCTCCCACTGCCTTAAGAAAGTTCAAAACATTCTTAAAGATCCATCTCATCCTGGACGCCCTTTTTTTGAACTATTACCATCTGGCAGATGGTACAGGATAATAGAAACAAGGACAAATAGGCTGAAAAACAGCTTCTATCTCATGGCAGTAACTATATTGAATTCTACCGTATAGTGCAATATTAATGCAATATCAGGTTTTCAATTTCAATTATATAGCATGCAAAGGATGTGTGTTTGTGTTTTTATTTTTATAGTTATAATGTACACTAAAGATGGCATTTGATTTCATTGTACAATGTGCAATGACAATAATGTAAAGTAAGTAAGTAGGTAGGTAGATAAGTATATTCATAAGGGCCACATTTTCATTTGGCTAAGGTTCTTAATGGGATGGGATGGCTTCATACTCATGATGAACCAATCAAAGAGTTTTCGCCTAAGGGTTGATCCACAGAAACATCCTTCTCTCTACAGGTAATTTTGGACTTAGAAGAGTTCATTTAGTGACAGTTCAAAGTTACAACGGCACTGAAAATAGTGAGCTGTGACTGCATTTTTGATCATTGTAGCATCTCCATGATCACATGATCAAAATTCAGACACTTGGCAACTGACTCATGTTTACGACGGTTGCAGCAATCCCCTTTTGTGACCTTCCGAAAAGGAAAGTCAATGGGAAAGGCAAATTAACTTAACAACTGTGTTACTAACTTGACAACTGCAGTGATTCGCTTAACAACCTTGACAAGAAAGGTTGTCAAACTCAGAAATACTCATTTAACAATTGTCTCACTTAGCAACAGAAATTCGGGTTGAGTTGTGATTGTAAGTTGAGGATTACCCGTAAAGTGCCTTAACACACATTGCAAGGTCAATATCGTCCGTAAGACTGCTGCTGATCCTCAGCTAATGTTATATATCTCCTAATTTCAAAATCCTTCTCAAAAGTCCACGCCAGATTTTCATTATCTGAGTCTTTTCTGCACCTGTTGCCTGGGACAAGTAAAAAAGCGCCAAGGAAAGGACACTCAAATCTTTTTGGATTTGAGACTCACTGTTTGATTCAGGAGATATTTCCATGAAGCAACGCAGCCCTTGACTGGGCAAAAATGCTCAACTTTGGTCTACATACTTCATTGCTTTTCCTCCAAGATTGTATCTATACTGAAACCACAGAGTTATTCTCCCCTTAATACTGACCATTCCATTCTTGACTGTGGAAGTTTCATTTCAAAAATAAACTAGGTATTGCCTTTTATCTTTATATCTGTGTGTATCTCTATGAGTTTCTGTGTGAAATACCATCAGGCCAGCCCTAATTTGAGTGCAAGTGGACAAATGCTCAAGTGCACCAGTGATGGCCTTGAACTTCTCTTCATGAATTTTCCAACTATTCCCTACTCATGCAGGACACAGTGATGAATGTGAGATAACCTATCCCTTAACTATCCTGCTACCCTAAGTATAATAGGGAACATCAGAGTTTGAAGTGACAGGACAAGCAATTCAGTCACTGTTTCTGTCAGACGTGGTATTCAACAGGTTCTGACCTGTTCTGGAGAACCGGTAGCGGAAATTTTGTGTAGTTCAGAAAATCAGTAAATACCACCTCTGACTGGCCCCGCCCACGTCAATTTTCTCCCTCCTGAGTCCCAGCTGATTGGGAGGAAATGGGGATTTTGCAGTAACCTTCCCTTGGAGTGGAGAGGGAATGGAAATTTTACAGTATCCTTCCCCTACCACGCTCACCAAGCCATGTCGTGACTACTAAGCCATGCCCACAGAACCGGTAGTAAAAAAAATTTGAATCCCACCACTGGTTTCTGTGTAGACTTAGGAAAACTGTGTGGACTTATGGCAGCAAAATTCAAGGTGATCTAAATTCAAAGGGGTATCTCCTGAGTGAGAGGTTATAAATTAAAATCCAGATTTCTCTAGTTTTTCCCATATCGCAGTCTTCCCAACTTGATACAGTACTGATGGATGGGGCTACAAGCTCGTATTGTCTGTACTAGTGGTGGGATTCAAATAATTTATCAACTGGTTCTCTGTCCTAATGACCAGATGGGTAGGCGTGGCTTGGTGGTCATGTGACTCGGTGGGCATGGCCAACTCAAGGTCATTCAGGTCGATGGGTGCTTTGCATTAGCTGTTACAATGTAACAAGAGTGAACTGGAGAGGCAGTTTCTGTAAGCAGGGCAATAAAGATGAGGCTAGAAAGAACACCAGAATGTTTCCTTCCTGCCTTCCTTACAGGATTAGCTCTGTAAAGTGGGAAAAAAACAAAAGATTTCTTCCAACAACTGGTTCTCCCAACTGCTTAGAAAGTTAACAACCAGTTCTCTCGAATAGGTGCGAACCGGCTGAATCCCACCACTGGTCTGTACTGTACTGTATTATCTGTAACCAGCATTCAGTAGTCAGAAGTCAGGTTGGCAGGAAGTGATAGCAGCTGCAGTCAACTTGTTGCTACAGTACTGCTTCCACTGTATGCTGAACTAGGTGGTGGAAAACAGCTGCAAAATAAGGAATTGCCATTTGTTTTTCTAGCACAGATTGCTGTTAAAAAGTAAACGTGTAAGAAGCTGAGAAACCTTGAGCATAAAAACAATATTGTGATAAGGAGATGTTTTACTTATTAAGGCATTTTGAAAATAATTGAAAAATAATTCATGAGCACCAACATAGAACCGCTCGGTTATTCATGAAATCAGCCCGTTGATATGGCTGCTGTAATGAATTAGCCGAGAAGTGCTACCCATATGTTCAAAGCATTTCTCCCAAATAATTTTCCATAAGAAATAATAGCTCACCTAGTAGCTTGCAGAATTTTTCAGCAGGTTTAATGGCAAACCATCCATAAGGAGGCATTTCTGTCACCATATGAGGTTCTAGGGAGAATACTACATTTCAACCCATTTTTAGGACAAAATGAGGGTATTCTCCAGTGGTGGGTTTCAATTAATTTTACTACTGGTTCGCTCATGCGCATGCTCGCGTGATGATTCTGTGCATGCACAGAAGCGTCCTGGTGGGTGGGCGGAGCCTCCGGTCACCACTACTACCGGATCGCCTGATCCAGGGCGAACCGGCAGAAAACCGCCTCTGGAATTCTCTATTACAGACAGGTTAAGAGTTCAAAATTTTCATGGGAGCTGTAGTAACAAAATGTTTTCGAATGAGAATGAAATGTGTCTCTGTTACAATTGTGATTTGAAAAATAACATTTGCTTTCTGCTTTAATCGTTTCATTATTCCTTCTTTTGTGATTTAAGTCTTGATGTACAGTGCCTTGGAAGGCTTTGTCACCAAAGGCAGTTAAAAATATCTTGTATCAACAAAGCCAGAACAAAAGTCTTTATGTTTGAAATTAAGGAATATTTCATTTCATTTCTATTGAATTTTCCATGTCAGCTTATTGATTGACACTGTGAAAAGTATTTAATAAGTTGTTCTTGATCATTTACTTCTGCTAATGGTGGGAGGAGCACTTTATCCCAACCTACATGCATTCATTCCAGCTGTCACCTCAGAAATATTTGGCAGCGACTGAACAAAAATTCTGAAACTCAGAACGGATGCTTGTTAAATTTCTTCAGTGCATTACTTGTAGACAAGGACAGCCTTCACTCATCACCACAAAAATAAGTTATCAGGTATATAGAATGCCTATATGACAAATAACCACAAAGACAAAGGAATTGAAAGTTACAGAGTACCATCTTTTTTCTTCAACGGATAGACACAACTTCTAATTGAACTTGCCATGTATTCCTGCCTTAATTTGTCAATCTCCCATTATCTCCATTATCTAGCTGTCACTCAGAACCTGAGGTAAATATACAAACTAAGCAGTGATTTGTAGGGCTGAAAATCCTCCTATACAGTTCTGCATTTTCCCAAATGCAGTGTTTTTGGCCCTTGGCAATTTAAGATGTGCGGACTTCAATTCCCAGAATTCCAGCATGGCTCAGTGTGGAATTATGGGAGTTGAAGTCCACATATCTTTAAATTGCCAAAGTTGGGACTGCCCAAATGTCTAGTGATGGACTGATTAGTTCACTGGTGAATGAAACATATTCCAAATTTGCTCATAGATATCAAGACTGAAAGGTATTGTGGCTCAATGCAAAGTGGCTCAGTGGCTAAGATGCTGAGCTTGTCAATCAGAAAGATCAGCAGTTCGGCGGTTCAAATCCTTAGTGACGCGTAACGGAGTGAGCTCCTGTTACTTGTCCCAGCTTCTGCCAACTTAGCAGTTTGAAAGCACGTAAAAAATGCAAGTAGAAAAATGGGGACCATTTTTGGTGGGAAGGTAACAGCTCTCCATACTTAGCATACATCTTCTTATGAAACACTTGGGTCCTGCTGTATTTGTCAAGCTTTCTGTTACCAGAGTATTTCTCCTTATTTATCCTATTCACATGATTTCTCTTCCTAAATCTCTTGCACTGGATTCAAGACTGATTGCCAAGCAACAAGGATTTTGTTAGTCCCAAATATTAAGAATCCCTCATGGTCTTTCCCTCTTTCCTTCTCTTTCAGATACAGTCTCTGCTCGCAACCTTCATCTCCAGTGGCGGGTTTCACATTTTGTTACCACTGGTTCGCCTTGGGCACAAGTGCCCCATCCGCACATGCACCCAGCTGTGATGTATTAACCATTAAGCAAACTAAGAATGTGCTTAGGGCACCACGCCCAAGAGGGCAACAAGTTGAGAAAGAAAAAAATACCAATGAAGATTTGTACATATGTACAAAGGAGGGGTGCACCAAGTTTTGTCAGTGCTTAGGGCACCAGTGAGCCTTAATCTGCCATTGGCGCCCAGCTTTTCACACATGTGCTTTGCTCATGTGTGCACCTTACACACATGCGCCCTGCTACACACATGCACCCTGCCTAAATTGGATGGCATAGAGCGGGGGATGGTTGGTGGGCCCTTCACCTGCAATTTCCGCTACCAGTTCAGGTGAACCAGTCCGAACTGGCTGAATACCACCTCTGTCATTTGAAGAATTCCTTCTTCCTCACAAATGTCTATCATTTCTCTTTCCTTCCTGAACATTGAATTAAAGTTATGACTTTTTGGATCTTAAAAAAATAATCCTTTAATTTCTCCTCAGCAAAAACTAAATCAAACTCTTTCTCCATTCTTATTCATTTCCAGTTTTTCCAGCTGCCATGCTTTCTTCTCCATATTAAATTATTAGCAACTGCCAGGTAGAAATCTATGCAATTATTATGCACTGCCCAGAGCTATGCTTGGTGAGATGGACAGCTATACAAATTTGATAAATAAATAGATAGATAATAATGTAAATCTTCGCCTTGTTTTAGGACAAGGCAACCTGCACATGAAGGGTTAATCAATGAATGTTATAATAGGCTTGTCCAAGTGCCAACTCTACAAGTTATGGGAGTGAGGATTTGGGCTGCCTTGCTTTTGATGTTAAGGTACCAGAATATGGGCTGCATTGCTATTTCCAGACCAACTTTTTTTAAAAAAACGCTTGAATTTATGCATTTATTTAATTTATTCATTTAATTTTTTATTTATTTAATATTTTTATTTATTTAATTTGGCATTAATCTGAAGTGAAACTACTTTTTAAAAGATTCTTCTGTATTAAAGGGGAGAAAAAAATGACTCAATGGAATGGAATTGTTAACGTTCTTGGCACTGCCTTGGAGGAGGTCCATCTAGAATAGTTCTTTTTTTGTTGCTGTAAATAGTTTTCCCCTATGAAGATAATAAACCTTGACATTCAAGTCATTTTGTTCCCGTCTAGTCTGAGTCAAGGCTCTAACACTGGAACACAAAGAAATAAGTTGGCATGTTGCCTGCTTAGTTTCGATAGGATTCTTAAAAATGGTACAAGGTTTAGAGGGGGCATGGGAGTGCCAACTGCCAAATGCTCATATGAATGGGTCTATTAGGATTTCACACATTATTTGGAGCATTCTTTCCTTTCAAAAGCTGTTGCAGTCTTTTAATATACACATGGAGATGTGACACTAGGATTAGTCTCATGTTTGTAGTAAAAAAAGGGGGGGTGGGGAAAGAACTTCCCTTCTCAGTTCATACTTTAAAATTAAGAAAGGGTCTTCTGTTGTAAGCATCATCATTCATGACAACTGAAAAAGAACAATAATGCAAAATTCTAGTTACACTTTCATTTTGGACTGAAAAATGACTAAAGAAAGGACTTTATGATTTTGACCTTCATGAGACAGTCTTGAAGGCTCCAGAGATCTGTTCATTAGAATGGGAACAAAAGTTTCTTTCTAATTGTTCAAAATTGGATGGATAATTTCTCTGATATTTTTTTTCAGGGAAAGCAGAAATTCTTCAATATTTAGCAGGAGCAAAAGTATTATGACTGAAAAAAAAGTTTAGGAGTCATTTCCTTCTCATATTTTCCTTCAGGATTTAACTGAACCATGGGAAGTCTTTGAGCTACACCATGAAAGATGTTGGCAAACAACCCTTGGACATTTCATCGTTATTGTAAGCCACCCAGTCTCACTTTAATAATGAGATGGGTGGTGTATAAATTTAATAAACAAATAAGGAATACACTACTCATAGGAATTTTTCTTTAATTTTGAAAGAATTTTTATAACAAATTCTCTTTGATTGAATCCAATGATATTTTATTTAAAAAAACAGGAAAATTTCTCTGCTGCTCATTAATTTTTTTGCATCTGATTCAAAAATAATACACTCAATGCAAAATGCAAAGGATATTACAAAGATATAAAAAATTAACAGAATTGGAAGATACCTTATAGGTCATCTAGTCCAACCCCCAACTCAATCAGGAGACCCTACATCATTTCTGACGAATGGCACCATTTCAATCTCTTCTTGAAAGTCTCAAGTGATGAAGCGCCCACAACTTCCAAAGGAAACTTCTGTTCCATGGGTTGATTGTTCTCACTGTCAGAAAGTTCCTCCTTATTTCTAAGTTGAATCTCTCTTTGGCCAGTTTTCTATCCATTATTCCTTGTCTGGCCTTCAGGTCATTTGGAAAATAGCTTGATCCCCTCCAAGATTAATCTGTTTGTTCTTTCCAATTCCATAACTGGATTGAGAATTTAGTTCTAGAAAAGATCTGATTCTAAGTCATGTATATCCTTTGGTCTCCTTCTCAACTTAGATTCTATCTGTGCTAACACCAAAGAGGGGAAAAAAAGCTTTGGATTATACTGCATCTGAAGGTGGCAAAGTGGTCAGAGGTTGTTCCACAATCAACATCCCCCAACGAGGACAACAGTCAGTCCAGGAAGATTCAAAATTTGCCAGCAAGTCACCTGGAATCCAGAAAATCTCAGGACCCAGGACTCAAGATTCTGCCTCTCTGAGTTTCTACTTCTCTTTTTAAGGGAAATATTCCGCCTGTTTTATATTTCCTAAAATATTTCATTTTCTAGGGGAGGGGTGGGTTTTAATTTCCTACAGAGAAAACTTCCTTCTCATCTATTTTAAATCCTTAAACATATAACACAATAGAATGGACTGGGATTCTGTCAAATACATGGAAAATTCTTCAGTGAGGGCCCACAGTTTAAAAAAAAATAGATCCTGCAATTTTAGACTGATGTAAAGAATATGAGTTTTCTACTGGCAGCCCAACTGAAAAGAAAACAGTGCTAAAGTGAAGCAAAGGAAGTTGGCAAGTAGAGTATTTGTTTGCATGTGCGGCTTTAGGATGGACCAAATCTATCCCTGGAATGTAATTATGTGAAATATTTCATGTTGAAACTATTTAAAACTGAGAAGAAAGTTGCATCATACGATACTGATCAAGAGTAAAAAAAAAAATCACCGAAATTTCCGGAAAAATATATATATGTAAAAAACTTTTCTAGACTTCAGTAATTGATTGCCCCAACCATCTGGCCATGCAGAAACTTGGGACCACACATTTGTTTCCTTGTCTGGCCAGTTTGGCAACTTATCACAGGAAGTAATAAAAATCACAGTCCTTTACTAGAAGCACAATAGCAGGACAGGCAGGTTTATAACTGGTCCTGCTGCTTTTGTTGCTGGGGAGGTGGGATTTGTTCTTGGGTTTCTTTGTTTCCCTTTCTTTTATTTTTAGATTTTGGAATGAATTATTGATCAATAAGTAAAACTGCAGAGTTGGGAGAATGAAGCTTGGGGTTGTAGAGCAGATTTAATATTTGAATGGCTGTCCCTGAACAGCGTAGGGAAAATGTTGAGTACATCATATTTTATCCCCAAAGAGATGCATTCTGCTGATAACAGTTCTACTGTGGTGTGCTTTCACAATAGGGCTCCCCTAGAAATGTGTCTTGTAATTGCAATTAATGCAAAATTCAATCACAATGCCGCTTGCCTGTGTAGCTTTCATGGAACCTGTGAGGCCAATACTTAAAGTTCTATATTGTTACCAGTTTCCTAGTAGGTACAATTTAAGGTTTGATGTGACCTTTACAGCCCTAAATGACTTCACATCTGGCTGGCTACGGGACTGTGTCTCCTTCTCTGATCCTCTGCCAGGGTTCCAAATAGCATCCAAAAGCAAATCAGAGTCCAAGGCAAAGTATTGCTCAAAGTTCCAATTTATTAAGAGAGCCATGTTGGCACATCTGGGAAAACCCAAATCTGAAAGCTTCCCGGTTTTCCCCATCTAGTTGAAAGATCAAGATCTTGCCCTCACACCCACAAATCCATCACATGGTCCAATCTCCTATGGCCATGCTGGCAGTTCCACCCATCCAGTTCTGGCCAGGTGCAGAGGTGCAGAGACGAAGGATAACCTTGGCTTCATAGAAAGAATTTTGTTATGGCTACATAGTATGTGACTCCTTACAATTCCCCTCCCATTTTCCCACAATAGAAAATGCATAGCAGCATAATAGAAAGTGTGGCAGGCCAAAGATCCAAAAGAAAAGACTGACAACCTGCTTAGTTACTTAGAAGCACTTTTAAAGGTTTTATTCCTTGGTGAGGCTGGGAGGCATGCTTGCTGGGGACAGAACAGGCGCTCGCGCAACCCCCCTCTCCAGCTGGGCAGCACTCCATGCACTGACCTAGGGGGTATCCCAAATGTGCCAAGCTGCGGGAGTTGGTGGGTGGGCAGAGCGCCACGTGGCTTGGTGCCTTAGTGATACCCCCTAGGTGAGTAAATGGTGCTCTGCCCGGATGGAGAGCGGATTTGCCGGGCAGCTGCTCGTGAGCATGGTTACCTCATGGCTGCTTCGCCCCTGAGGCTGTGCCCGGCTCTTCGGGAGTCCGCTTGCAAGGGAGCAGCCGCCAAGCAACCCCAAAACAATAAACCCTCCCTGATAATAAGCCCAAGGCCATATTTCATGGGGCAAAAGAAAACAAGACCCTGTCATGTTTTCGGGGATACACGGTACTAAACTGGCAGGAATAAGCTGGCTAACACCCTAGAAGATAGGCTCAAGATCCAGATGGATCTTGACAGAGTTGAACACTGGGCTCTAACCAAGGGTGAGTTCTGGCAGTCACTCCTCCCGGTTCGCTTATGGGTGCACCATGTGTGCATGCTTGATGCGCACTGCACACACATGTGCAGAGCAATAAAAATTGCTCTACGCATGCACAGAAGCAAAAAATAAGATGGTGGTGCCTATGGCGCCGCTGAGAGAACCAGTTCGGGGCCTAGCAGCCCTAGGCCGCTGCTGGCTCCAGTGACTCTAGCTACCAAACAACTACCGGTTTGGCTGAACCGGTTCGAACCGGTTCGAACCAGTAGGAACCCCCACCACTGGCTCTAACTAACAAAATGAAATTCAATGTAGAGCAAAGTAAAGTCCTACACTTAGGCAAGAAAACCAAAAGTACACATATAGACTGAGTGAAACCAGGCTCAACAGTAGTAACTGCAAGAGGGATCTTGGAGTCATAGTGGACAACCAGCTAAATATGTGTCAGCAGTGTGCAGCAGCAGCCAAAAAAGCCAATGCAATCCTAAGTAGCATTAACAGAGGGATATAATTAAGATCAAGTGAGGTACTAATACCACTTTATAAAGCCTTCGCAAGATCACATCTAGAGTGCTGCATCCAGTTTTGGTCACCACACTCTAAAAAGATCTTGAGACTCTAGAAAAAGTTCAAAGAAGAGCAACCAGGATAATTAGGGGACTGGAGACTAAAACATATGAAGAATGATGAAGAATGGTTACCAGAACTGGGCATGGCTAGTCTAATGAAGAGAAGAACCAGGGGAAATAGCAGTGTTCCAATATTTAAGGGGCTGCCATAGAGAGGAGAGAGTCCAGCTATTTTCCAAAGCACCGGGAGGCCAAACAAAGAATAATGGATGCAAACTGACCAAGGAGAGATTCAACCTAGAAATAAGGAGAAATTTCCTGACAGTGAGAACAATCAACCAGTGGAAGAGAAGTTGCCTTTGGAAGTTGTGGGAGCTTCATCTTCTTGAATCACTTCAAGAAGAGATTGGACTGCCTTTTCTCAGAAGTAGTGTAGGGTCTCCTGCTTGGTCGGGGGGTTGGACTAGATGACCTACAAGGATCCTTCCAACTCTGTTAATCTGTAATCAAAAGCCATGCAACTTCATCAAAAAGTGCCTGACCACTTAACCCAATGCAGCACAACCTACGCAAGCTGTGAATAGGATAACACTGTCATATATCAAAACCACCAACAGCCAATGCTACCACAGAGAAAGCAACTAGAGCCTTCCGAAACATCCTGAGTAAGCCAAAAGAGCCAGCAATTCCAGAAGAAAAACCAAGAGTTATCTATAACATAAAGTGTAAGTCACTAGGTAGGACAAAAAAGCAGAAGATTAGCAGAAGGCATTCATAAACACCAACTAGCAGTCAGATGATGTGATGAAAACCCCTTAATTTCACAACAATGGACAGACTCAACCATAGTTTTAATTGGGAAACTCTTACCATCCTAGACCAAGCCAAGTCCAAAAATGCCAGAAAATTCCTGAAAACCTGGCATTTTGACAAATCAGCTGTCAATATGCACATAGACATAGACAACATCTACATATGATTCAAAAGAGACAATCAACAAGCCAAAAAGGGAACAAAAAGATCAAAACACCTCACCAGCAACACCCAGATGAACAGAGGTTAATACCAAAATTAGTATTAGACCAACAATCAAGAGGCAAACAATACCCCACTCCCATTCCTACTGACAGGGCAAGCCACCAGAAGAAGAGCAAACCCCACTCCCTACTAACACTGATGATATTATCTAGTTTGGCAATGAAATGTTTGCAAGAAAACATCAAAGCTCAAATAGCACCAAGGACCCTTCATTTCAACACTGAGCTACAAGTATTCTTCTCTATTGATAGTTACTGTGTTTAGTTGATATGGTTTTAGGGTTGCCTAAAACGATATGTATAAGAATTTAGGATTGCCTAATATGATATGTATTAATTTAACTTGCATTGTGTTGGCTTTGGTTCTGGGTTAGAAATAAATTAGTGGTCAATAGAAGGTCAAGATTCAACTTTAGACATCTTTAATAAAAGACTCCAGTTTTCAAGACTTCAATTTAAATGGTAAAGCCACTAGCTATTAGGAGTAGGCCATTAGTAGACCTATAGACTGGTTTAACGTAAAACAGCTTCCGATGCTCCCATCAATCACTCCCCAAACCTTTCCAGGCGCTGTGAGAAAAGTGTGACCTGCCTTCCCTTCAGCATGGTTACATAAGGCCAATCCAGACGAAGCCTGTGTCTTTTGTGTTCTGCCGGGAGGGTGCAGATAAGACCAGAAGCAACCCAGAGAGGACTTAATTAAAGAAAAACATGAGGTAGAAGTTTTCATCTTACTTGTTTGGGGGAAGATATTAACTCTTGCACGTAGCAATTCTCCTTTTGTGGCGGTGGGATTGTAACCTGTTCTCTTCAATCATTTTGTCCATAAAGCAAAATACATTGTCAGAAAAACTCATTTGGGGACATTAATCAAAATGGATTAGAATTAGATGCATTAAGGCTACCCTGCCTAGCATAGCATCAAAGAGATCTTTTCCTTTCCAGATTCATGGGCTGCATCATTGGCTTTGAAATCCTGTAGCCAGCCAGATATCCCATTGGAGTGACACATTTGTTGTGTGGACACAAACGCTTAATCCCTTATACATTTCTGCCTCTATTACTGGCAATATAATTGCAGTAAGAATGATGGTTTACTCGTGCTTGGGTGGTTAGAAGAGTTCAGTCTCTAGTTAAGATCTCAAATAGCTCTTTTGCTTTTAACCATCATCAATAATCAAATATTCTATGTGAACAAAACTTCTTGTCTCATCTATTAAGTTAGGACTCTTCTACAATAAATTATATCCTAGATGTGTGGATTTGCAATTATGCTTCTAAAGCCAGAGAGCTTTTTTTTATTTCAGTGTTGTATTATGTTCTTCCCCATCTTTCTTTTAAGGAGACAAAAAGGAAATTAATATGAGATCTTTAAAAACTAATATATGACTTTCTCTATCTTACTCTCAAAGTGGGTAGAGTTTTATTTTTAATCTTTGTCAAAGATTTTTTAAAACCTTTGAGAGATTGGGGACAAAATGTTCATTTGATACCCTCATTTTTTTTCTTTAAGTCCTATGCCAACACGTATATTTTTCTCTTCAGTCTATCCAAGTCACTGTCCTAATGCAGATATGAAAGAATTCCAAAATATTAGAATGAGACTGAGATATTTTGACGTCTTAGCTTTATAACTACAAATTAGTGATTCACCTCATTTTTCAAAGAATTGCACTTGATTTTTAAAAATAAAATGCAATTATTAATAGAAGCAAAAGTAATGGAAAATATAGAAAATATTTTAAAAATCTAGAATTTTTCATACCAGATATTTCTATATATTAATTAGTTTTGTATCAACTTTATTATCTGAATTATGTTGAACTCTTTACACTTTAATCAATGCTAAATATTTTTCTATGCCATTCTATAAATTCAGTCGCTTCTGTTTTTCTTTTTGTACTATATACTGTATATTCTAACCATTTTTGCATTAATAGTGAATCGTTGTGCTATAATGCTTTGAATACAAAAAATTACATTTCGTACTCACAATCTATCTGGTAAAAGTGAGCATAGGTCTACTTTCATCTTCAGTATTTTCCAGCTTATAATATCTTTATTATATGAAATATACAAACTTCATTTCCCATTGTGGCCAACTAAAGACCTATGGCAAATGAACAAGGAGTCATTGTTTATATGGCTGGAATACAGTGGTGGGTTTTTCTCCCCATCACTTCAGTTATGCTGCTCACAGGGCCGGGCGTCCTGTTTGTGCACGCATGCTATGGACGCATGCGCACTCCACCATCCCTGCAACACCCAGCTGCTTGTCGGAAGTCGGGCAAGTGTCGCACACTGTGTCCATGTGCAGAATTGGCCGATTGCTTTAAAAACAGGTATAGTATAGAACGCAGGTGGGCAGGTGGGCCAAACCAGCCACTGTACCGGTACGCTGTCAGCTGCTCCTGGCTATTACCGGTACGGCAGTACCGGCTGGAACCCAGCACTGCTGGAATATTTATAATGGTTTGAATGCCATCATACCGAAAGCAAGTATTTCAAAGTTTAAGCATCAATTCTCTATTCTCTTGACCACCATGCCTCCAGTTAGAATAGAAAGTTGAATACCATAGCTAAAATAACAAACCTAGAATGTTCCTGATTTCTGGGAAATCAGCTAACCACGAAGAAAAAATTCCTTGGCATGGTTAACAGTAAAGAACTTCTCAGCATGGGCAAACTGGTGATAAGAAAATCCAAAGTTAACTATCCGTATGTGCTTTCCTATCTACTTGCCTACGTTTATTGGGAATTGATCTGAAACAGCTGGTAGCTAGTCAAAAATACTGTGCATGCATGCACAGTACAACAAAAATTGCTCTGCTCATGCACTGCCAGGAGAACCGGTTCGGGGGCGTGGCAGGCCTGGGTTGCCTGCCAGTTCCGGAGACCCAGGCCACTAAGCTACTACCAGTTTGACTGAACCAGTCAGAACCAGTAAGAACCCATCACTGGTCTGTACCATTGAGCACATGAGTGTGAAGGGATGTCCAGTTCATGTCTTGTATCAAGATCAAACAGGTAATCTTTGATTTAAATATAAAGAAAGTTTGAAAGGAGTCTTGAAGTTTTCCATCATTTCTCCATTGGGTGAAAATCCTTAACATTTCATTAATTTTATTGATTGATTAATAGGCTCTATAAGTCTGCGCAACTTGCAAAAAAATTAACTCCAAGTGGTACACAATAAATACAAAATTTCACTGCAACAAAACTTCACACAAAATAACAACTAAACCACAGTTGAGGCACAGCAATATATCTTCTACCTTGTGAATGAGTTTCTCTCACATCCTAAGCTCCACAATTAATAGAACACTAAATTAGTTGATGTTGAATGAATCTATGTTTTAAAGATCAGCATATGTAAAACTATACAAATTAATATCCTCTTTTTGTCTCCTTTCTTCTTTTAATAATATAGCAGTAGACTTATATACCGCTTCATAGGCCTTTCAGGCCTCTCTAAGCGGTTTACAGAGAGTCAGCATATTGCCCCCAACAATCTGGGTCCTCATTTTACCCACCTCGGAAGGATGGAAGGCTGAGTCAACCCTGAGCCGGTGAGATTTAAACCGCTGACCTGCTGATCTAGCAGTAGCCTGCAGTGCTGCATTTAACCACTGCGCCACCTTGGCTCTTAAGGTGTAAATTTAGGGTAAATAATACCCTAAATGTCAGACTTTTCCCCAGATCAGTTTTGTCTAAATTTTCTAGAAGGGTTGTGCTGTCATTATTAAGAGATATACACTATATTGCCAAAAGTATTCACTCACCCATCCACATAATCAGACTCAGTTGTGAGCGAATACTTTTGGCAATATAGTGTAGCATTCACTTGTTCTTGATCACATTATGTGAGTTTAAGGAGTCCTCTACTATTAAAAGGCACTTAATCTAGCATTTAATTTGCATTAGCTTTCCAAATTCTGATGTCAGTTCCTAATGGTGTGAGGAAAAGATCTTGGGAAAATAATCCAGGAAATGCTAGGGAATAATTGGATAAGAGACAGCATAGTCACAGGAGGATAGCAGGCAGGGCCAGAAGTTCCAAAGAGACCCAAAGAAATTAATAATCTGAAATTTCTCAGATTAAAAAAGAGATGGTGGAGGAATTGCATTTTTAAATTTGCAAGAGTCTGTTAATGTGCATTTACAACAAAATAGCATTCACTCATCTGGTTGTGTTTCCTACGTGGTCTACCCAGTAAGGCTAACATCAATCTTGCAAGTCTGAAATTACAATTCTCCCACCATCTCCTTTACAGTCTGAGAGACTAGGGATAGCTGGGGAATTCTAGGAGTTGAAAACCATACATCTTAAAGTTGCCAAGTTTGCCAAGATATCCTGAATATCCTGCTACCAAAGGACTGGCTGTCACAGATACTGATGTTCTCAGAGGGATATGTTGTTTTGATTCTTCATGAAGGCTGACAGTCTTTTTCTCCAACAAAAGTCCATGGAAACCATACCAAATTGTAAGAGCTTTCTGAAAACGTTCCTCAGAATTCTACGTGCATTGGATTTAATGCAAGTCCTAGATTTCAAACTAGTATCTTCCAGTGACCCTGAGAGAGATCTCCAACTATTCATGCATTTTCTAAATAATCTGTCATGATCACAAAGGGGCACAGTGCTCACTCTGTGGATATTTATTGGCTGGGTTGACCTTTTAACACTGTGACAAACAACACTCTTCAGAATGGAGTGTAAACAGGCTGTTTTCCAGTCAAAAATGCAATTCAGTTGCTTGACTTTCTTCTTCACAGGGAGCCACAGACATCCTTCCCCCTTCCATTTACAAAGACATGACCAGGATATTTTGCCTTATTTTAACATTCAAAAGCCTTCTTCATAAAATGAATCTCTGTGGTAATGTTAACTATACTCAGGAAGAAATATAAGTATTTTATATAAGACAGCTCTTTCAGGTAAGTTCTTCAGAAATACATATATCTGATAGAATTACCAACAAAATGATGATGCTTTATATGAGGTATTTTGCCATTGCTGTAAATGCCCTATAATATACATTGAAATAATGCCATCTCAGAGCAAGGAGTATTACTGTTGAACAGAGTATTAAACCCAATTTCCATGCCTGCTTTTGTTCAATACACAAAGGATTTGGAAAGAGATGAAAGTAAAAAAAGATAGCTTTCACTGTTCATTGTTTCATGTGATTATCTGATTTATATCCAAAATAGACATTGAAGTGAGTGAATATTTGTACTTAGGCAATGGTCAAGAATTAGATTATTTTTAATATTTCCATCTATTAAAAGTTTGGAAGATATGGAATATCCTGAAAATGTGAAGATGTGTTTCTACGTGGACATCTCCATCCTTCAACTGAGGAAAGACTTTAATTGCTGCCCTTAAGAAGTTACACTTATGATTGGATGATGTGATAAAGTACAGGCAACTTTACAAACAACTTTTCCAGTGTCTTATGGAAAAAAGAAAACATTCTTTCTTACATAATAATGTTTATTAGTTTTAGAAAAGGGTGGAGGAAGGTCTCTTAGGGAGGTTTAATTTGAAATCTGGGTTTTTGTTATTTTAAACGCATCCTCAAACATCCTATAGTTAACTGCTGAGAAAACCCATTCGACACTTTGAAGAATGGCAGGACAACCATATATCAAGCATTAAGAGTTCTCAGTGAAAATATTTTCTTTGGATCATAGATTGCAGGTTGCAAAAGAGGATGCAAACTCTCAGAAAATTATAATATCCTGGATAAAATTTCTTGCACTATCTCAGTGGTGTCTGTGACAAACCACTATCATTTTGGTATGTTCATACCAAACAGTATGAACAGTACCATCACTGGAGATTTTCAAGAAGAGACCATTTGTTTGGAATGGTATAAAGCAGTGATGGCAAACTTTTTCAGCACCGAGTGCTGAAGAGGGAGTGCATGCATGTGCGGAGTCGTCAGGCCCGCAACTCGGAAGAGGACCTGCCCAGGGCGCATGTGTGTGGCCAAAAATGCACTTCCGGTTTCTGGCTGCACATGCATGTCAGCCATCTATTCTTCCGGTTACTGGCGCGCATGCACACACGATGATCAGCTAGCCAGCGTGCGTGTTCATGCAGGAAAATAGCAATATAGCAGTAGACTTATATACCGCTTCATAGGGTTTTCAGCCCTCTCTAAGCGGTTTACAGAGAGTCAGCATATTGCCCCCAACAATCTGGGTCCTCATTTTACCCACCTCGGAAGGATGGAAGGCTGAGTCAACCCTGAGCCGGTGAGATTTGAACCGCTGAACTGCTGATCTAGCAGTAGCCTGCAGTGCTGCATTTAACCACTGCGCCACCTTGGCTCTTCGGTGGCACCTCGGAAACTGCGCCACCTCGGAAACTGGAAGACCAGCTCTTCCAGTTTCTGGCACATGAAGACCAGCTAACTGTTGCACGCGCATGTGTACCAGGAACCTGGAAGAGGAATGGGCAACGTCACACGTGCCAGACGATATGGCTCCATTTATTACTTCGGGCACATGTGCCATAGGTTCATCATCACAGGTATAAAGTCACCTTCTGAAGCAGAGGGTTGGACTAGAAGGTCCCTTCCAATCTTTTCATTCTATGTTCTAAACGAACTGGGAAATTATTATGATACTTGAATAGATGTAATGCAGCTTTCATTCTTTAAAATAATCCTTTTTTTAAACCATGGCATAATTAGAAGAACAAAACATTGTTGTTAATATTATAACCAGTCATAGGCCATGAGCAAGTGGATTCAACCATCAAGCAATTTTTTTAAATGTTCTAATTAGTCCCATGTCACCAGAAAAGAAAGTTTCTTGATTGGGTGAAATATATTTTCTACAATCCATTTGGCTTTCATTTATCCTTTACATTCTATAAAACTGGGAATGTATATGAAAAAAAACTCTTTTTTTAAAGATCAAGAAATAAAAAGATGGAGGGTCTCTTTAAAAAATGGTTTGTATTTCTGCTCTTTCCTATATTCCCTTTCCCTCAATAGGCTGGTGATTTGGCTTCATTGCTTTGCTAATTATTTTCCCTCAGATGGAGAGAAAATACCACCCACCCACATCATGTCTTGACAAATTACAGTATTTATTTTTTTACAGAAAGTATCAACACAACACATATTCCAAAGATCATTCTGAGGAGTGACATAAGAAGCATCAAATATCGGGATATAGGGATTTCAAATCCTAACTTGCAAAATGATTATAGTTATCACTATCACCATAATGAATTTTGTGGGATTTACCAGGTATTTCTATAGTATTAAACATTAATCAGGGGAGAAATCTTTACTCTAAGCCTGATAGGAATGTGGCAGTATTACCCAATTTTGCTTCCTTTTCAACATGCTGTGAAATTTGCTTTACCAAGTTTGAATCATTCCAATTTACTACTATTATTTAAAAAAATATATTCTTTATTAACTTGTCATAGTTAATAATTGGCCCAATTCAGATTATTAAATGCATGGCCTCCATGTACATACACTTTTCATATGGACCATAATTAAACCAGGAAGTTCTAAACTAAAAAGGATCTGCATTTTTTTTCAACTTGCAAATATGTGGTTATCTGATTTTGTACATCATAATATTAAATCAACAAAAAGATTAGGTTCACATATCATACACCATATTAAGCTACAAAGAAATAAGCTACATCATAGTTTAGAATGAAACGTAAACCAAGCATGATGTCCTAAGCTGATTTGGTCACTTCTGGAGTGAGATGAGACATAAAAATTATTATTACTTATTAAATTTGTTTGCCACCCATGTTGCCACAAGGCAACTCAGATGATGGTCATCTGAAGATCTTAATTTGACTGCTGGATGCTTCAAAAGGAAAAGCAAAGAAGTTGCAGGCATGGCCAAAAGTCTTGCCTTGTTTAAATTATTTTTTTAAATATATTTTTTAAAATGTTCCCTTGGCTATCTCATTCATATCCCACTATGCCATGTTCAATGGGATATCTATCCACTTATAACTTCTACCTAATCTGCAGGCCTGAGGAGAGGGGGGTGCAGCCGGTACATTGTTCCAGGGCCCATGGAGCTCAAAAGGGGCCCATGAAGGGGAAGTGTTTTAAAATTTTTACAAAACCAAAATTTTAAAAAGAAAAACAACATTGGATATATACTTCATACTCTATACTTTGTGTGTATAGCAAAACCACCTTGCAGCCTTGTTTGACATAACCTTTATGGATGCGCGACCCCCCTGCGCCCTCTTTGGGCCTCCCTGCAGCCTCCTGGGAGCAAACAGGGGCCATGGGGGGCCCTGCACTGCACCCCCCATGCCCCGTTTTGGGCTTAATAGGCCTTTCTGCAGCCTCCTGGAGCAAAAACGGGCCACCGGGGGGGGAGGGGGGCACACACACCTTGTGTTGGGCCTAGTAGGCCTCCCTACAGTACAATTATGACATTATTGATTTATGTGTCCAAGTGTAGATGAGGGGGGCCATATTAGTCTTGTTCCAGCACTTAATAATCCCCTCAGCGGTCCTGCTAATCTGGTTTGGTCTTTGGTGGATCTTGTATAATGAAAATAATAAGTGTTACGTCCATGCCCCGAGGACGTGGCCACACACGCTCCAAGTGGGAGTGGCACTGGCCAGTGTGGGACGTGAGGCGGCCACTGATTGGCTGCCCCGTTTGACAGCAAGCTTATAAATAGCTGTCAAGCGTGGAACTGTCGTTTTTGCCTTGGTTCTGAAGTTGTCAGTTACAGATAAACGGTTGGTTTAACCGCTGCCTCGCCTCAGTCATTACCCCCTCTGAAGATTTAATAATAACCTTGCCTGAAAAATATAACTTTATTTTTCAGATTTGGGAGAAATGGATGGGCGAAAGAGCTATGGCCTATTCCTAGAGGGAATGTACAGAAATGGTAAGTGATAGGATCTTTTAGACAGCTGTTGCTGTTGAAGTGGAAGGTTGCTACTGTCTGTAAACTTCCAATCTGAAAATAAACAGGGTGAAGATACTCTCAGAAGCACTAGGTAAAAATTGAGTGACATTTTAGTCTCGGTTCTAAAAACATTTCTGGAAGAAATAGCGCAGTGACTGAATGGTAAGTGGTTTTTTTTTGGTCTGTCCTGAATTATTACTCACTTTGATTTTAATCCCCTTGCTTGGATTCCAACCCTACCTTATAATGGTGCATATCTGTTAGTTAGATTGTAGCATTGCCACCCAATTTTATTTGGCAGGGCTTCTATGCTTTTAACCATGGCAGATGTATTGTTTCTGTCTAAGAATAATAGCAAAGAACTATGTGTTTTAAAATGTGTTTTTATAGCACACAGGTAGAAAACTAGGTTGCTTTAGAAACACAGTTGGTTATTTATAATATATTCAACAGCTACAGGGAGTGTATTTTCATTTATAAATAGGATTCAGTTACTTCTGAATGCTCTGTTAGAATGACTCAAATCCACTGGTTTGTCAAAGACATTCAAATGAAATGGCTGCTATCCATTCTGTTTTTCCCATAATTCAACTGTGTTCATTGCAAAATCAGATTCTTCTACCTGTACGTTTTTCTGAAACAACATATAAGACTTTTTAAACTGTAGGAAGTTAGCAGCCACCCCTCTCCTAGAAAAATGAAATATTCAAGGGCAGTGTTTCTCAACCTTGTCAACTTGAAGATGTCTGGACTTCAACTCCCAGAATTCCCCAGCCAGCATTTGCTGGCTGGGGAATTCTGGGAGTTGAAGTCCAGACATCTTCAAGTTGACAAGGTTGAGAAACACTGTTCTAGGAAATATTTAAAAGGCAGAATATTGTATTTCGCTGGATGAGAAAAAGAGAAACATGTTTTAAAGACAAAGCATCTTTCTGCAGCTTCCCCCCCCCCCATTTCAGCTTCAGAGTGATGGGATTAAGACATGGTCCTCAGGACGTGATAGGATTTGCCCTCAATCGTTCCCAGCATTAGGCTCTTCTCCAGTCAGTCCTCCCTTCTCATTGGGTGGCCAAAATATTTGAGTTTCATCTTCAGGCATCAAGTCAAATCTTTATTATGATCATAGATCAGTACTTCTCTGGTCATCCTTTTCAAATCCTGTCCTATATTCTTGAGACTTTTCTCATTATCAAGACTTTTCAAAATTCAGTAATAATATTTTTTCTTGTTTGCATTTGATTTTTAACTGCCTTGAATCTCCTACCATGGGGAAAAAAAGAAGTCTTACATTGTAATAAACTTGGCTTGTTTTTTAATCTCACTCCAGCTCAGACAGAAATAGCAACACCTATTTGTTTTCAATTCTTATCACTTCCCACTGACGATATCTGTTCATGGGCTCCATTTGGAACAATGCATGATTATAAAGTTCTCGGTGCTTCTAAATTGGACTTTTATAAAATTGGCCTTCAGTAAATAACTAGTAAGCTGTTTTAGCACATTGAATGGCTGTAATGTTCTGTAGTAGAGAATCTTCCAAGCACAGGAAAATCTCTTGTGTAAAGCAGATGGAATATATAATTGACTTATTTCATATTTCAGTGGGGCGTTAAAACATTTCAATCTCTTTTCAAAAGATTTTAAAACTGCCTTGTGCTTATACTGTATGGTAGATTAGATTGAATATTCCTATACATTGAATATAAACAAATTACAATTTAGGTAAAGGTATGTGCTAGTCGTTCCCGACTCTAGGGGGTGGTGTTTCTAAGCCAAAGAGCCAGCACTGTCCAAAGATGTCTCCATGGTCATGTGGCCAGCATGACTAAACACCAAAGGCGCACAGAGAGCTGTTATCTTCCCACCACAGTGGTCCCTATTTTTCTACTTGCATTTTTACATGCTTTTGAACTGCTAGGTTGGCAGAAGCTGGGACGAGTAACGGGAGCTCACTCCATTACGCGGTGCTAGGGATTTGAACTGCTGAACTGTCAACCTCCTGATCGACAAGCTCAGTGCCTTAGTCACTCAGCCACCGCATCCCTACGATTTACCAATTTTACATTTTCTATGGGATTGAAATTTGGCAAAATTGGGCCTGCTTAGTGGTATCACGCGGCCACCATCAGCTATATTCACATAATCATCTTTTCCAATGCTCCTTGCCAGCTTCCTGCAACAAAAATCAAGGGGTAAGTTGGCAGGAAGGTGGAAGTTGCTCCTGCCCCTGCTACTTTTTTTGCCCATTTGTGGTCATTCTGTTCCTCTGCTTAGATAAAGAAACATCTCTGAAACACTGACCCAGAGTATCACAGGTTATCTAGTTGTCTTTTAAATTCTGTCTGCAGACTTAGGCTCATTCAGACATGCAAATCAAGCCGAGTGTTGTGTTCAGCAGCCAGTGACCATATGGACTGACTCCTAGTTTTAATGCAGAGGAGATAGAAACAACATTGCTTGGTGTTAACTTGCAATGATAACCAAGGCTGCCATATATACATCACTGTTTAAAAGTGACATCACAATGCCACATTATAATGCACCCTGTTCAGTGTTTTATCTGTTGCTCCTATTAAAAGCAGCAGCAGCAGCAAGAGGCTGTATTGTGAACTGGGAACAGGGAAACAAATGAGGCAGATAAAGGAAGAGAGGAATGGTGGAACTGTCATAGCCTGAGGTGTAACAACCGATGGAGAACTGCCAGGTATGACCCATTATTTCATGAGCATTACAAAGGGAGTGGTGAATTAAAGAGAATTCTTCTTCATGATCAAACATACTTGGAGGCACATGAGTTTTCTTTCCAATCCAGAGTTGAACTATACACCCAATTTATAAGACAACATAATTTCCTATAACTATATTATAGAGCAAGCTGTGGAAAATACGGGTGCCACCTTCCCATTTTAGCAATCGAAAAACTGACATTTGGGAACTGATTCAGAATGGCTGGTTACATTCATTTATTGCGAAACAGATTTACCTTTTCTTATAAGGCATTCAGAGCTAACTACAATAATGCCAAAATAATGAAGCTTGAATTGTGAGCATCTTTTATGGTTTTGTCTGCTGTGAGAATCTAGGTTGTCTTTACCATTTCTAGAAAAGGTAATAAACTACCATATTTTTTGTAGTATAAGACGCACCGGGGTATAAGATGCACCAAAGTTTTGAAGAGGCAAACTGTAAAAAAAAAAAGTTTTTGCATTCTGCAAACGTTCCAAAAAGACCCATTTTTTGCAAAAATGGGCCCGTTTTTTGTCAAAAAAGGGCATGGATAGCCTTTAGGAGGCTTATAGAGTGCTCCTAGAGGCCGTTTTTTGCTCATTTCTGCCCTGCACAGCCCCCAGAAGCTCTCTGAAAGCCTCCTAAAAGCTATTCACAGCCATTTTGGTGAAGGGGCGGGGTTTAAGGAGGCAAAAAAATGCTGCATTCAGTGTATATAAGACACACCCAGATTTTCAGCCTTTTTTTTGCAGGAAAAAGGTGCGTTTTATACTCTGAAAAATACGGTAACTTGGACAATAAAGTAGCTTCTAATTTAACCCACAAATCATGTTAAAGTGAATTAAGGTAATCCATTTATCTACATTGAAGGTTTGTAAGAAACATTGTAAAATATTTATTGAAGGCTGAATGAATATAATGAATATAGCATATGCTTACACCAGCATGTATACATCAAATAGCATATATATTAATCTTACATAATTTGGTATTTATCTTAATTAATCTACTTTGTAGTTTTTATATTAGATAAATTATTTATACGTATTATGTTTTTTCATTATGGCTTTTGTGGTTTTAATCATTTTCCATTTTTCCAGAAGGAGTAATGTCGTTGTACAGAGACATCTATTTGATATCTGAAGTTATGAGTAGCTATAACTAAAATTAGTGTGTTTAGAGATAAAATCTTCTGAGATGAGTAACCCTTTGTTATTAGGGCATTTTAAAAAAAAAGGTTGAGAAGATCTACAGAGGTCATTCACTATTCAGAGTACAAAGTGGGACATTTTTCTCTTGTCAGGAAAAGGGGGCTCCTGTTGACACATTAATGCCTCTGTTCCCATGTTTGATCTTTTCCTTCTGATCCTGGGCCTGATTTAATAGTGATTTTTCAAAACCAAAAACCAAAATATACTTTGCAGTTATCGTGTTCGGCTATGAAAGCCCTTCATAGGCAATCCTGATGGACCGAATCAAGTAAGTTGCCAAGTGATTCATATGTGGTAAAAATATTTCAGACATCCAGGAGACAGAGACTACGTTAGTCTGTTCCCTTTAAAAAAAAAATCCTTCCAAAAGCATGATGCTATTTTTTTATTAAGTGACAGAAGGGGAAATAAATATGTTCTAAATGTGATGGATCTCAAAATGCAAGTAGTTTATTTAAGAAATAGGATGCTGTGTTTTCTCTTCACTACAGCAATAAATACATGTAGGAAATTGATGTATAGTTAGGACAAGTTCCTCTCGTATGTGTTGGTTTTTGTTTTTGTTGTGGTAAGGGAGAAATTGTAACTTATCTGCAACTTGTGATAATTTATGAAAATGTTACAACCTACCATAGTATTAAGAAGACAGCTAAGGTCAGCTATATGTTCCCAAACTATTAGGTACCTAGGGGCGCTGCCAGTTGACTAATGCTTATGTCACTTCTGACTTCATTTAAGTCACTTCTGACTTCACAATGAAAAGCAAGGTTTTATAGCTTCCTGCTTAAGTCCATTATTGTTCATCTTTTGTAAGCAAAGACAGCATTGTCTCAACATCTTTAAAAAAAACCTATAAAAAGAGGCAGGAAAAAGAAGTGTTTGGTATGTTTGTGATAGTAGTAAGCCACCAAGGTGTAGTCTGGACCTTTTATCCAGCTGTCATGTCAGGAGGTAGGGAGGCCGTCATATTGCAGCAAAAAGAAGACAGCCACTAGCATGATGTTAAGCTGAAGTAATCATATAATTGCTGAAGGGGGTGGGGTGTCAATTAATCAGTAATTGGAAATACGCTATTATATGAAAATGATCTAGGACCGTGTTTCTCAACCTTGGCAACTTGAAGTTGTCCAGACTTCAACTCCCAGAATTCCCCAGCCAGCTGGCTGGGGAATTCTGGGAGTTGAAGTCCGGACATCTTCAAGTTGCCAAGGTTGAGAAACACTGATCTAGGATATCTGTGTGTTCCCTTTTGAGAAAAAATAGTCCCAGGATGTCATTCCCAGGGAAGAAGTAAAAACAGAAGGAAATAATTGCTATTTTTCTTTTCTTTTTTCCTTTGTAATTCCTTCAATTACTTTCTTTCCAAGTAAAAACAGAAGGAAATAATTGCTATTTTTTTTCTTTTTTCCTTTGTAATTCCTTCAATTACTTTCTTTCCAACTGTTGTAGTATTTGAGAATCGTGTTTCATTGTGAAAGTAAAGTTGAGGAGAACTTGTCTTACCATTTTTTCCTAGTTTTCCAATCTTAGACAATAGTTAAGAAAAATGTGGATCCATTTTTGTCATCAGAATAAGATTTAAATTTACTTATACATATTTAGCTTACCTTCCTGTTTTTATATGCTAGAGATATACAAAAGGCAAATAACATGATAATATAAAAAATGTTATCTATAAGATCATAATTTAACATTAATTGTAATAATTATTACAACATGCTAATATTGTTAGTATTTATTGGCCTGGCTAAAGAGATTGGTTTTAACTTATCTTCTTAAGGCAGAGAATGGAGTCCACTCCAACTCTTAAAAGAGTACATTTCTTAATTCCAGAAGTTTATATTTATTTGTTTGATAAATGGGTACAGTACACACTTCAAAAAGCATATTTTACTCCTTCATAGTCCATTGATTGATAGATATTAACAGATTCTATGGCAGTAGCCATTTCCCCTTTGAATTTTTTTAAGGTTTTCACCCTGATTCTTTTTCAACCATCTGTGTTAGAATGGAAACCTGTTGAAATGAAAAAGTGAGTCCAGCTGTACAGTATTTGAAAACATCCAAAGTATTGACTCATAGGAATATTTCAGGGTGAAAACAAATAAAGTCAATAATGTGCTCTTGTGTAACTCTCAAATAGGACTAGCCATGCATGTTCAAGGGGACATCCCCCTTAAGAGCACAATTTTGTCTAAATAAAATACATTATTTAACCTCGGAGCTGCTATATTTGCTTTCAGGTTGATATTCTTTTCTTCTATAGTCAGTCATACATAAGAAATCTTTGTGCTGCAATGTGACTTAATCACAAATGACAAACCATATATACAGCATTACCTTACATTCAATGTTTACTGATCTTTGATAAAGTTAACCTGTCCCCACCTCTTGAACTTCTTCAGCACCTGTTCACGCCTTACCTGTAAAGGAAGAATGGAATCTTGCAAAAATACCAAGTACTATTTCAAATTCCTGTGGTATTTTATTTTTTCCTTTGAGGTACACATTAGATTTTTTTTCACATTGTGAAATATTCATTCCAGTTTCTTGTCATCCAATACAATGTCTGCAGACCTGTATCTTGTCATGAAACGGTCTGAATAATCTTCTCTAGTTGGGTAGAGATCTCTACTATGAGTTTAAATCCATCACTTAGAATAGAATAACGGATTTGGGAGGGATCTTGGAGGTCTTCTAATCCAACCCCCTGCTTAGGGAGGAAACCCTACACCATTTCAGACAAATGGTTATCCAACGTCTTCTTTAAAACTTCCAGTGTTGGAGCATTTACAACTTCTGGAGGCAAGTTGTTCCACTGATTAATTGTTCTAACTGCCAGGAAATTTATCCTTAGCTCTAAGTTGCTTCTCTCCTTGATTAGTTTCCACCCATTGCTTCTTGTCCTGCCCTCAGGTACTTTGAAGAATAGGTTCAGTTCCCCTTCTTTGTGGCAGTCCCTGAGATACTGAAAGACTCTCCTAGTCCTTCTTTTCATTAAACTAGATACACCCAGTTCCTGCAACTGTTCTTCATGTTTTAGCCTCCAGTCCCCTAATCATCTTTGTTGCTCTTCTCTACACTCTTTCCAGAGTCTCAACATCTTTTTTACTTTCTAAAAACAAAATGTTAGAATAATGGAGGATTGTTGCCAACCCAGTTCCTTTTTTCTTTAAGTGTCTTTAAATTGACAGTGCGCTATTCCTGACTTTCTTGAGGAAGGATTTTTTTAAATATGTAATATACCTAATATATATAAATATTAAAAGTTTATGATCCGCTGGCCCGAATATTGGATATGCCTGTTCTAAATTATTTTGAAATATACCATACAAGAATCTAATTTAATGTGTATAACCTTAAACTACAGGAAGCAAAATATTCTGGTTTCTGTTAACTTTTGACAACATTTCTCACTGTTGCTATGTTTGCTTCTTATAGTTCTTTAGCCATTTCAGTGCTCTGTTTAATCACAGAACTGTGTTATATATTATTAATAAGCTTGTCTTAACAATAGGGTAAAAGTAGAAAATAAAGAAGATGATTTTGATGGAAATAAGCAGGAATTATTACCTAGGTAAAACTTGCTAAAACACTTTTTTTAAAAGTTCGAAATAACAAGATAACATTCGGAAATGGCTCAAGCAGATGTCCCTCTAATTCACTGGGTTATGAATTAAGGAAGGGAAGGTCAGTCAGTGCAATCTCACTCGTTATTATAGCCCATCTCAATCAAAGAAATTTTACCCTTCCCGTGAAGCTAATTTCCTGATCTGGTCTTCCTAGCTGAGCTGACAGTAATAAAGAAATTAAGAAATTCATATCATAAACACAATACTGAACCTAAAGCAAACAATGAAACAGCCGATTAATAATCCAATTTAGGGAAACTTACTCCAGCAAAATGCCTGAGGATTAGTGCATTTATTTCACTTTCTGAAGAAAAGCTAGTTTTTTTTCTTTTTTTGCAAACACTAAAGATATGAGTAAAATGGTACCGAAGCTTAAAATTTGCGAAACACCACATTACATTCTTGTAATGAATTTACCTTGTCACTGACACAGAAAAGCCTACTCAGACTTGAGCTCAACTCCTGGGGATTTCAGAACACATCTACATGGTTCTCTTGGCACAAATGTGTTCTGTTTATAATTGGTTGATCTAATCTGGTATATAGGCTCAGTAGATACTGGAGGCCTATTATAATGCTAGTTAGATCCAGCACAACCTAGCTTTCTGAGAGCAGCCAAAATGGGCTACGTTAAAAAATAGGCCACCAATTAATGCAGAGGGATTAGGAAGGAAAGAAAAAAAAAGATCAGTATTTGGAGATTTGTCAGCACATTTTCTATGCATAATAAATAAAATGCTAAAAAGGAAAAAAAGGAAAGAGAGGAAATGCAAGTTAGTCCTGAAAGCACATTTCTATGTTAATCAAACTACAATGACAGGTATAATATATACTGCTCCATTTTTTTACATTACAGACACACAGTATATTAAATCCTGTATTATTTGTTGTTTTGATTCCAAGAATCCTGGTGATGTAATTAAAAAAAAACACATTTCTTGCATTTATTCATTTCTTAAAGTTCTCCACTCTTTTACAATGCAAACACAAAGTAATGGTGTATAATAGGTCTGCTCATCATCATTGGAATATACATACAATACTTTTTAGCATGCATTCCAATCGAGAATAAAAAATCCTATTTCTCTAAAAAGCCCATGCTTTAAGGCCATGCTGAAGTCTCAGTTATCTTGATATACTATAAGTGTCTTCCTTCACCCATGGCATTCCAGATCTTTAGCCATCTTGGCTTTAGCTATGTCATTTTGACTAATCTGGAAGAGATTTCATGATTTCCCAACTCCATTATAAAAGCATAAACGTATACATTCACTTCCATGTCCTCAATTTTCACAGAAATATGATGGAAAAAGTCAAGAACCCAAAGAATGTCCACTATGTAGTTGGAGAGCTAAAGAGCCTACCAAACAGCTTTGAACTCTGAAAATCCTCAGTGATGAATTCCTGAGATGAGGGCCTCCACCAAACATGTCAATTTAGTTTATCTAAGAAATGTTTGCCAAATAGAGAACATAAACTAGGCAATGTTCTTTCCACTTAGCATAGTAGTTATGCTAAAGTATCTACTAAAAGGACTTGGGACAAAATAGAGAACATGAACTAGGCAATGTCTTTCCACTCAGCATAGTAATCATGCTAAAGTATCTACTAAAAAGACTTGGGACAGGGATCCTGTTCAAATAATCCACAGAATAAACTTGTAAAATTCAGTACATCTTTGATCTTGCCTTTGCAAGTTACTTTAGAAAGCCAGTATAACCACACCGTTTATGCATAGAATGAAGTGCAAACATCTAGATCAGTGTTTTTCAACCTTGGCAACTTGAAGATGTCTGGACATCTGGCGAATGCTGGCTGAGGAATTCTGGGAGTTGAAATCCAGACATCTTCAAGTTGCTAAGGTTGAGAAACACTGATCTAGATGACAGCAAAGAGATTCACAAAAGTCTAACTTCATATTATCTTTTAGTGGATCTTTGTAGTCAAGACACCGTTATTCTAATAATAGAACAGAATAACAGTTAGAAGGGATCTTGATGGTCTTGTATTCCAAATACACACACACATACACACACACACACACGAGGTGGTATTCAGCAGGTTCTGACCAGTTCTGGACAACTGGTAGTGGTAATTTTGAGTAGTTCAGCGAACTGGTAAATACTACCTCTGACTGGCCCCACTTGCATCTATTCTCTGTCTCCCGAGTCCCAGCTGATCGGGAGAAAATGGAGATTTTGCAGTATCCTTCCCCTGCCAAGCCCACCAAACCATGTCATGCCTACCAAGGTATGTCCACAGAACCGGTAATAAAAAAAATTAAATCCCACCACTGCCCCCTTCCCCTCCTCGTTGAAGTAGGAAACCCTGTACCATTTCAGACAAATGGTTGTCCAATTTCTTCTTAAACCCTCCAATGTTGGAACACCGACAACTTCTGGAGGCAAGTTGTTCTACTGATTAATTATTCTGTCAGGAAATTTCTCCCTAATTCTAGATTGATTCTCTCCTTGATTAGTTTCCATCCATTACTTCTTGTCCTGCCTTCAGCTGCTTTGAAGAATAGATTGACCAGTCTTCTTTGTGGTGGCCCCTAAGATATTGGAACACTGCTATCATGTCACCCCTAGTTCTTCTTTTCATTAAACTAAACATACCAAATCCCTACAACTCTTCATCATATGTTTTAGCCTGCAGTCCCCTAATCATCTGTTGCTCTTCTATGCATTCTTTCTAAAGTCTCAACATATATTAAATAACGGCAACCAAAACTGGATGCAATATTCCAAGTGTGGCCTTACCAAGACATTATAATGTGGCATTAACACTTCATGTGATCTTGATTCTGTCCCTCTGTTAATGCAGCCTAGGACTGTGTAGGCATTTTGGCAACTGCAGCACACTGCTGGCTCATATTTAAGTGATTGTCCACTAGGATTCCAAGATCCCTCTCACAGTTACTACTATTGAGCCAGGTACCACCTATGCCATATCTGTGCATCTGGTTTTTCTTGTCTAAATGTGGAACCTTACTTTTCTCTACATTGAATTTCATTTGTTAGCTAGGGCCAGTGTTCAAATTTGTCAAGATCCTTCTGTATCTTGAACCTATCTTCTGGAATGTTGGCTATTCCTGCCAGTTTGGTGTTGTCTGCAAATTTGATGAGTTCTCCTTCTATCCCCTCATCTAAATCATTCATGAAGATATTGAAGAATACTGAGCCTAAGGCCTTGGGGTACTCCATCAATTAAAGATGGTGAACATATCTGACACATCTTCCTGATCCTATTTTCCCCATAATATCAATCCTCCATGTAGATGGAGTTCCATTAAGGATTACATGTTGAGTGTAGTCAACACAGCTAAATTTCATATTGCGTCTTGCCTAGAAAAATCAAGCTGCAATAAACTAATCCTTAAAGTACTAGGGGATCACTCCCCTAAAAATAAAGTAAAAGCAATAAGTGCCTTCCTATATCTGGAGTGCAAGACTATGGTTTTAAAATTTATAGTAAGTAGCAGCATCTTTCAGAATGTGGTTGATCTTGAAAAGCTAAACATGATTGGAGCTGGTTAGCACTTGCATGGGTAATTATTAAGAAGCCCCAAGGCTGCAGAGAGACTAGAAAATTGAAAGGACATTCGAAGAAGGCAATGGCAATCTACTTCTATCTTATTGCCAGGAACATGCCATGGATTTACCAAGAGCTGGGCCAAAACTGAAGGAGCTTTGACTCTCATTTCTGTTGGGTCATGTTTAGGACCTAGTAACCAGGTTCCTTTTTTCTTTTATATTTATATTTATATATCAAATTTGGAAACCTCTCATCTCACTCACAGAATGACTCTGGGCGGTGTATAATTAAACATAAATGGAAACATAAAAAGGGCGGGGGAGGTTCTGTAAGGTACTGATCAACCCCATGGCTCTGTGCTCCTCTGTGAGCTCCAAGCAAGTTATCAGAGTCAAGTCAAAGGTTGGGAGGAGGGGTGGGCCCACCTCACCTCTGTGGTGACAATGGTCCAAAGGGTGGGAGCAACAGCAGAGAAGGCTCTTTTCTGGATCTCACCTGTCGGAATTCTTTGAATGATGGATCTCACCTGCCTTTAACATACCTCCCTGCCTGACTAGTTGAGACAGCTGATGTAACATAAGGTTCCACCACAAAAGCGCGTAGGACAAAATCGCGCTCGACAAAAGCGCGCTGTGACGTCATCACAGCGCGACGAAAAAGATCGAAAAAATGTAAAAATAAAGCTAAAACCTTCCCCTAACCCCCCCAAACCTAACCCTAACCCTAACCCTAACCCTAACTCTTAACCTAACCCTAAACCTAACCCTAAACCTAACCGTTAAAGTAACGAAAAACGTAACGCTAACCCTTATCCTAACCCTAACGCTAACGCTAACGCTCTAAAGCTAACCCTAACCCTTAACCTAACCCTAACCCTAACCCTAAGCCTAACCCTTACCTTTATGTGAATCGGCTTGCTTTAATTTAATTTTTATTAATTTTTATTTGAATTTTTCGATCTTTTTCGTCGCGCTGTGATGACGTCAAAGGCGCGATTTTGTCGATCGCGCTTTTGCCGTCCGCGCTTTTGACGGGTCACGGTAACATAAAGGTAAAGATAGAGATTCCCCTTGCACATATGTGCTAGTCTCTAGGGGGCAATGCTCATCTCTGTTTCAAAGCTGAAGAAGAGCCAGCGCTGTCCAAAGACGTCTCCATGGTCAAGTGGCCGGCATGACTAAATGCCGAAGGTGCACAGAACGCTGTTACCTTCCCACCAAAGGTGGTTCCTATTTGTCTACTTGCATTTTTACATGCTTTCGAACTGCTAGGTTGGCAGAAACTGGGACAAGTAATGGGAGTTCACTCCATTACGCAGCACTAGGAATTCGAAACGCCGAACTGCTGACCTTTCTGAACAACAAGCTCAGCGTCTTAGCCACTTGCTGACGCGGTTAGGGTTAGGGTTAACCTAAATAACCTTAAATAATCCTAAATAATTAATATGTTAATTTAACATATGCAGTAGCTAATTACAGGTAGTCCTTGACTTACAATAGTTTCTTTAGTGACCATTCAAAATGACAATGGCACTAAAAAGTGACTTATGACCATTTTTCACACTTACGACCACTGGAGTTTCCCTGTGGTCACATGATCAAAATTCAGATGCTTGGCATATTTATGATGGTTGCAGTGTCCCGGGGTTATGGGACTGCCTTTTGTGACCTTACTAATTTAACAATTGCAATGATTCACTTAACAACAGTGGCAGGAAAAGTTGTAAAATGGAGCAAAACCCACTTAACAAATGTTTCACTTAACAACATAAATTTTGGACTCAATTGTGGTTCTAAGTCAGGAACCACCTGTACTCTTTTATCCTTCCATTTAACAGAGGAAAATATTATAGCAAACCTACATTTCTGTTCCCCTGTAAAGAGATTGTCCCTTTTCCCAATTTACAATGTACTCTACTAAAATCTTCTTGAGTGCTTCTGCAACAGAAGTCGACTGTAGGTGATGTTATTCTTCATTTTCCCTTAGTGCCGTGATGGCAAACCTATGGTAGCATGCAGAGTCCTCTCTGCAGGCACACAAGCCGTCGCCCCAGCTCAGCTCCACTGTAAATGTGGCTGCACCTCCCACCGGCCAGCTGATTATTGGGTCTCTGCCATGTATGTATGGGGCCGGGGTGCATGCATATGTATGTGCAGGGGGATGGGGGAGCACGGGGTCCTCTCCCAGCCCATTTTTGCTCCCAGGAGGTTGCAAGGAGGTCTACTAGGTCCAAAATGGAGCGGGGAGATGTCACATGCGCATGTGCAGGGGGCACACAAGGGGGGGTCATTATTGCACATGCTTTCGGCATGCAACAACAAAAAGATTAGCCATGACTGCCTTAGTGTATGATGTTTGCTTATTCCTCCTGCTCATCAGTGCTCTTCTGATCATCACTGCAGGGTCCCAAATCATTTTGAATTCTGAAAATATGTTGACAGTCTCATGAAAGTATTTTTTCGTGAAAGGGATGCCTATTCCCTGCCTATTAAGAAAGACTACTACGGGGGACATGGCCTGGCAAATTGCATCCGTTTATTATTAATCCATAGAAAGTGGATTTTGACGTTACAGAAGGTGAAAACAACCAGCATCCTTTTGGCTTCTTAACCAAATGCCAGCGTGAATCTGCTTAGCCAACTGAAAGGTTGCGTCACCAACAGTAATGCAAATGTTGAGATGCAGACGGTTTGAGATTGATGCAAGTACAAACAGCCCACAACAGGATTCCTGTGAAAAACCACACTGCTTAGGAAAAAGTAATTTTATTGGGTAAGGAATAAATTACAAACCTACCAACAAAATGAAACACAACTAGTAGTGCCACTTCTTAGGCCAGCTGGGCAAAAGCCCAAAAATGTTGCATTCCAGAATAAGGAGGGGAGGGGGAAAGATTTTGCTCTTAGAAAAAGTCCAGACAAATTTCACATTTTTGGTGGTCTGCCTCTGAAATGATCTTAACATACCAGGAATTATCTCTAGGACTTCTGTATACGTTCTGTCTCATTTGTGCAATCATCTGGCTTGTGTCCACTCCCTTACCTTTGGATATACAGAGTGGCTAATTTCTTTTATTGGATGTCTTTTAATTTTGAAGCACATGTATCACATTGGAGCAGGAAAAAGTACGATGGGTTTCATATGAAGATTGCACAAAATTTTTGCTGGAGGCAGACATGGATCCAAACAAACATACGGGGGAAATTTTTCTTCCATGACAAACTCAACCTCTCTTGCTTCTCTTCCACCAACAACCAAAACAATTGTATGTTCAAAATGTTTGAACTCTCTTTTAAAAGATGGCAAAACAAAACTAATCCTTCTCAAAGCAGCTTCTGGTTGCTGTTATTTAATTATTAACACTTGTGCATTGCAGGTTGGATTAGAGAAATGATTTTTTTAAAACCACCCATCAGACTTTGCCCTGTAATCCTTCAGCAGACTAAAGTAAACACATGCTCTTTTTTTTTTTTTTACTGTTAGGATGTGTCACCGGCATTTGTTTGATACCTCTGTATCTTAAAAGCGGTGGTGATAATTTATTTTAACTTGCTTTTCTTGTATTCAACGCGGCAAGGTAGTAAACCCTTGTTATTACATTCTATTCATAGGTGGACAGCAATGAAAAAAGGGAAAATGTTCAGAGTATCCCAACCACATATTTAATGAAACTTGGGGGTGAACCTCACTAAACTGATACACTTCCAAGTAATCACGGATAAGCTCAACAATTTCATTTCGGGCTCAGGGATTTTGCAATAGGATAGCTAACTAGGTGTTAAAGTCCATTGACAAGCTGTAAAAAAGTTTAAAATGTTATCTATTAATTCTCATTTGGTTTGGAAATATATATGTTGTCCTTGAGGTGTCCAGTCCAGTGTAAATGAAATAATAAAAATAATATACTGGATAATAATGTGATCTGGAAAAAAAAAGCATTATTAATGGCATAATCCTGCCTTCCTCAAACTGGGTCCCTGTAGGTGTTTGGAAACTACAGCCTGCAGAAATCCATGTTAGTAACTTCATGGAAATTCTAGGAATTGTCAAACAACAGAATTGGAAACAACCAGGATGGACAAATTTTGCCTAATCATGAGGATGCTGTCCCGAATGCTTAAGTATGGTATATTTGTGGAAGCATGATAGAGTCTCTAATCAGACTTAAATGTCTAGGGCCATGATGGAGAACCTATGGCACGCAGAACCATATCTCTGGGCATGCAAGCCATGGCCTGTTGCTCTTCTGGGTTCTGGCGCACTGGCTAGCTGGTCTTCATGTGGGTGGGAGCACCAGAAACAGGAAAAGCAGCCGCCCGGTGCACATGCGTGCGCTGGGAAGATAATCTTTCTGTTTCCTGTGTATGCATGTGCACTGGCCAGCTGGTCTTCGCGTGCACATGCGATCCAGAAACCAGAAGAACAGGTGGCCGGTGCGCATACGCGTGCTGGAAACTGGAAGATCATCTTCCCGGCATGCACATGCTCACCGGGCAGCTGCTCTCTTGGGTTTCCGGCATGCACGTGAGCGCTTCCATTTTGGCACTCAGTGTCGACAAGGTTTACCAATACTGGTCTAGGGTTAGTAATAATATATTTTAAACAATAACGTGATTGAGCGCAATTGTGTTTGAGCGCAAAAGAAAAAACAAGGAGGAACTATAGCTGTGTTACAAAAGGGGTGGAGGGAAGAGGTGAAATGACAGATACAGCAAAAATGGGACAACATATATAAACTGAAAAAAAAGAAGAATTCCAGAGGAAAGTAACTGTATCTTCAGATAATGAACCAACTGTATTTAGGTGAAACTGAATAAGGAAATCAGAAACAGGTTTGGCTCCCTTTGTGGCCCAGAAAATACTAGGAGCAAAGCAGCTTATCAAATTACATTACATCATCGGAGTTTACTCTCCCTTGCAAAACCATGGCCTAAAGCCATGTTACAGCTGCTGAATGGGCCTTCAACTAATTTTTTCATGGGATTTGCTGCCTCCAAAGATGGAGGACAGCCGGCTTCTTCTTTAATTCAGGATTAGCTTGGATTATAAATCATACAATTCCCAATTAGCGAGGTTGGAGTAGGTTGGAGAAGGTCACTTGAAAGAGTAACTGGGGGTGGACATTTGTGGGTTGCAGTCAGTTCTGAAGTCCCAAACTGAAACATGGCAGCTAGTTTTTCATTGGGCTTTTTTATGTAACACCAGTATCTTCTGATAGTTGATTTTGTCATTGTTTTTCAGTCACTAGATCACATCCAACTCTTCGCGACCCCATGGACCACAGAATCCCTGGTCCCCTGTCCTCCTTTGGCTCTTGGAGTTTGCCCAAATTACATTTATTGCATCAATGACACTGATTGGCCATTTCGTTCTCTGCCATCACCTTCTCCTTTTGCTTTCAATCTTTCCCAACATCAGGGTTTTTCCCCCAATGCGTCTTCTCATTTGGTGGCCAAAGTATTTGAGCTTCAACTTCAGTATCTGTCCTTCCAAAGAACAGTTAGGCTTGATTTCCTATGGGATTGAGGTAGTTGATTTGCACATGGGAAAATCCAAGCCCACACCAATCACTTGTGAATGCATTTTCCCAATGAGGGTTCTCCATAATATTTTCCTCAGCAGCTCACCCTGAGCTTGGCTTATGTATATACAAACAGTAGACCCTTGAGGAGCAAGGCAGAATGAACTGCATGCCCCTAAAATATGCAGGTACTGTCACTTTTGAAATTTCACACCAACAAACTTCATTTAACCAAGATACTCTGTAAAAATGTCAAGAGTACCACCCTGAATTCTAAACCATAATGGGATTATGCTGGACAAATTATGACTATGGTAGCAATCATGCATGAATCAGGCCTTTGATGTTCTTAACAAACCACAATGTTAAAATTCTGCATGTGTGAATGAAGCCCATGTCAATCTATCCAACAGCACAGATGTTCCCATTTTGTTGAGGGTGCACAAACTGATGCATTATAAAAGGAGGTGAAGACCAATATAAGGGCCTATTGATATCAGGTAGCAATAATTAGGCAGCCACAAGGATCCTTCCCCGTGGTGGGATTCAACATTTTTTACTACTGGTTCTGTGGGTATGGTTTGATGGGCATGATGTGGGCGTGGCAAGGGAAGGATACTGTAAAATCCCCATTCTCTTCTGAACAGCTGGGACTCAGGAGGCAGAGAATAGATGGGGGTGGGGCCAGCTAGAGGTGGTATTTACCGGCTCTCCAGACTGCTCAAAATTTCCACTATTGGTTCTCCAGAACTGGTCAGAACCTGCTAAATACCACCTCTAATCCCCTCCTTTAGGAACAACATATTTCCCCTTTTTATTGATATTAGCAATGCCAGCAATGGGAACATAGGAAAGGCTCCATTTCCACTGTTAGCTGTTAAAATGTTTTAGGTTGTTATAACTCCCCCCCTTCTGACTTTTAAAAAGATTAATTCTGTTGGTAAGATTCTTATATTGTAAGAATCAGCAACTTCCTAGAAAAGACTAAATGAGGGCATACGAATCTGTGGGGCAGGCAAAAGGGAGGCATAATGATATCATCAAGCAAACATTACCTGTGTACATTGGGACACAAGGACATAATGACAGGGTTTGCATTATGACATTGCTGATTTGTGTCATGGCTGTGATGGCCCATAGTTTTTCTATGATACCATAAGCCTGGCCTAAGGCAAGTAGCAGGACATATTACAGATCAAAAGGATTGGAGATCCATCTTATAATGGTTCCATTACTATGAACAGGTAACTATTCATATTTAACTGAAACCAGTTCCATCCTCTGCAGGTAGAGGACTTATTTTCTGAAGATTTGCCATGGATTTAGCTTAGTGGCCTGCTGTGATTCTTGTTTCCATTTGGAATTTAAAAAATGCTTAAATAGGACCACAGTATTTCATCCTAATGAACTAAATCAGCGGTGTCAAACTCACAGCCTGTGGACCAGCTGCGCTCATGTGCTCACGCCCGGTTTAGTGACAGTGAAAAAAGTCATGATACCTTCACGTGACGACGCCATGATGACGCGAGTTGACCCCTGGACTAAATCATAGGATATTGTTAGATGTCTGACTTTTCAGGAACACCACATACCATGTAATGGAAAAGTTGTAGCCATAGTGCCTGTTTAAGAAATTATGACAACTGATATACTGTATATAGGGATCATTTTAAGGAATTCTGGAAATTGAGTTGACAAAGCCTGAAACCAGAGTGCTGCAAGTTTATATCTCTATACTACTAAAATTCTGGTTCCCGTAACTTTTAACTGTAAAATGGTACATCATAGGACAATTAACAGAATGCACCCAAAATCTGGGACTCTGATTGCCATGAATTTTTATAAAAGGTTTTATAACATAAAAATTATCATAAAACATTTCCTGAGGACAACTCGTAATGTTTGACTGTGTTATACAGTTCAGTGTGGTCTATTTCTCTATAGGTGTGGATTTTGCAGTGTCAATCTGTAGATTTTGGCTGGAGTTTTCAAATATTATGTAAAATACTGAGGGATGAAATGAAACTTTGATTATGAAGACATAACTATGTGGTATTCATTAGAGCAGGTAAACTTTTATAAGTATAGTATTTCATATCAAACGTGCAATAGATAAGGAAAGTTAATATTGAACGTTACCTCAGCATGTTTTTTTTAAAAAAAATTAGGAATGGCATGTTCAGCAAATCTAGCAATTATCATTATAAATACTTATAATCCCCCTTTTGAAATAGTAAAATATTTGCAGAATGCAGTGAAAGTTAACCCTAACCAGTTAGATATTTTTCAATGGCTTGCTTTAGCCAGATTTAAGCACTTTAAACTTTAATTTCAACTAGAAGTATTTCAATGTATGCTTAAAGGTTCAATTTAAATGAGAAAACCAATTTTCTTTTAGATTAAAAAGCCACAGATGTGGTGCAAAAAATCTACTTTTTATAAATAACAGACCAGTCTGTTAATTAATTGGCCTGGATTGATGATACCTTTCTGTTACTGGTAATGGGAGCAGAATCAAAACCACCTATCTTAAAATGGATCTTTGAGATGCAAAGGAAATCTTTCTTGCTTTTCTCTTCCACACAGAGTCAGATTTTAGCATTTTTTCCTCCTGGTCACCTACTTGTTACAGAAAGTGCTATCATTTTTCCCCACTAGCCAACTTATCAGCTGGCCTACAAAGAAAAGATAACTTAATTCCTTCTTCTAAGGAACAGGCAACTACTGCTCTCTTTGAAGCATTGTCCTAGAAATATAACATACCTAATGCTGAATGGTGATATATAAATTTTTGAACCCTTCTTAGTTTCATTGTTTGGCCCTGATGTTCTTTTGCAGTTTTTCTCAACCTTGGCAACTTTAAGTTGGGTGGACTTCAACGCCCAGAATTGTCCCGCCACCATTTAAAGACTGCTGCAAAAAGTTATAACAGTGAATCACTCATGTAGGTGCTTAGACTTACAACTGTTCTGACTTATGACAAAAATTCCAGGCTCCATTACAGTCATAAATCAAGGATTACCTGTATTGCAAAATCAGTGCCTTTAGATTTGAAGATTTATTTATCGTATGACACATTCATATCATATCATTTTTCAATGAAAAGGAATACAGGTAAATTACAAAACTTGGAATATAAAATCTGAAACCTTAACATGAAGTTTACAAACACATTGTATACCTAAGTTGCAATTATCATTTTTACTCCATTTGTTCAAGCCAGAAAAATCAGCAAAATCTCCACGATAGGTTCTGTTTTGATGCTCTGTCCCTGTGGGTTGGATAGTTTGTTTTTCAGACCCACAATCACAATTCGGTGATGGTTTTTTGCCCCTCTTATAGAGGACATCTGTGCACCTACAACGACCAGTGTGAAGGTGGTTCAGTGTTGTCCGTATTGCATATTGTAATGTTGCCAAATCCAGGTGGTTTTCCAAGATGCAGGGAAAGCTTCTCATTGTGGGGAGCAATTTTCTATCCAGTGTCGATTCCGCATATTGTGAGTGTTGGAATCATATTTTACAAATGCTTTAGCAACAGAGATGGCTGAGGGTTCAGATCTCAACCTTTTAACAGGAATTGATGGAGAGGAAGGACTACTACCCTAGAAACAGTCTTTACGAATCAGTGAACCAGGAGATAAATAAGCCTTTTGCTTATAGGGTTTGCCATTGCCCCCAGGGACTACCTGTTGAAAGACACCCTTGTAGTAAACATGGCAAATCTGGATTGTGAAAAACAGTGTAGCCTGAGCCAAAAGTAAATGGAGTCACCTATTATCACTTTTTTTTTAAAGCTTTATTTATAATACCTTTCCAAGGCTTTCTTCTTTTCCCTCTCTTGCTTCTTTCTATGGAGCAGAGAAGGGTCAGACTATCGGTACCTGCCTAAGCAGGGGGTTGGACTAGAAGACCTCCAGGGTCCCTTCCAACTCTGTTATTCTATTCTATTATTCTATTCTGCCGTGAAATGCCTGCTTGCAAAGGGCTTTTGAAATTAGACTACTCTGTTTGAGGCCTGCTTGAAATTCAGCTGAGAAGCAACCTGTGGCAATAAAGCCACACAACCACACCCTAAACAAAAATGGCTCAAAGGCAACAGTTTTATATGCCACTTCCCATTTCAAAAGATATTACAACTAATTCTGCCTGCAAAAGTCCTCAGTATCAGCCACAGCTGATTATCTGAAGCTGGGGGATGTTGCTGCTTTTCTCTCATTGCAGTGTTCTGAGTGCACATTTTTACCATTGCATTTTTATGATTGGTGATTCTAAATGATCTATACTATAAAATAAATTGGTGTGATCATCTAAAGTGATCAGAGATTTATGCTTAATCTTTGCCTTTGATTCATTGCAATTTTTAAAAATTATTTGATGACAAACGGATATATCCAGTAGGGTTTGGCTGTCTCTCTCAAAATAATGATATTTGTGGAGGAGAGACTTAATTGGGGAAGGAAAGAAAAAAGAGGAAATGGATAGTATTTTCCTCTTGAAAATAAGACAGAATGTTCTAACTGGCTATGAAGTTTAGAAGCATAAACAAGGGTATTCAAGACGAACTGCAGATATTAGCATGACTTATGATTTATGCTTCTATTTGCTGACATTGCACTGAGGGTGTGCCACATGTGTGTGTTTAAAAATGTGAATATATTTTATAGGTGCATAAATTTCAATGCATACATTTTCTAAACTACAGCTGCTACAACTACAACAAAAATTGGGCTGAGATCATTGTCTGCTCACATGTAAGCAAAAGCATCAACTAATCCTTTTCTAGGATTATTTTCATGCCGTGCCATTAGAAAAATATGATAAATGTGGATCTTAGTCACATTACTGTTCCCTAAATCTCAACTTCAGCAATCCACCCCTCCACACCACCACCCCTGCCAAAGTTTTGTTTCCAAATATTTGGAGAGGGATGCCAGGTTTTAAAAAAGCTTCTTTTCTGTGTGAATGAATGTGTAGATGCCGAGGGAGATCATTATAGTCTTCATATATAAAGAACCAGATAAAAGCTAACTGGACTGTTAGAACAGAATAGAATTCTTTATTGGCCAAGAGTGATTGGACACACAATAGCAATAGCAATAGCAATAGGAGTAGACTTATATACCGCTTCATAGGCCTTTCAGGCCTCTCTAAGCGGTTTACAGAGAGTCAGCATATTGCCCCCAACAATCTGGGTCCTCATTTTACCCACCTCGGAAGGATGGAAGGCTGAGTCAACCCTGAGCCGGTGAGATTTGAACCGCTGAACTGCTGATCTAGCAGTAGCCTGCAGTGCTGCATTTAACCACTGCGCCACCTTGGCTCACTGCGCCACACAAGGTTTCTGACCATTTGTCTTTGATGCATATGCTCTCAGTGTACATAAGGACAATAAAATACCTTCATCAAGAATAAAAAGCTGTTTAAGTTTAGCTGTGAACTACGTTTTATTGTTACTGTATATTCACAGTTTTCTGGTTGGCACAAAAACTGATATATGATGTTACAGTATTTGTGAGTTCATCCAAGTCTACAGAGATATCTTCAAAAACATTCCAGCCAGTGCAGTTAAGGCAAGCCTGTAGCTTTAATTTTGCCTCCCTACTGATTTAATTGTTGGTTTCAGGGTTTTAAGTCTTTGTCTGTAAGCAGGTACAAGGTGAATCATGCAATGATCAGAGTGGCCCACAGCTGCTCGTGGTAAAGACCGATAAGTATCTTTCAAAGTTGTGTAGCAATGGTCTAAAGTATTCTTGCCTTTTTTTGAGACAATTGACATGCTGAAAATATTTTGGTAGCTCTTCCCTTAAGTTTGCTTTGTTTAGATCTCCTAAAATAATTGAAAGTGAATCTGAGTATTTAACTTCAGCCCACATAATCTGTTGATTCTTTCTTCAGCTCTAGTAAACTGACAGTAGCATCTTCCATTGCATTTAAAAGAGGATGGTTATGGTAAGGAACAAAGAATAAGCTGAGTTGACTTTCACTAGCTGCTGCTTCCCAGCTTCTGCATCCTGAAGTAATAGAGTTCTTTGACCTAGGAGAGCTCTGTGATTCATATCTGCATTTAGCAGAAAAGGAGAGCAGGAAGTTGTTATGCATCCAAGCTGAGCTTTTTGACCTTCAACCTTGACTTCAGATAGGGATAGAGAGCCTTCAAAAACACCCCTTTTCCACTCTATGCCTGGAAGTCGGCTCTTCTCTGGGATGGAGTAAACTAGCTACCTTAGGCAATAAGTTTTGGATGATATGAACATGCAGTAAATTTGTTCTTTGCACATTTATTATCGGGGGTTGGGAGAGCTGGGATTTGAAAGATTTTCTGCCTCAAGTAGGAAGTATTTTGGGCAGCAAAATGCCTTAGGTTAGACTGGTTCTCCCCTATATTCCTTATATTCCCCAAGCTTCTTTTATTCCTAAGAGCTGTGGCGACACAGGGTTAGAGTGCAATACTGCAGGCTACTTCTGCTGACTGCCAGCTAACTGCAATTTGGAAGTTCCAATCTCAGCAGGCTGAAGGTTGACTCAGCCTTCCATCCTTCCAAGGTGGGTAAAATGAGGACCCAGATTGTTGGGGACAAGATGCTGACTCCGTAAACCGCTTAGAGAGGGCTGTAAAGCACTGTAAAGCGATATAAAGCCTAAGTGCTTATCTATCTATCTATCTATCTATCTATCTATCTATCTATCTATCTATCTATCTATCTATCTATCTATCTATTTATTTAATATTGCCACCTATTCACCCATGGGGACTCAAGGCGGCGTACAGAATATAAAACCACTTTTAAAACAAGAAAACTAATAGAAAGAATCAAATAAATTAATATAGTATAATATAATAAAATCACACCTCACACCTCCGTCCCGACGACAGCAGATCACATGAGCCATTTAATGGGCTATTGCTATTTCTATACTCCCCCAATATACAGGACAGAATTGAAAACCAGATTTAGAGAAGCTAGGAACTATAAATTTGTTTCCCACCTTAATCCAAAAACATATCCTATAATCATGAGCCTAGATCAGTGAGGGTTAACCTTTTTATGGTCATGTGCTGAAAGCGTGCGCACACGAATGCCTGCACCCATAATGCAATGTGTGCGTGACACCACGCTGTGTGCCCCGCCCCCCCCCCCGGGCATGCACACGTGATCCCCGCACTCCCCCCCCACCCCTGTGCATGTGACCTCTGTGCTCTGTTTTGGGCTTAGCAGGCCTCCGTGCAGCCTCCTGGAACCAAAAACAGCCCCCCCACGCTCTCCCCACATATATGTGTGCCCCCCCTGCACTCCCCGCACATGAGTGCATGTGTCACGCATTTGCCCCACTCAACCGTGCGTGTCTGGTGGAGCTGACCTGGGGTGATGGCTCGTGTGCCCGCAGAGCGGGCTTTGCATGGCACCTGTGGCACCATCACCAGCCTAGATGTTGTTGCTACCTTTAAAGGAACAAAAAATGGTGCATAAGCATATATTCAAGCAAAACATGAACATTGTGTGAAAGGAAATGGGTACATACATACTGTATGGTGTTTGTCATTCTGGAAAGTGCCTCTTTCCATCCATGAATGTTCCATGGTTGTTTTCTTCCTTCCTAAAGGCAGTAATTTAGAAATCAAATCAAATTTATATACAAATTACCCTTGGTAGTTGAATTGATGCCCAAAATTGGACTCTTTCTAGCATCAGGTGACATTACCATTCTTTGGACACCTGCCCAGAGTGAACTAGAAAGTACATCAATGTGATTGTTCTATTTGGAAATGTTGATTGCATTGCATCCAGGTCAAAGATGACTAAATGGAAGGTGAAGATCAGTGGTGGGTTTCAAATTTTTTTAGAACCTCTTCTGTAGGTGTGGCCTGCTTTGTGGGAGTGGCTTGTCAGCCATGTGACTGGGTGGGAGTGGCTTGCCTGCCATGTGACTGGGTGGGCATGGTCAACATAAAATGTGGTGAAACTCACTTAACAACGCTCTTGCTTAGCAACCAAAATGTTGGCTCAGGAACTCTGGCATTGAAGCACGCAAGTCTTAAAGCTGTCAAGTTACAAGACCCTTGCACCCCTAACCCTTTAGAAAAAAAAACCCAGGGGTGTTCAAACTTGAAGCTTTAAGACTTGTGGACTTCAACTCCCAGAATTCCTCCTCTCACTTTCATCTTGATGATGTACGGAAGGGCAGGGGGAGGGAGCTGGAACTGATTCTAAATGGCACTGTAGATTTGTGGAACCTCTTCTATAGAAGAGGTTAGAACTGGCAGGAACCCACCCCTGGTGAAGATAGAATTGTCAGAAACTCCATTCTCCAAAATTGTTTAAATATTATTTTGCATATATAAACATTGGGCCTCTTCATCAACTAGTGAAGAAGAACAATTTGTATCCCCACCCTTCTGGTTTCCTACTTGGAAATCATCAACCTGGATTAGAAAACATGGGGAATAAATTATCCAGCAGGGAGAGGGAGAAGGGAAGAACCCAATCTTTATCCTAAAGTGTGAGTATAGGTGTTTAGGAAGTTAACAACCACACCTCTCCTAGAAAAATGAAATATTTTAGGAAATATTAAAAGGGCAGAATATTTCCCCTAAAAGGGAGGCATAACCCCCCCCCCAATTGTCAATTGGCCATTAAGGGTCTGGGTCAGTCTATTCTACATAGCAAATATCTACCTCCATCAGGCAGAGCCATAGTAGGAATTGCCCAAAGCCCTTTCATTACATCATCACCCAGCAAAAGTCAACCAAGCTTGGGATTCAGGACAGCCTACAGAGTTGCTCCTGCATGACCCCATGGAAGCCTGACAACCAATCAGAATACAAGCTCAAATTCAAAGCCCAACAGGGGGTATAAATTTTTTGCTCTCTCTCACACACACATGTGCCTTTTTGCTCAGGACCGCAAACCAATGTGGTCCTGCTCACCACCATTAAACCATCTTTCCAAGCAATCTCCATGTTTCCAGTGTCTTTCTTCCCACTTGGAACTGAACCCAGATGGACATTTCTTCCAACAGGTGGAAGGAGAATTTCAAAGAATAAATAATTTTCCATATGTAATTTGGATTGTATGCCTTTGGAAAAATACAAGTAATCAGTTTGACTTCGATGATCAGTATTTGCCATTAAACAATAGTAGAAGTTACACCATCAGATTAGCAAGTAAGACTGATTTCTTGGGGCATTTTCTCTCTCCCTACGCCGCGTAACTGAGTGAGCTCTCGTTACTTGTCCCAGCTTCTGCCAACCGAGCAGTTCAAAAGCACATAAAAATGCAAGTAGAAAAATAGGGACCACCTTTGGTGGGAAGGTAACAGCGTTCCGTGCGCCTTCGGTGTTTAGTCATGCCGGCCACATGACCACGGAGACATCTTCGGACAGCGATGGCTCTTCGGCTTAGAAATGGAGATGAGCATCACTTCCTAGAGTCAGGAACGACTAGCACATATGTGCAAGGGGAACCTTCACCTTCACCCACAATGTGCACATGTATCCACATTCATATAGATGTACATACGCATAAAATATTTATGTGCATTTTATATTACAATAATTTTAATAAGATTCTTAATAATGCACATATTCTGTTGCAGACTGGAGAGAAATTACTCTTACCTTTCATTTACAGTGGCGGGGCGGGCATCATTCTTATGAAATGCAAACATTTTGAATGGCCTTCAGCTATGGGCAGTGATGTTTTCCCCACCACTGCATGTTAAAGGAAAGTGTGTGTGCCTACAAGTAGCCTTGGGGAAGTGTGTGTGCCTACAAGTGGCCTTGGGACCTGAGTAGGGGGTTGGACTAGAACAGTAGTCTCCAACCTTGGCAACTTTAAGACCTGTGGACTTCAATTCCCAGAATTCCTCAGCCAACTGAGGAATTCTGGGAATTGAAGTCCACAGGTCTTAAAAGTTGCCAAGATTGGAGACCCCTGGACTAGAAGACCTCCAAGGTCCCTTCCAACTCTATTATTCTGGATCATCCCTGATTATTCCCAGCTCCTAACATTTTCATCTTTTTCCTTTGCTTTGTTGGAAGAAATGTCCTTCTGGGTGCAGTTCCAAGTGGGGAAAAAGACCCTGGAAACATGGAGGCTGCTTGGAAAGATGGTTTTAATGGTGAACAGGAGCCATGTGAAAAGGGGGATCACATCCTTTCAGATGTTGGGTGAAGAAGAAAAAGAAACGGAGATGCTGAAATTTCCTGGTTTTATGCCCTCTCTGGCCTTTGATCTTGAGTTTGTAATCTGATGGTCATCAGATTCCCATGGGGCCATGCAGGGGCAACTCTGTAGGCTGTGATTTGAGTCCAAGTTTGGTTGAGCATTGCTTCTTCCCAGGTGCGGTGAGATGGGTAAAAGGCTAATGCTATCATGCCTTAATCCTATCACCCTGGTGCGGAAGGGGGAGATCTTTGTTATGTAGAATAGACATGCCCATGCTTTTTAATGGCCTATTGACAAAGGTGGGGGCTATTAAGAGTGAGTCTGCTTCCTGCCTAGAAACACGTTTCTCCATTTCTGATCCAGGGAAATATAATATTCTCCCTTTACAATATTTCCCAGGATATTTCATTTTTCTAGGAGAGGGGGGCGGGTTTTTTTTTTTTTTAACTTCCCACATTTGTTTCTAAGCCGGGACTCCCATCGAAATTATCGTTAAGATCGAGGGATATTTTCCTTCTTTTTGCAACTGGTTCTTTCAAAAGAAACGGCTTCAAAAGAAAAAAAAAAGAAAAGGCGCGCGCGGGGGGGGGAGGGTGGCGGCAGTAAGACAAACGCAAATGTAACAACTTAAGATATATTTTCTTCCGGAGGAGGAGAGGAGGGAGGGGAAAAAAAAAGAACAGACGTGTCCAGAAAGATTGAGAACAAGAAGAAGAAAAGAAAAAGAACGAAACGCGTTCATTTCGTGCGTTGACATTCACTTCCCAGCTCGCCTCCCACAGTACCGGAGAGAGAGAGAGGGAGAGAGAGGCGAGGCAGGCTGGCAGGGAAAAGCGAGAGGAGAGGTTTGGCTTCGGAGCAACGGGTTGGTAGGAGAGGTTGCTCCCGAAAACGAGGGAGGTGAACCGACCACTCCCAATCCATCTGGAAGGTCGCGAAGGGCCAAAAGCCAAGAGAAGCCGAGGTCTTTCAGGCTTGAGGGGAAGAGAGAGCTTAATCACAACAACACCCACAAGCTGGACTGGGGTGTTTTTGCTGGGAACACGGAAAGTTTTTTTTTTAATTTTAAAAAAAATAGGAATAAGGTCCTTTGGAATCGGTTTTGTCCCGGGGAAGGATTTCCAAGTGCCCTGACGGCAACCTCCTGCGGACCGCAAAGAAGACAGGTGAGACTGTTGGGTTGGTATGTCCCTCAACGGGGCTTCTGACCACCGACTCTACCCCCCCCCCCTTCCTGCTTTCCTTCTTATGGGTAATAGAACCTGTGGGAGGGGGTAACAGCAACCCAGAAGGCACCTTGCAGTATATTGTAAATCTCTCTCTCTCACACACACAAACCTGTAGAAAAGCGTTGCAGTGGTGGAAGAAAGCACTCTGGGGCTTTGTGTGAGGTTGGTTGAGAAAGTTGTGGCGATCTAAATGTGCAATTTGACAACTCCCCCCCCCTGCTCCTTTCCCAATCTGGTGGATGGCAGCTCCACTATCCCCAGCCAACATTGCCAAAGGGCTGGAATGAATGGGAATTGCATCCAAGGAACTCATTGGGGAAGTGGAAATGGAAGATGTTAAGAGAGGTCCCCATTGCGGGCACAAGTCAAGGACTATCCATAATGAACGTCAAATACTTTCTAGTGGTGTTGCATAAAGATACTATTATCCTTAGCACCGATTCCCCACTGCTTTTAACAGGTGAACAGAGTTGGAAGGGACCTTGTAGGTCATCCAGTCCAACCCTCCCCACCCCCAAAGCAGGAGACCCTTTACCATTTCTGACAAATGGCGTTCCAAAGCTAGAGCCCTCCATTCACCCATGCAATGTGTATTTGGAAGGACCGGGTAAAACAAATCTGGTCGAAAAAGGAAATGTATACTGTCTGTGGGCGGGGGATGGGTGGAGGTGTCTATTCTTTAAAACTGATTCAAGTATTTAAGCATCTGTAAACAGAACCAGGTTCTAGCAGTCTGAAACTGATTGGCATTGCAGCTAACGCCAGCATCTGGAGATTCAATGGTTTAAGTTTGATCACTGATTCTTAGTTTAGTTCAACCTTGCAAATTTCCTGATATAGTCCTTGGAATATAGGTGTGTGAATTTATACTCTTGTGTATTATTTATTTATTAGTTTGTGAAACATGTACAGGATAGCAGGTATAAGTATGAACATGGACATGAATAAAGGAAATGAATATGAGTAAATGGGGACAGTAGGACAGGGACAGTAGGCATGCTGGTGTACTTATGCATGCCCCTCTTTTTATTTTACAGTGTAATGTAACATCTATCTATCTATCTATCTATCTATCTATCTATCTATCTATCTATCTATCTATCTATCTATCTATCTATCTATCTATCTATCTTGTTTGGGTACCTGGGTTCAAAAATAAGGTGGATGGAAACCACTTTATTTCCTGAATGATCCGATTTGTGGGGAGGGATAGCTGAGGTATGGAGATTTTATTGGTACTAAATTGTGTTTTAATCCAATAGAGAACAGATGGATGGAATTGTGAGGGAGGGTAATGTAAGAAATCACATCAAGCGTCTGTTTCTGCTAAGTTTCAAAGTGTTTGACAGACTGGACATTCTTCCTTTCCTTGACCTTAAATCCTCCCTCCCACCTGTTTGTTCCTTCCTTTCTCTTTTTCAGTGACTATATTTGAGCAGGGTGGATACAATATGAATGTGAGAAAGACTCACTGGAAAGGGCATATGCTTCTGATTTTCATACATTCAACATAAATCCTGTACCTGCACAATAGCAATTTCCTTTTGTGTGCTTATCCTATTCCTAAGATGATACCAAGTCTGGGTGGGCATGAAGAATGCATGGAAGTTAATTACTTGCTACATTCAAGTTACAGAAGCTGACCAGGAGCCTGAAGATAATACAATAGCAGAGTTGGAAGGGACCTTGGAGGTCTTCTAGTCCAACCCCCTGCCTAGGCAGGAAACCCTATACTGTTTCAGACAAATGGCTATCCAACATCTTCTTAAAGACTTCCAGTGTTGGGGCTTTCACAACTTCTGGAGGCAAGCTGTTCCACTGATTAATTGTTCTAACTGTCAGGAAATTTCTCCTCACTTCTAAGTTGCTTCTCTCCTTGATTAGTTTCCACCCATTGCTTCTTGTTCTATCCTCAGGTGCCTTGGAGAATAGTTTGACTCCCTCTTCTTTGCAGCAACCCCTGAGATACAATACAATAATTAGGGTTCAAATCTGTAATCAGTGGCTACTTCGTCTAATCACCAAATGGGAGAGATCACCAAATGGATTGGAAAAATAGGAAGAAGAAAGTATGTTAGGTAGATCAGGGCATAACTGCCTTGAGTTATTTGTAAAAATAATAAAGTAAAAATAATAAATAAGAGGGACGCAGTGGTTCAATGGCTAAGAAGCCGAGCTTGTCGATCAGAAAGGTCGGCAGTTCAGCGGTTCGAATCCCTATGCCACGTAACGGAGTGAGCTCCTGTTAATTGTCCCAGCTTCTGCCAACCTAGCAGTTCGAAAGCATATAAAAATGCAAGTAGAAAAATAGGAACCACCTTTGGTGGGAAGGTAACGGCGTTCTGTGCACCTTCGGCGTTTAGTCATGCTGGCCACATGACCACGGAGACGTCTGCGGACAGTGCTGGCTCTTTGGCTTTGAAATGGAGATGAGCACCGGCCCCTAGAGTCAGGAACGACTAGCACATATTTGCAAGAGGAACCTTTACCTTTACCTTACCAATGAATAAACAAATGTTCTCAATCAGCTCTTGAAATGGGAAACATAGCTCTTGCCTGCATTTTTACATCCAATTCTGATTAAACCGGTAGAAGATACATTTTTCTTCTTTTCTAAAATGAGACACCAGGCCTCCTGAAAGCAACAGCTCCAAGAACCTTTCTCGGTTGCTTTCTGCCAACCTGTATTCATGATTCTTTCAACAACAACAACAACAACAACAAAGGTAGGAAAAGAGTGGCCATGAAGGACATTAATAGAAAACCTGGCAGTTCCATTAATAGACAGCTGATATGAGACCCAGTCATAAAGAAAACTTTGTTTGGTGCTAGGTACACTGGGCAGAAAACAGTCAGAAATAGTTTACCAATGTGAAACTTTAACTTCAGCAAATCTGCCAAGGTCAGCTAGATTTAAGGTCGTCCTCCTCCAGCCTGGCACTCCCAGGATGTGTTGGGAACATAATTCCCAAAACTTCATCAAAACAGCTTTGTGAAGGAAGAATCAGAATTAGAGTCACCGAATCAGTCAGTTCTGCAAGAGTTGGCGTCTCTGAATTGCTAGGATTGAAGAAATCTTCCATAAATGATTGCTTGATCAATACATGTTAGGCAAAATTCAGCTGTTTGGGAACTGTGATGCATCTCATAGATTTAGATTTTTCCAAACACATATTGTGCAGTTTAGCTTTCTTAAGCTTAATCCCAGTTTCTAGTCATTGTTCCACTTCTAACAATGTCAAAGACTTGTCGCTTTCCTTATATTATTCATTGACTCGTTCTTTTTATCTGATTCTGAAAAAAATGTCAGTGCCTTTCTTTATTTGTTTTGGATCATTCAAAAAATAATAATAACAGCGTGCCACCCCCACCCACCCCCCAATTCAGTCAGATATTCATGTTGTGGGAGGCAGGGCACTGTATTTTTTGCCCTTTGATTTTCTATTATAAAATGCTTTTCTAGCAATGGGTTTTGAGGCTACCAATATTTACCATTGTGACATGTCTTTATTTACTAAGTGAAAGATAATTCCCTGCATTATCAGCATATGAGCCCAGTGGCACAGTTTAGCTTACAGGAGGAGTACATTTAAATAACCAATGTTTTATTTGAAACTAAGTACCCAGATCTGTAATTATGCATATCTCTACAAACTATCTTTACACATTCCTAACTAAATGCCCCTTGAGTATAATTGTTAATAAAAATAGGAAGAAAGAGAGTGCTGTTTGCTGCTGCCCTAACTATCCACCATTATCTATTTTTGTTTATTTGTGAGAACATTTCTTTCATGCCATTCCATTAGGAATTGTCAAAGCAGTTCACCACATAACATTTTATTATAATTTTCAAAAGGACATTTAAAAATCATTTTAAGAACCTCTCCTGGCTCGTTGCTACATGTGCTGTTCTTCATTTTTTCTGTCTGAAATGTAATTATGGGCAACAGAGGTATTTTGGCATATTGTTGAACATTAACTTTCACTAGATTAAGGCAGTTTGGTTGAAGATGAGGAAGCAGGAAGTTTGATTCCAACATCTGGAGAGATACGAGTTTCTGATACCCAGTTTAAATTGTTGGTTGAGTGGAATTAATGGTGTTAAGTGCCTTTTGTGTATACATCTAGAAACACTTCGCATTATTTTTACATGTATTTTGGAGATTCATAGTTATTCAATAGCAATAGCAGTTAGACTTATATACCGCTTCATAGGGCTTTCAGCCCTCTCTAAGCGGTTTACAGAGTCAGCTTCTTGCCCCCAACAATCCGGGTCCTCATTTTACCCACCTCGGAAGGATGGAAGGCTGAGTCAACCTTGAGCCGGTGAGATTAGAACCGCTGAACTGCAGATAACAGTCAGCTGAAGTGGCCTGCAGTACTGCACCCTAACCACTGCGCCACCTCGGCCTTCAGCTAACTGATCTGTTCCTCAGTCCTAAAACACTAGTAGGTTTGGCATCTGTCATCAACATAAGAGCAACCCCAATTCTTAGATGCACTTGGCAGTTTTTACTTATACAGTGATGGGATATGACCGGTATGTCTCAGTACGGGCATACTGGTGCCTGCTGGGAGTACCAAGTACCGTTCCAGTACAGTGCTCCAGAGGGCCCACCTGCTCGCCCGCCCTCCTTACCTGTATTTGAGCCGATCAGGGCTTATGCGCACGGCGCGTGCAGCTCCTGTGTGGCGCTCCACCGAGCAGCTGGAGCATCGCAGGCGATACATACGCATGCACCTGCTGCGCATGTGCATGTGGTGGACGCCTGGCCTCGTTACACCATACTGGTTGCACGGCAATCCGGAACCCACCACTGTATTTATATGTACAAATATCACAGACAGTACTGGATACATATTATAAAATGGATATTTATTAATTGCAGTTTTCTTTCTGAAGAGCCGAGGTGGCGCAGTGGTTAGGGTGCAGTACTGCAGGCCACTTCAGCTGACTGCTATCTGCAGTTCGGCGGTTTAAATCTCACCGGCTCAAGGTTGACTCAGCCTTCCATCCTTCCGAGGTGGGTGAAATGAGGACCCAGACTGCGGGGGCGATATGCTGACTCTGTAAACCGCTTAGAGAGGGCTGAAAGCCCTATGAAGCGGTATATAAGTCTAACTGCTATTGCTATTGCTATTTTTCCTTCCAGTGTGCTAGAAAGGTGTGTGTGTGTTTGTGTACGTGTGTGCGTGCGCGCGCGCAGTTTTCTTAGCAAGATTTCAGAAGTGGTTTTCCATTGCCACCTTTCTAGGCCTGAGAGAGAGAGAGTGATTGAGCCAAAGTCACTCAGATCGTTTTTGTGCCTAAGGTGGAACTAAAATTCATGGTCTTGGAATTCTTTATATATATGTAAAAGTGTATATAAATATATGGGCTGGGTTATGTTTATGGTTTGCATATTTGCATGAAACTTAATCAGATCATTTAAAATTCTAATGCTTAAATTTGCATTTGCTAATTTTGGTATACTTCTAATACTGGTTAGAGTTAGTTTGTGTTTTGTAGGGTTTTGTAAATCTAACTTGAAATTAGTTTATGCTTTAGTCTATTACCTGAATCCAGAAAATGGATTAATATAGTAACCATGTTATACAATTTCAGCCTTTGAATATATTGGACAAGAAGACCTTCCAACACTGTTATTTTGTTATATGGGGATTGTATACATTTGAATTTACTCTGATTTTCTGAATTATTTTGCCCCAAAAAACTTTATAATTTATTATAATCTGGCAATCATTAGAGTGGAAATGGATGGAATCCTTACAAGTGTGTGTGTGTTTCCCTGTTAAATTATCAAAAACAATCATAGCAACTGCACCCAGTTACTTTTGGCTTCTGTAAAGTTGTGCTAGAACAGCAAAGAGATACAGAGCTTTTTCTACCAATCAGAGATTGCCCAGACTTATGCAACCCTAGCCGAAGAGCCACTTCAGGAGCGTAAGAGCAGATAGAGTGTGTTTAACATTATCCTTATGGCCAGTCCCAATGGATAAAGAATTCTGAAATGTAGAAAGTAGTTAAAGCTTTGGTTAGTTAGTGAAATAGACATCCATTTTGCATAAGTTTAAAAAGATGGACTGGAAACAACTGCTACGCAGAGACCTTTAAAATCACTTCAAGGAGCAAGAAATACACAGCTTGAGCCATTAAAATGTTATTAAAAGGCAGCAGAGTCCAATTTAATTTCTCAGCAAAATACCTGACACAGCTGGGCAGCAGAATTTCAGTGGAGTCAAGCATGCATGTGTGTGTAATCACATACACACAAACACATTATTATATTGTGTGCTGAATCAGATATTATGTATAATGTAACAGGTTTATTACTTTTATAAGAACAGACTCCTATGCAGTCCTCTGCTGATGGTAGAAAGGGATTGACATATGCTTTTGTATGTTTAATTATGAATAGCTTTTACATGCAGAGTACAAGAGAGTTGCTCATAACAGATGAACTATATATATATTTAAAAAATCCTGTGCAGCATGTAAAGGTACATCAGTACCAGCACTTCAGTTGAAAAGTTTATGTCAGTGTTAAATATGATTTCTAAAAGGTTAATGAGCATAAGATTTGCTAAGCTGTACAATTAATAAGTATAGCATTGATAAACAGTTGCAAAATGCATTGAATTCATTTATAATATTAGAAAAGTTTCAATTTTTGAGCTTAATACCTAAAACTAAAGTTTCCACTCTATTGTTATTTCTTGTGGTTTACAAATGTTAAAAGAAAGAAATCAGGAAAAAAGGGAACTGGTGGGAAAAACCCAAATGTGTTTAATTTCTAACTTCCTTTTTTTATATTCTAACCAATTTAGAATTTTAATCAAATTCTTTTCATTTACACAATATATCACAGAGCAAGGCAAACACAACACATAATGGGTTTTTAAGAGGTTCTATATGTATTGTATATTCAGAGGTGAGACTCAGTTATGACCAATGACTCTGATCTTGCATTTCCTCTCTGTAGGTTATGACTGAGTAGAAACATTCTGCTTTAATTTCCCAATATTTTTTTTGTATATGCATTTTACTTCTTGGCTAAGAGCTGTTTTCTCAGATGTTAATTTTTTTTATAGAGTTTAAATTTACGTATTTTCAATGAGAATTATATACCGGTAGTAGTGCTGGATTTTACATAAAAAATGTGAATACATGCATGCATGCATGCATACATACATACACACTCTGTGTGTGTGTGTGTGTGTGTGTGTGTGTGTGTATGCATGCTATTCGTTGAAAGTTTTTCTTACTTACGGTTAAAAAAAACCTGAGCCCAAATTAGAGGCATTTATAGCTGAAAAGCTGAATTATCAGGACAAAAATATCCATATATGAGTAGGAATAATTCCCAAATGGGTCTTGCTGCTAAGAAAATGGTCATCGGATTATTGCTGAAAAGACTGGACACACGTGAACTAAAACTGCTTTGGTTAAAAAACGACTTTACTTTTAAATCCTAAATTATAATGTAGATTTGCATTAAAATATATACAGAATATTGCCACACGTCTTGTTCCACAAGAAAACGACAACAGAAATCCACTTTTTGAAAAGTGTTTGCTTTAGCCAGAGCTCCATCAGACTTTAAAAGACGGCCTATCATTCACTGATAAGCCAGTTATAAGTATTTATGAGTGCTAATGAAATGCGGATTGGAACAGATGGTCTGTGGAGTACAGCAAGGGCTGTGTTATCTGCCAATAGTTGTTCCTTCTGGTGAGCAATGCCAAACTATGATGGAAAAAGCAAGCATAATTTCCAGGAATGATATGCCATGCTAAAAGCTATGCTTTAAGGAAGAAACGAGTTCATCGCTATAATTATAATACAAATGTCACAAAACTGTTTATATAATTCACATTTTCTGCAATTCTGCATGAATGGAATTTTGCGTATGTTACATGGTGCAGTATTGGAGTAACTTTTCATGTTGTATTCTCGTTTCCTGGCAATCTGTTTTGAGCCTAAAATAGTGTAGACTCATGTACCACCCCGTTCTAAGCATTTTTTTTTTAGCACAAATACGCGCAACAAAGGGACAATTGTCACATCAAATATACCATAGAGGAACAACGTTTTAAATATACCGGTTCTCCTCGATTTATAACCATAGTTGGGACTTTAAAATCTGGTTGTAAAACATTACAGTTGTAAGGAGCTCACTTGACCTGATATAATTTTACGATTTTTGTAGTGATTGTTAATATCTCAATCAGATTCTCAAATTCGAATAGAGCTGAAAGGGACATTCAAGGTCTATTAACCTATTTTTCTAATATGGTGACCAAAACTGGATGCAGTCTATTCAATGTGTGTCCTTACTAAGGCTTTATAAAGCGTTATGATGGTGGTAAATGTAAATCTATTTATTGGAACAGAAGCTTTTGCTGGAAAATGGCAAAAAAAGTTGCAAATTGTAGTCACATGACCACAGAATATTTAACTTGTCATAAAAGTGACTCTTTTGTCATGTGTCCAATATGCTGCCATCAGACGGGGGGGAGGGGGAGCCATGGCACAACCATTCATGATGGCCAATGTGCTTTATAAGCCGTAAAGCACCAGTTCTATGGCTGTCATAAATGCAGTCATTAAATAACTCCAGAAGCATTCTGCAATGTTCCACATGTCCCGTTTTTGGGCTCTGCGTGTTGCATTTTTGCACCCCAGAAGCAATTTGCAGGCCAAAAATGGGCGTGATTTTGGTAAAAATGGGCGTGTTTTTTTGGTGAAACCGGGCCCGTTTTTGGCGAAAACAGGACATGCAGAACACTGCAGAGTGCTTCTGGGGGCCGTGGAGGGCGAAAATGCTACATGCGTTAGCAAAAAACTATTTTTTTCTTGTTTTCCTCTTGTAAATCTAGGTGTGTCTTAGTCTGGTGCGTCTTATAGTCTGAAAAATATGGTAGGTCTCTTACACAGTATATATAGTGAAACTATATATAGTTAGTGACAAGACTATTTCAGTTTTTATACTCTACCAATACCATGATATAAGGTTAGTAATACTTACCATGTAAATCATCATTTGGCTATTAGTTTAATTCGTTCCTGAGGGCTTTGGAGGGATTGGGAGGATGGTTACCAACGGGAAACCCACTACCATAGAGTATTTGTAGTTTCCATTGAATGGCATACTAGCTTCAAAGCAATTGTGACTAATTATAGAACTAGAGTTTATACAAACTTTTAATGCATATTGAAAATGGTTACATAATGCCAAGCATCTAAGCAGAATTTATATTAGATGGAATCATGCATTAAGCCAGAACATTTTTCAAATGTTCACTAGGACTTTGCAAGAAGATTTTAGGTCCTGATAGTGAACACAAAATGCAAAAAAGATTGTTCAACTCTTTAGCATTTGTACCAGTTTCTGCAGCATGAACTGGAACTTTGCATATCTTTACCCACATCCACACATCAATTTTTTTCAATCAATACTCAACAGAAGGTGAAATTTCTCACTGTACTTTTGTCAGAACATTTTTATTGAGGGTGACAATATATTAGTTCAGGAAGGTACAGCGAAAATAGCTATCGAGGCTGATGAACTGTTTATGTTTATATTGTAAGTCCCTGAATTTAGCAGGATTTGAATAGACATGCAAAAGACTGTGCTGCAAATACTTGATTTTTTCCCCCAGTTTCAAACTGAGTTAGGAGATAGACTGATCATCCACAGCATACATTAGAGAACTAGTTTATTTTTATTGAAAATAATTACGTGGTTAGCCCAAACTACGGTCATATTCTCGAAGATATGGTTTTCCCTTTTGCAGCTTTGATGTAGCTGCCCTGTGGCTAAAATCCTCCATCCTCTAATGCAGGGGTATCAAACTCAAGGCCCACAGGCCGAATCTTGCCCACGCGGTGCTTAGATCTGGCCTGTGTGGCTGCTCAAAGGAATGGCCCGTGGTGCCTCTGCCAGCAAAAACGACCCTTGGGAGGGGCGCGTGTGGCCCTCCTGAGCTCTGTTTTTGCTGGCAGAGGGTTGCAGGAAGCTGTCGCAGCTGAAAACGGAGCTCGCAAGCCCGTTTTCATTGGCAGAGCATTCAGGCCACCATAGGCACTCCTGACACAAGTAACGTTGAGCTGGCCATGCCCCCCCAGCCACGCCCCCCTGAGGTCCAACACAACCCTGATGCGGCCCTCAATGAAATCAAGTTTGACACCCCTGCTCTAATGCAAGAATATCCAGTGAGGTGCCCATGGTTACCACTTTCGCCCTTTTTGCCAAAAGACTTATTTGTAAGTCTTGATTCTTTTCATCAAAATAAAATAAAAATGCGAAATTAAAATGCTAAAGAAGAAAATATCAGCTTCCAATCATCTTTAGTTACAGGAGAATTACTTGGGCACTCCATAAGCCCTTAAGGAATTTTATGGCTGAAGCCTACCTAGAGAAGTGTGTTACCTGCCCAAACAATAGCAACTAGGCAGCTGGGGTGAAAAAGAAAACCTGGAAAAGCAGGGTAGAAAACGGAGTAAGAAGCAGCTTCATTGTTTTCTTTAAAAAGTAAAAGCTAAACTAATTCATTATACTGTAACTTTCATGGAGTTTAATAGTAATAGTCCACAGAATTTTAACAGAGTCTTTAAGGAACCACAAGGTTGTTCTTTCTGTTACTACCAACTAGCCCAGTTCTTCTGGAAACTGTTTAAGTAGATATTATAGCCAACTAATTTGGGTGGTTGCCTTAAACAAAAATAAATGTAAAGGCAATTGTGTGACTTTCTTTATTACACATAGTGCTAGTTTTTTCTAATTAAATAAGGGGCAAACTATTTTTTCGTCCTTTGAGGTTCTTTGAGAATTTCCTTTAGCCAACTCTTAAAAACAGAATTCTGTGCATCTGAAACTAATCTTTCTGCAGGAAGGTTTCAGAAGCTACACTATAATCTAGGTAATCTGAAAATTAGCTTCTCAGGGGGTCATAGAGCAGATAGGAAGCCTAGTGAATAAGGAAAGCCCCCAGAATAGTGGATAATCTCTTGGGGTGATAATGGTCCTGTCTGTTGCTCTATTTATGACAAAGGAAAGGAGGAAAGCTTACATTTCAACAGGTGGCTGCTGTTAACATGAATGCATTGAAAATATCTTTATTATTACAAGCATTTTTTTTAATTAAAGAAATTCTGATATATGACAGGAGTAGAAGTGTTCATAGCTTAGTTTATTGTCTGGCGGTATAAGCCTTGAGTTAGCATTTTAAGCATGCTTAGATATTTCCAGAACATACCGTGAGTGTTTATCTTTCATCAATTTTGGCAATTAAATGAAGTTAAGATGGGGTGGCGATAAAAGATTCAGTCAGAATAGCAGCAAGATGAACATTATCAACAGCTTCAGGAGGAGCTTTCAGAACAGACCACCTTTACCAGACCACCCCCATAAAAATTCAACAAACCATGTATTGAAAGAGGAAAGATTGTGTTAATCTATTTATACATTCATATAACATACATAGAGAGAGAGAGGCACTCATCAGAGCAGCTTTTCTCAGTCAACTAGAAGATGTGTGGATTTTAATTCCCAGAATTTCCCAGGGATGAGGTTGAGAAACACTACATTAGAGGCTACTACTCAAAGGAAAAGGGGATACAGTGGCTCCAGTGGCTAAGACATGGAGCTTTTTGATCAGAAGGTCAGCAGTTCTGCAGTGTGAACACCTAACGCCATGTAACAGAGTGAGCTCCCATTACTTGTCCCAGCTTCTGCCAACCTAGCAGTTTGAAAGCATGTAAAAATGCAAGTAGAAAAATAGGGACCAATTTGGTGGGAAGGTAAGCGTGCTCTGTGCACCTTCGGCATTGAGTCATGCCAGCCACATGACCACAGAGTCTTCTGACAGCGCTGGCTCTTCGGCTTAGAAACAGATGAGCACCGCCCCCTAGAGCCGGAAATGGCTAGCACACATGTGCGGGGGAACCTTTATCTTACTCAGAGGACAGATAGAAGTTGTAAATGCTGGTCTTTTCAGTGATTGTCTGCCATCATGCAGTTCTTTCAGTTTATTCCTCACAGTTTTAATCAGAAGCCAAAAAAGCAAATAAATTATTCTCACCCTCAAACCAAAATAATTGGTTCCGAAGGTGCCTCCTTCAAGAAGATGCTGAAGGGGGGGGGGGGAAGCAACTTTAAAATAGTTTGAAAAGTCTCTTTAAACATAACATCTCTCTTAAATCTTGAATGTAAAATTGGTAAAAGGTTACACAATTATTTTTAAGCTGAATTGATCATTCCAGGAAAAGTCCTCTCCCTTCTTCCAGCGTCTATCCTTTTCCTGACCAAAGTTTCATTCCTTGGTTTTCATAGAGAATTGCTGCCTTATTTTTAGAGGAGTGGCTGCTCAATGGAGCAAAACGCTCCCTGGCAGGGAGATCAAGAGGGAGATCAGGATCATTGGCAGCAACAGAGCTTGAAGAGGTTGGTAGAAGGTGGAAAGAGCTGGGAAAGAGGCTCCTGATCTCTCTTCTACCTCAATGAACCATGAGAGACTCTGTGAAAAAGTGCTGATAAATGTTTGGTGAAGTGCAGTGAGACTTGGCAGGGCTTGGATGGTGGATGTCTGATTGGCTGAGAACTGCCATGAAAGACTCAATACTCAATAATGGACTAGGAGATTTTGAGGCATACTAATGTATTGTTGGGATGGCTGTCCCACAACTGCCTCCAAAGGAAGCATGCCAAAGGGCAAGGGAGGAGTCTGAAAGAATTACGGTCCAGAGGGATCTAGTGAATGTCTATGGCTGAAAGAGGAGTTGAGCCTAAGTGTCTTAATTCTTAGAACATCTACTTTCACTTCCTGATGTCCATAAACCAACTCATGACCAGGGGTGGGATTCAACATTTTTACTACCAGTTTGGTGGGCATGGCTAGATTGGGGGGGGGGGGGCATGTAACTGAATGGGCGTGGCCAACTTGATGTCACTCACGCACACTCAGTCACATGACCTCCTCAGCAAGCCATGCCCACCGACATAGTGGCGAAAAGTTTTGAGGGGGGAGCTCCAGCCTCATTGGAGCTAAGGGAGTGCCTGCAAACTACCCAGTAAGAAAAAAAGCTTTTGTCCTCCCTGGCCCCCAGGCTTCAGCAGAGTTAGGGAAAGGCAAAAACGCCCCCGTTTTTGCAAAAAAAATGGGCAGAAAAGAGGTATAATAGCAAATTAAAGTAAATTAAAGGGTGATAAAATAGGCTAATCTGGCAAACTGCAGGAAGTTAGGCTTATGGAGATACTGTTTTAAAGAAAACCTGGGAGGTAGGTGGAGGTTTTTGTAAACAAAGGACTCTTTCAGTAAAAAAAGAAAGGCTTACTAAATATTTTGGTATAAGATTAGAGTAAATATTAGTTTCCATTTTGGGTTTCATGGGAAGCAAATTATTTTAATCATTCCACTCTTTTTTGGAGTGACAAAAGTTAGTATAAATCAGTTGACTGTTAAATTTTAAGGTTCAGTAGATTATTGACATCGGCATCATCAATTAAAACTAATTTGGAATGACAGTACTTGCCAAAACCACCTTTATCTAATTTGTATGAAGATTTGTACAAGCAGTAGAAGGGAGAATTAAACACTTATTAGATAGCATGTATTATTAGTCTGGATCAATTAAAAGTATAAACAGAAATCCAAGATGCTTTTCTCAGCTTGTAGAAAAAAACCCTTACCTGCTGAATTTTTCTTGTTACTTTAAGGGTTACCCATGTAAAAAGTTGGTAGTATGGATTATGAGTTCTAGGAAACACATACAGTTATTGTAAAACATAATAAAAACAATTTGTCAGTATGCTATGGAACCATGGGCTATTTATTGCTTGTTTAACATAAGCACTGTAGGGCAAGTTATTTAATAAAACAAAAGTTGGAGACTTTATGTTAGATATTAATGCAAATGAACAATTAAATGGCTCACAAATGTTCTTTCTCCAGAATAGATAAAGTAAAGATAAAGGTTCCCCTCGCATGTATGTGCTTGTCTCCGTTTCAAAGCCGAAGAGCCAGAGCTGTCCAAAGACATATCCGTGGTCATGTGGCCGGCATTACTAAACGCCGAAGGCGCACAGAGCACTGTTACTTTCCCACCAAGGTGGTCCCTATTTTTCTACTTGCATCTTTACATGCTTTCGAATTGCTAGGTTGGCAGAAGCTGGGACAAGTAACAGGAGTTCACTCTTACGCAGTGCTAGGGATTTGAACCATCAAACTGTTGACCTTTTGATCAACAACCTCAGCATCTTAGCCACTGACCCACCATGGATATCTGGATATCATCCTAAAAGGCCTAAAATCATTTTTTCTCTAATATACAAAATATTATTACTGCTTGCTTTTATAATTAGGTGCAATAAATTCTGAAAATATGTATTACTGCTAATACACTGTTTAAATGTGATTTCTTTGCAAGAGCATAGACTTAATAGGACATTGAAATTTTATTTCACATAAAAGTTTGTAAACAAAGGCTATAAATAATTCCTCTTGTCAGATTCTAGTATGCATAGTTGAAAACGTTAATTTGGCAATTCAGATTAAAATTTTAATGTTTAAAAAAATTGAATCCCTTTAAAAGAGCTGCATTTTCTTGGGTTGATACTTTTAAGATTCTTGAGTCGTCTAATACAATAGTCCATTTTTTTTACTGTCTTTGCTATATTTTCCTTCTGTGGGAAAAGTAGGAGGCTTTCAGTATATTCTGTGAAAAGATTAGTTTCTTCAAAACCAATAAGATTTTCTTACTATATGAGAATAAAAGCCTTTTATGTAGACTCGTCTCTGATGTGAATTCACCCCCAAATGGTCAAGAGACATCAAGAATTGCTTTGGTTCATCTCTTGTTCTTGTGTTGAGTGTGCACATTAAGTCAAGAGTTCTTGGTGAGAATTTGAAAAAATGGCATCCACACTTATTCAGTTATCAATGAAATGAAAAGATGGTCTTTTCTACCTGAAGAGTGTGCAGTCAATCAATTTTATTAATCAAGCTGGGAGGAACTTTGGAGATCTTCTACTCCAACCTCCTGCTTCAGCAGGAGGCCTATGCTATTTCAGAAAAATGGTTGTCCATTCTCTTCTTAAAAAGCTTCAATGATGAACAGCCCACAACTTCTGAATGCAAGCTGTTCCACTGATGAATTTTTCCTCACGGTTAGGACATTTCTCCTTAATTCCAGGTTGCTTCTCTCCTTGTTTCGTTCCCATCCATTGTTTCTTATCTTGCCTTCTGGTGCTTTGGAAAATAAGTTGACCCCCTTCTTCTTTGTGGCAGTATTCCAAATACTGGAATACTTCTATCTTGTCTCCCCTAGTCCTTAAGGTCCCAACAATCATTACGTTTTGTTGGTTTATAAAATAACTGAATTAGAAGTTTCTTTCTATCTCCTGTTCACATATAGAACCAAAGAAAAATTTATTGGCAGAACAGTTTACTTCAGAATTGATGAAGGGACAATAATGTCTTATCATATCTGAGGAAAACAGACTAGCTTGGTTTGTTCAATATAGTTGAGTAGATTGTGTGATGCACACAGATCTGGAAGAAGGGAATTCGGGGCTGCTGCTCTAATTTCATCTGCTACCACAGTGATGGCAAACCTTTTTTTGCCTCGGGTGCCAAAAGTAGGAGGCTTCCCTGAAGTCTCCTGAGGGCGAAAAACAGCCCAACGCGCAAACTGGAAGTCCGTTCCCGAACTTCCGGCTTGTGCATTTGGCAGTTTTTTGTGCTGAAAAACACGTGTTGGGCGGTTTCCCTGAAGCCTCCAGAGGGTGAAAAATGGCCAAAATCAAGGCTGAAAATCAGTCGGCTAGCGCACGGATGTGCGCTGGAGCTGACTGGGCAATGCCTCGTGTGCCCTCAGAAACGGCTCTGCATCCCACTTGTGGCATGCGTGCCATAGGTTTGCCATCACGGTGCTATCAAGACCCACCCTTGTTTTATTCTGTCTCATGGTCAGATTAGCTCTTAATGATACTGTAATTATTGATCTTTTTGATTTCATTAACAATGCGAAGGAAAACTATAACAAGTGGTGTTGATCAGTGGTGGGTTCCAATTTTTTTACTACCAGTTCAGGTGCGCTCGCACGCGCATGCGATCCTTCTACACATACGCAGAAGTGTCTGGGCGGCTGGGCAGAGCCTCCTGCTGCCGCTACTACCGGTTCGCCTGATCCAGGCCGAACCAGGAGCAACCCACCTCTAGTTGTTGATGCATTATACTAAGCCAAAATATGTAATTGGTGTTGGCATAATATTTTGTATGGTCCCAGTTTATAAAGCATTGTTTTATGGCTGATTATGTACATATTGTAAGAGATGATTAGGCTGAGCCTGAAAGAGGAGTCTCGAGTCCCTTCACACCCATAAGAGATCTAAGTCCACCCCTCCTTGAATTCCATTGACTTATCTACTGCCTATTTGCTTTGACCTTTAGTCGTTCAGATTCTTGTATAGCAGGGGTGTCAAACTCAATTTGTGCCACATCAGGGTTGTATTTGACCTTGGAGGGCTGGAGTGAGTGTAGCCAGGGTGGACATGGTCAGTTTGACATCACCCATGTCAGGGGCGCCTGTGGCATCCCAAGTGCTCTGCCAGCAAAAACAGGCTCCCAATCTCCATTTTCGGCTGGTATGGCTTCCGGCAACCCACTGCCAGCAAAAATGGAGCCCGGGAGAGCCACGTGCTGTCAGAGGCACCACGGGGTGGTCCTTCACGGTTTCCAGGGCGGCCCCACGGGTCAAATCCAGCCTGCGGGCCTTGAGTTTGACATCCTTGTTGTAGAGAGTGTTACCATATAATAAACATGTATTAAATTGAACTACATTGATTCCTGATTTCCTGCATTTGACAATGTACAATACAATAGCAGAGTTGGAAGGGACCTTGAAGGTCTTCTAGTCCAACCCCCTGCCTATACCGTTTCAGACAAATGGCTATTCAACATCTTCTTAAAGACTTCCAGTATTGGGGCATTCACAACTTCTGGAGGCAAGCTGTTCCACTAATTAATTGTTCTAACTGTCAGGAAATTTCTCCTCCATTCTAAATTGCTTCTCTCCTTAATTAGTTTCCACCCATTGCTTCCTGTTCTGCTCTCAGATGCCTTGGAGAATAATTTGACTCCCTCTTCTTTGTGGCAACCCCTGAGATATTGGAACACTGCAGGGGTGGCTTCCTGCCAGTTCTAATCTCTTCTATAGAAGAGGTTCCACAAATCTACAGTGTCGTTTAGAACCGGTTCCAACTCCCTCCCCCTCGTCTGTCCGCAGATCATCAAGTTGAAGAGCGAGAGGAGGAATTCTGGGAGTTGAAGTCCACAAGTTTTAAAGATGTCATGTTTGAACACTCCTGGAGGTTTTTATTCTAAAGGGTTAGAGGTGCAAGGATCTTGTAACTTGACAGCTTTAAGATTTGCATGCTTCAAATGCCAGAGTTTCTGAGCCAACATTTTGTTGCTAAGCAAGAGTGTTGTTAAGTGAGTTTCACCACATTTTACAAGTTGGCCACGCCCACCCAGTCACATGGCTGGTAAGCCACTCCCACCCAGTCACATGGCTGACAAGCCACTCCCACCAGGTCACATGGCCAGCAAGCCACTCCCACAAAGCAGGCCACACCTACAGAAGAGGTTCTAAAAAAAATTGAAACCTACCATTGGAACACTGCTATCATGTCTCCCCTAGTCCTTCTTTTCATTAAACTAGACATACCCAGTTCCTGCAACCGTTCTTCATATGTTTTAGTCTCCAGTCCGCTAATCATCTTGGTTGCTCTTCTCTGCACTCTTTCTAGAGTCTCCACATCTTTTCTATATTGTGGAGACCAAAACTGAATGCAGTATTCCAAGTGTGGGATTACCAAGGCATGTAATTTTTTTTCTCATTGAGCTCGGCATGTGAATCTTTGAAATATATGAGAGCCATGTAAAGATAAGATGAATGAAAAGTACAGGTAGTTCTTGTTTAACAACCAACCCTTTAGCGACTGTACAAAGTTACAGTGGACACCTCCCCCCCAAAGGTATTTACAACATGGTTTTCAGCACTTAGCAACCGCCTTCCAGTTAAGGTCATTTGCAGCATTCCATGATCATGTGATTGTGATTTTCAACATTTTTTTGCCAGTTTCTAGCATTTACTTCTGATTTCAGGCAAAAAATATATACCCACTGAATAAAATTGGTTTGTTTAACCACCACATTTATTTAATGACCGCCATGTTCACTTAACAACCACTGTGCTCATCTAACAACCTCAACGTTCACTTAATGACCACTGCAAAACCCATCAAATTGGGCATGGTTACAGGGTGACCCACTTAGGGATCAACACAACATCCGGGCTCAATTACAGTTATATGCTAAGGGCTATCAGTAGGTATGCTCAGAACAGAAAGTAAATAAAAAAGATATAGACATATTTTCATAACACAATGTATGAATTTGGTAAACTAAGATTTATCCAGCAACTTGGTATTTTTAGAAAATGGGTTAGAACCAGAGCTGGGCTGCTGGGGGTTTGCAGGGATTCGGGAGAACCTCTAGGTAAGATTCTGTATAGTTAGGAGAACCCCCAAATCCCACTCCTGGCTGCCTCCCCCCCTTCCAGGAGTCCCCACATGGCCTGTTTTGGGTGCAGGTAAGTGCAGCGCGCACACAAAGACTTGGGAGGGTGAGAAATGGACCTACTGGAAGTTCATGAAGGCAGAAACGGTCACATTTCCAGCTTCTGGAGCCTGGGGAGGTCATTTTTGCCCTCCAGAGCCTCGAGGAAAGCCTCCAGAGCCTGTGGAGAGCAAAAATGCCCCTTCCGGCCAAGGTGCGTGAGGCCGACTAGGCCACACCCACCATGGCCACGGCCACTGAGCAGTTGGGCAGAGAACCCGTTGCTGAAATTTTTGAAGCCCACCCCTGGACTTAGAACCAAACCATTACATGTGTCAGTGTGCATAAATATGAATCACAGAAAGCAATGTCTTAACATCTGCTGATCTGCTCCCTTAAGGAATGAAGAATCTCAACAGCTTTATCTAAGGAAAAAAACCGGCATGCCCTTTTGGATCAACCTATCCTTCAGCTTTTTTGGAAAAATTAAATTAACGTTGGCATGTTCGGGCATAATAATAAATAAAAAGTCACTTACAAATTCAAGTCCTGCCAGCAACCACAGAAATCAGTCGTTATGCTGATTAAATTCCACAAATTGTGTATCTTTATGATAATTTGTCAGCACATTCCTGTTGGGAGCCTCAGGCTTAAACACTTTCTCTGTTGGGTAGATTACGTGTGATCCAAAAACACCACCTATCTGCAGAGAAGCAAATGGATTCCTAATTATATGATTAACAGTTACTGAAGAAACTTGAGATTCACTTCTGACTGCTCTCTCTTAGATAACTTGTCTGCAACTACAACTTCCAGAATTTCCAGCTAGTTTGGCATAATGTCGCACCTGGAAGAAAGAGATTGAAACTTCCAGAATTTCCAGCTAGTTGTGCATAATTTCACACCTGGAAGAAAGAGATTGAATGCATATGTTTGCTTAGCCCTCTTCTTGATGAGAGCATTCCTGAACAATCTTTCTGTTTCTGAGAGCTACCAAACTTTTGTTTTGAAGGGAAGCTCAGAGCTAAAACAGAAGAGCAAAATAGTTGGGACTATTCCATTTTTCCCAGGGTTTCTTTTGCTTTTAAAAGATATTAAGCCTACTTTAAGGAGGGACGCAGTGGCTCAGTGGCTAAGACACTGAGCTTGTCAATCAGAAAGGTCGGCAGTTCGGTAGTTTGAATCCCTAGCGCTGTGTAACGGAGTGAGCTCCAGTTATTTGTCCCAGCTTCTGCCAACCTAGCAGTTTGCAAGAACGTAAAAAATGCAACTAGAAAAACAGGGACCACCTTTGGTGGGAAGGTAACAGTGGACCATGCACCTTTGCCGTTTAGTCATTCTGGCCACATAGCCATGGAGACGTCTTCGGGCAGCGCTGGCTCTTCAGCAAAATGGAGATGAGCACCGCCCCCTAGAGTTGGGAACTACTAACACATATGCGCGAGGGGAACCTTTATCTTTACCTCAGGAATTGTGGAACTGTTTTTAATGCATTTCTTCCTTGCAATTGTAAAAAAAATACCAATTTTTGGCAATGATGGTATAGGATAAGCTTTGGATTCCCATCAATTGCCCACCTTTGCTTCAATAAAAGAAGTTACTTCTGAGGACACAGAGACAGCTATCTTCTTCTCCTGTTCTATACCTCAGTTCGTGGAGGATAAGATTCGTTCTAAAACGACTTACAAAACTGGTCTAAGTGTTCCCAGAACAGAATACTGTTCAGATATCAAGACATGAAGCAGGGAGTTCCCTTTTTCTGCTTCCTGAGACGCCACAGTGAAAGGTGGCGAATGCTGGCTGGGGAATTCTGGGAGTTGAAGTCCGGACATCTTCAAGTTGTCAAGGTTGAGAAACACTGCTCTGAGAGAAGACTATTTGCAGCTAGTGAAAAAGCCAAGGCCACCTCTGAAGATGGGACATAAAATGACTTATTTCAAAGAACTTACAGGTGTTCTGAAGAAGTCCAGACTGACAAGCACACATTAGAAAACCCAAGTCAACTGGAAGTGAGAGACTGCAAGGGCACAGTACATCACACAGGTAAGCAAGAGGATTTCATGGGAGTGGGAGTGCGGGGGGGGGGGGAGAGGTTCATTGATTAATATTATTATTCAAAATATTATTTTAAAGTTTGAAATTTAACTTGAAATTTAAAAGCCTTCCTGGCTCATAGAGGTTAGTCGCACATGGGCAGACCAAAAATGAATGAATGAATTTAGAACTTAGAATGAGGTGCGAGCCAAGATTATCTCTGGCTTGCTTTATCCTAGTCTTTGAGAAGCTTCTGCTTTGGTTCACATTCATCCCTTACATTTTGTTCAATAGTTTGTGTATGCTCATATATGAAGAGCCTGCTGTGTGTAGGGACTGTTTAGATGGGAGAGAATCAGGGGTGGGCTGCTATGGGTTAGCTAACGTTATTGCCAGTTTGGAGAACCTCCAAATCCCACCCCTAGTTGGTCTCTCCCCTCCCAGGAGTCTCCACATGGACCATTTCGGATGTGAGGTAAGTGCAGAGCCTGCGTGGAGGCTCGGGGAGGGGGAAAAACAGGCCTTCCAGAAGTTTCTCAAGGCCAGAAACGGGCCGTTTTCAGCTTCTGAAGGGCCTCTGGAGCCCAGGGGAGGAAGTTTTCACCCTCCTAGAGCAGTGGTTCCCAAACTTGGCAACTTTAAGACTTGTGGACTTCAACTCCCAGAATTCTCCAGCCAGCAGCTGGCTGGCTGGAGAATTCTGGGAGTTGAAGTCCACAAGTCTTAAAGTTGCCAAGTTTGGGAACCACTGTCCTAGAGGCTTGAGGAAAGCTTCTGGAGCCTGAGGAAGGTGAAAATGCCCCCCTCCAGTGGTGCAGGAGACTGACTAGGCCACGCCCACCATGGCCACACCCACCCAACAACCAGGCAGAGAACCGGTTTTTGAAGAAAGAGAAATTTGTGAAGCCCACCCCTAGAGAGAATTCAGACAAAATATGCCCCTGCTTTAAGAGTTTCAGAGTCACTTCGTTTATGTTCTTGCACATTTCAAGTCTCCATTTTTGGAACTGAATTTGGAGCACTGCACAGCCCTAATAGATACCGTAGTTGGAAATATCAAGCATTTTGTTGTTTTAACTGGAAGATCCAACATTCATGAAATCCTTATTTTTTTTCAGGATTAGAGGCTTCCCCAAAAGAATAGTCACTAGAAACAGAAATCACTCCATATTTTCACATCTGACGGGTGAGTATTACTTCAATTATTGTATTGTCTTCTGGGAAAACATACCAATATCAGTGCCAGCAATAATAAAAAGGGACTAGGAAAGGAGCAGAATAGTATTATTGAACCAACCCAACCCAACCCAACATGTTTGTTACCATTACTACTCATTAATCATCACTACCCCTATGTCTGTCTTGTCTCTCCACAGGTAACCAGATAACCAATGAATACTCACAGGGGAAAGGATGTCCCCCCCACCATCCTCACCTATGCATAACACAAAGCCTACAAGAGCAGCAACTTAGTTGACACCATGGCTGCTACCTCTTTCTTGCTTAGGTTCCCGTGCCTCTCAGAAATACATGGGCAATGGAAGTGGGGCAGGTGTTGGTTCCACTCTGAGTGGCTATGCATCTACTGCTCTGTAGTCCCCTACACTGTTTACAGAGGCAAAAGAATCTTGCAACTCCGCTGTGATGCTATCAATACTCACTTTGGTGTTCAGATTGTTCCATAAAATACGTGACTGTGTCTATATGTTTCCATGTCTTTCGGTTCTGCTGTTGGAAAGTCGATGTCTTCGTTTTGGGACCTTCACATGGAAGTGTAACAAAATTCTGTATTGCCATACCTCACCTAAGTGTAACATACGATTGAAATATTTTCCATTTCGTTATTCTTTTACATAAAACCACTAGTAACCTCACTGTTATTCTCTTGTGCGAGCTTATTGTTGTAGCATGGAGTTTTCCTTATGTGACTCATCCTTTACTTCATATATTTGTTTGCTAACTGCATTCACTGGTATGAAAAATATTACATGAAATTCTTGTTAGGTAGCAAGACTTGCACCCTTTGAGGAAGTCTATAATATATTACATGGGGGATCAGGTCCACTGGACTATATTGTTGTGCTTCTGGCTATTTCCTTTTCAAAAATAATGCTTTAAAAAGCCTGCCAGGAAACATGAATCTCCTTCAAAGCAAGCAGTAAGTCAACCTTCAAGAGAGAGACACGTAGACATGCATAAAAATATTATAATTAGCAATGAAATGATAAAATTAAATAATGGGTAATTAGATAATGAAAGAATATATTTTAATGTAAGCATGTGCATTAATAGTAGAATCACACTGATTGGATAATTGGAAAGAACATGAATAGACTTATTCTATACGTTTGAATGATTGTGATTGGTACTAGAAGTGTACATTGAAACAATGAAAGAATGAAGGATGAAACTTTAATATAAATAGATGTGAAGAGCTAAAAAAGGGAAATATGAATTACAAAGAAGGTGAAAAATGGAAGATACAAAAGAAACATCTTTGAATATTACAGTAAAATGAGGTAAAAATTAAAATAGAGATAGAAATAAGAGGGGAATAATTGTATATAATAATTATATATGTGTGTGTATATATGTACACACACACAAACACCACACACACACACACACACACACACATATATATACACACATACATACATATACATACATACACACAAAGATATATGTAATAATAAGAGGGAGGTTTAGAAATTGATAGTATTAGGTATGTTTAAACAATACGAAACAATGAAAATGAAATAACTGAGTAATAATATTATGTCCATTTGTATTAAAATGTATGATACCCAGATATCACACTATTCACACATTGATATGTATAAATAATATGAAATAAAAAACGGGTGGGGGGGGAGATAGACACGCATAGGAAACAGAAAACACCAGGAAAGCACTTCAATGCAATTTGAAGTATTAGGATCTTGAAAACCTATCAGTTGCTCTTTACTTCAGAGGCCCAGGTAGAGTTGTTTTGTGTGTCTTTCTTACAATCTCTACTTTCCTAAGATCAAGATATCTTTTCTATATCAATTTCACATTTGATCACACCATGCAACATATGCCTGGTTCCCACATCTCAACACCCTCAAAAGTTTTCAGAAGCCTATGATCAGTAGTGGGATTCAGATAATTTAACAACCGGTTCTCTGCCCTAATGATTTCTTCCAACAGCCAATTCACCAAACTGCTCAGAAAGTTAACAACTGGTTCTCCCAATGTGGTGTGAACTGGCTGAATCCCACCACTGGCTAACATGTGGATGGAATCACAAATTTAAGAAATTTGTCTTTAATTAATCACTAACATCACAGGAGATTTAATTAGAATTACATTTTACGTCATTGGTACAAGAGACAATGATTTTGAAATAGTTCTTGTACCAATATAATGGGTAAATCTTGGTTTCTTTAGAAATTAGGAGAAATTCTTTATAGAGTAATCATTTTAGATAATCTTTCCTGAACAATATGTGAGTTTGAGTGTGCTGGTTTGCAAAATGGTCAGATTCTTGATTAGAATTGCTAAATTGTGTAGAATAATGTGGGCATGCTTGTGATTAATTGAACTTTGTTGGTGCTTGTAGCAAACTGGTTAAAATAGGCCAAAACAAACTACTATTGTCCTTATTGTTAGCAGAGAACATTTATTCACTTGTCTGTTTATAATTTAGATTGATAAGGCCTACCAATTCAACCCTGATTCTGTTGTATGTGGCAGAAGTTTAAATGAGGTTATAGCATAGTCTATGGCTTCTCTTAAAAAGAATTATGTGAAAATCATATTATTGACCATAATCATAAAGCCATAATCTCAGTGTCTCTGGGCCTATTTCACCAGGGCATAAAGATTGAGAGTCAAAAATTAAAAGGAATAAGTAGTAAAATGTATGAATTGACTAACGAAATAAATTATGGATACATATATGTATGTGGAAGTAAGAGAAAAAGGAGGAATGTAAAAATCAGAGTAAAGATAGATCTCTGGCAGAACTAGAAGAATCTTAGGAACAATTGTGCAACATTCTAGATAACTGTGGTGCAGGGAAAACTGAATTCAGTTGGGTAGCATGAATAGATGGGTAGGAATGAGTATGAAAAGAGAACTAAAAGCAATTTGACCATTTGATTTCCAAGAATGAATGAGAACAGTGATTGGTCAGCATCTAGTAAGAGGAAGGTATGTTTATTTCAAATATACAGTTTAAAGCAGAGAGCTTTTTTATACACGTTCATGGCAAAAGAATGAATATAAATCTACCGTAAATGTATTATTGACTTGATTGTTTATGATTAAACACTGAGAGAATTAGTAACGTATACTGGCTGATGAGACATTTTGAATGTGAAATAAATCTATATTTGGTGGTATCAAAGTTGGTCTTGTAATAAAATGAACCTAGAAAAAAGGAAACAAAAGTGGAATGATGTGGGAGTCATATGCAAAGGATTCAATGGTGAACAAGGAATAAGATATGGATCTAGACTGTTCTCCTGGTTTGTTTCCTTGTTTGTTCCAAGTAATACTTTGGATTACGATACAGGTGTGTTGGTTGTGGATACAGGAGACCTGTGTTAATTGTTAATCTGGATTCCACCTTACCGTACATTAGATAAATTATATAATGCAATAAAGAGCACAGGACTGAAACTTAATATTTCAAAGACCTATGGAAAATAGAGTGAATAATTTCACATTAGACATAAATGGTTAAAAAGCTAGGACAAGGAGATGAAGTCGTGTTGCTTGATAAAATGTTTCCTAAAGATGAGGAAATGGATGAACTACAATTAAAATAGGTACAAATGCTAGTAGAAAGGTAATTGGTAACATACTGTTTCTTAGGGTGGGGAATGAATCTTTGTCAAAAGAAGTAAAAGCAGCTATATACTGTATAAGGTTGAGTTCCACCCACTTCTTTACATGGAAGCAAGAATTGGGCATATCAAGAGAGACACAAACTGAATGAGATGGGAATTATATAATTAACAAAAACCAAGTGGGAAGTTTAAAGAACAAAGGGCAGTGCATGAAGCAATGTATGGATATGATGTCCCAGAGTCACTGGGAGTCAGATGGCATATAAATTTATTAAAATGATGATGATGATGATGATGATGATGATGATGATGATGATATTGATGATGACGACGGAAAGAATAGAAAGATGTGGAGAAGTGTAATAAATGTCATACATATAAAATCTATTTAGCTATGTTTTCTAAGAGTGATGAGCAGGTAGCAAAAATGAATACATTCTTGAAATAGGAAAGTTTCCATTAGGAAGATTTAGGAGTTTGTAAATCATAGTTTGGAATAGCTCCTTGAATGTGAATGTATTTCTATATAGATATGCCTACAGCTGTTTCACATGTGGTGCAGAGCAGGCAATTTGAAGCATTTAACCTCATTATCTTTACAAAATCTGCAAAACCTGAAGTGGCTTAGAGGGGCATCTGGCTAGCAGGAGAAATGAAAGATACTATGTAAGTTTAAAACCACTGCTCACACCATGAGATCTTTCACTTTGATATATTCATTTGTTCATGATAAAGTTCCCCATTATGTCAAGGATAAATTGACCCGCAATAAAGTACAGTGTTATCTCTGAAACTCCATTAGTTAGTTGGAGGCTTAAAACATACATCGAAGTCCTTTATTTTTGTCAGAATCAGATGTGTTGCATAAAGTGTTGTTGCCTCATCCCTACAGATATTTATTTATACACGCAAACCTCAATGTGTTTCAAGAAAAAATATTTAGCTTTTTTCAGAAACGTATTTAGTTTTGATTTAACGTAGCAAAGATTTACCTATTCTGATGATATGTTTTTTGTAAGCTTTGAACAATGCATAGAAGGCTGCAAGTTTGTAGTATGTGACAGTTCTAGATAGGAAATAGTTTTCTTATTTATTGGTTGGTGTGTTGTACTGACTCAAAACAGTATATAAAACAGATTTTAAACTAAAACACATGCTTCGTCTATTTAACTCAAAACGAATGGATTGTGTATTGTTCTTTGCTCTCTTTCCATCTGAAATATGACACTGTAGAACCTGAATATTCTTTTCATTTAACAGGAAACCTATTAGCCCTAATTGCTTTAAAAACCCAGATAATCCAGTTAAATTAAAATTTGAAGAAACGTGGCCACGGCTGGCTCCCTCTCCCCCCCCCCTGCAAAAAAAACATGCATGATTTAACTCCTGAGTTTTAAGAACATTAAGTTAGGAATCAGATGGTGATGGGGAAAACCTTTTGAGTTGCAGGGTCTTTATTGGAAACAGGAAGTTTTCCTTCATGTTTGGGCACAATGATCCATTTATAATAAATAAGAAATAAAGAAGCATCTCTTTAGATGCTGGATAATGCCTCTTGGGGATGGGGAGAAAACACAATAATAGCATCAGAGACAGGCTGAATGAGGATATAAATAGCTTTCTTCCAGACTGAAAGGCTGAATCCATCATTGAGCTGCGTCCAGCTGCAGTGGGAAAGGTAGGCGGGTGGGCTAGAGCCGTTCCTAGGGAGGATAATGGTAACCTGGTACGCAGAGGTCTTGTTTCCCAGAGTGCGTCATTCTGTCAGTCTTTTGTCTCTCAGCCTAATGACACCACTGTGCCAAGTGGAGGGCTATAAGCTCTCGGCAACCAGGAAGATAAAACTTCCTGATAAAACTATTCAATTCAGAATAGAGCTGGAACGGGATCTTGGAGGTCTTCTAGTCCAGCCCCCTACTCAAGCAGGATATCCTATACCATTTCAGACAAGTAGTAATCCAGTCTCTTGTTAAAAACCTCCAGTGATGAAGCACCCTCAACTTCTGAAGGCAAGCTGTTCCACTGGTTAATTGTCCTCACTGTTATGAAGTTTCTCCTTAGTTCCAGGTCTCTCATGAATTAGTTTCCATCCATGGTTTCTTGTCTTGCCTTCTGGTGCTTTGGAAAATAAATTGACGCCCTCCTCTTTGTGGCATCCTCTCAAATACTGGAATACTGCTATCATGTCACCACCAGTCCTTCTTTTTTCTAGACTGGCCATACCCCATTCCTGCAGCTGTCCTTCGTATGTTTTTGATTATAAGTTTCATTATTTCATTAATTGATTAAAAGTTTCATCATCATTAGGATTATAAGTTTCATTATTTTAAGGTGGCGTGCTTTATTCTGATCAATAATCAAGGGTGTTTTGAATTGGGATACTTCAGTATCCATAGAAAAGGAGATAGAAAGTGTTGGATCGGGTAAAGGAGGCACACAAGGCTTCAGTAACAACAGCTGTTTATTGCAAGTCAAGTAAACATCCAGCTGAGGAATGGTCGGGCAACATACCCTTTTAAAGGGATCTGTCAGACCTCTTGACCAATGGGATTCAATCTCTGTTCCCGCCAGAACAGAGGACCTTGGTGGAAACCTCTGTCAGTCTGTCAGCGGGCGGGGGAGTATCTAACAGAAAGTTATTTTCACATCTCTCCAATTTAAAAAGAAAAAGAAACCTTAAGACCGTGATGGCGAACCTATGGCACGCATGCCACAGTTGGCACGCGGAGCCATTTCTGAGGGCACATGATGCGTTGCCCTCTCAGCTCCAGTGTGCATGCGCGCACTGGCAAGATGATATTTAGTTGTTTTTTGCCCTCCAGAGGCGCATTGGCCGAAAAACTGCCTAATGCGCAAACCAGAAGTTTGGGAACGGACTTCTGGTTTGCATGTTGAGCTTTTTTCCCACCCTCCGGAGGGAGAAAAATGGCTCAATGGGCAACCCGGATGTCCGTTCTCAAACTTCCAGTACGCATGTTGGATTCAGGGAAACCTGGGGAGGGCGAAAAACGGCCCAAGGGGGTCCACTGGAAATGGCTCAAGAGGGCCCACCGGAAATTCAGGAACAAAAGAGTTCCTGAACTGAACAGGGAAGTTCAGCAAACAGAGGTTTGCTTGTTGCTCCATTTTTCTCCCTCAGAAGGCTTTCCTGAAGCATGCGGAGGGCAAAAAATGGCCCAACACACCTCCTAGAAGTCCAGAGGGTACAGTGAGGCCGCGCATGCACGGGGGGTTGTGCGTACATGCATGGTGGAACCACATTGCATTATGGATGTGGGCACACATGCGTGCAACCCCCCTGCTCCTCCTACTGTTGGGACACCTCGACAAAAAGGTTAGCCATCACTGCCTTAAGACAACATGTTTTCCCCCCGTGCATGTGCTTATCCATGAGCTTCATTTAATATTTTATGATATTTTTTAAAATATGAAATTGAGTTGGATGGCCAGTACTGTAACGCCAATGAATTTGGGGTTATTTTTGCTTAATTCAATTTAAAATAATTAAGCTTAATTTGCCTTAATTTAACCTTGTAAATTACAGGTAGGCCTCGACTTACAAGCATGCGTTTGAAATTACAAAAACACTAGAATAAGTGTGAAATGCAGACTTAGGACTGTGTTTCACACTTATAACCATAGCAGCATCCCATGGTCACGTGATCAAAATTCAGATGCTTGGCAACTGGCTTGTATTTATGAGGGTTGCAGTGTTCTGAGGTCATATGATCACCTTTTGCAATCTTCTGACGAACAAAGTCAATGGAGAGGCCAGATCATGGGTGGGTTCCCGCCAGTTCTAACCTCTTCTGTACAAGAGGTTCCACAAATCTACAGTGCCATTTAGAACCGGTTCCAGCTCCCTCTCCCCGCCCGTCCGCACATCATCAAGATGAAGAGCGAGAGGAGGAATTCTGGGAGTTGAAGTCCACAAGTCTTAAAACTGTCAAGTTTGAACACCCCTGGGTTTTTTTCCTAAAGGGGTGTAACTTGACAGCTTTAAGACTTGCGTGTTTCAAATGCCAGAGTTTCTGAGCCAACATTCTGGTTGCTAAGCAAGAGCGTTGTTAAGTGAGTTTCACCACATTTTACAAGTTGGCCACGCCCACCCAGTCACATGGCTGGTAAGCCACTCCCACCCAGTCACATGGCTGTCAAGTCACTCCTACCCGGTCACATGGCTCGCAAGCCACTCCCACAAAGCAGGCTACACCTACAGAAAAGGTTTTTAAAAAAATTGAAACTCACCACTGGTCATATTCACATAACTGTATGATTCCCTTAACAACTACAGGGTTTCGTTTAACAACTGTGGTAAAAAAAAACATAAAACGGAGTACAACTCACTTAAACTGTCTTGCTTAGCAACTTTCTATGTTCTGTCCTTTCTGAGTGAAATATTTTCACAGTCATCGTGAGAGAGAGAAAATATGATGTTACGTAGAAAGTTTCAATTTCATTTGCTGTGTCCTTTCAGCTGCATTATCTCCAAAGATCTTTTCATTTCTCTTCCTTTCCCTTAATTCATTTAATTGCTAAACAACATACTGCCTTGCCTTCTGCTGGCACCATAATTGCTTCCCTTCTCCTTATGCATCCCATCTTTGCACTACAGTATTTTGTTACTGTGATTTTTCTACATTTTTCGCCTGATTTCTACCCTCAATTCTGCCACTTGCACTTCACCCTGTAAAAATATCTCTCTTTTGTCCTATTATTCCAACTTCTGGGCTCATGCTATGGAAACCATATCAAGATGTAGTTTTCCATTGCAGAGGACGATGTAACTTTCCGAGAAGTAACTCTTACCAGCGATGAAGACATAAATCTATTTTGTGGCATGCCAAATCCAGAAGAATTTGAGGCTGTTTTTATTCTGTCTTTCTTAGAGACACATCTACGTATATATACACTAGTAACTCTAAAGCCGAATGTTTGAGCACAAATCTGTTTCAGTTATATCCTCTCATAAGAATTACTTCATTTGAGAATCAGTACAGTCACAGGTTTCAAACTCGCAGCATCACGTGACATATCGCGACATTTTTCCCCTTTGTGGAGCTGGGGTGGGCGTGGCCTGGGTGTGACGCATCCAGCCTGTGGGCCGCCAGTTTGACACCCCTGAGTACAGTTAGGCTATGCTGGTTCCCCCCCCCCACCTTCCATTCAATCAGATGCAAGTGTGATAGACTGCCTGAACAGGTCCTTGCAGTTTTCTTGGCAAAGTATTTTTAGAAGTGGTTTGTGCCATTGTGTCCTTCCTAAGGTGGAGAGAAAAAGACTAGCTCAAAGTCACCCAGCTGGCTTTGTGCCTAGAGAAGGACTAGAACTCATTGTCTCCTAGTTTCTAGCCTGATAACTTATCCCCATGAGGGTGAACCTATGGCACACGTGTCACCTGGAGCCATTTCTGAGAGTACACAAGACATTGTCCTATCAGCTCCAGCACGCATGCGTGCATGGCCAGCTGGTTTTCGGCCTTGATTTTCAGCAATTTTTCGCCCTCCGGAGGCTTCAGGGAAGTCTCCTGAAGCCTCCGGAGGGAGAAAAATGGCCCAATGGGCAACCCGGAAGTTCATTCCCAAACTTCCAGTTGGTGTGTTGGGCCATTTTTTGCCCTACCCAGGCTCCTAGAAAGCCTGGGGAGGGTGAAAAATGGGCCCACCAGAAGTCGGGAAACAGGCCATTTCCAATCTCTGGAGCAGGGAAGGCTGTTTTCGCCCTCTCCAGGCTCCAAGAAAGCTGTGCGTGCATGCACAAGGCAGCGGGGAGGCATGCGCACATGCACAGGGTGTACGGTGTGGGCGCATTAAATTATGGGGGTGGGCACGCAAGTGTGTACGAGTTTTTGGCACCCGAGGCGAAAAAAGGTTCACCATCACTGCTTTATCCACTACAGCAAACTGACATTCTGTTAATACTACATTATGCTCTGTTATGATCTAAACTTAGACCTGCTTTCTCTGACACAAATTCCCTGATATCCAAACAGGAAACTAGCTCTGAACTGAAAGAAAGTTTAGTGAAACTGCCTAGAGAAAAAATAAAGGTGGAGACAATAAAGCAAATGCAAAAGCTCATGCAAGAGCAGATTAATGTTTATTTTAGCAAAGTCCAGCAAAGCAAGTACAGTATATTTCTTCCGTGCTACGGACAGTACAAAGTCTGCCCTGGGTGAGTTTCCTTGAGTTATGAATAACAGCAATGGCTAGCATTAAAATTCACATATGCCATAAACAGTGATTCATAAGCATATTGGCTGCATTGATTAACACAGTGTTTTTCAACCTTTTTGTGCAAAGGCACACTTTTTTCACGAAAAAAAATCACGAGGCACACCACCATTAGAAAATGTTAAAAAAATTTAACTCTGTGCCTATATTGACTATATATAAAGTGTTTTTCCCACGGCACACCTTACACTATGTCATGGCACACTAGTGTGCCGCAGCACAGTGGTTGAAAAACACTGGATTAACATATAAAGCCAATCCAAAGAGACCATAACATCATAGACATTCAATCCTAATGATTGTAGCTGAAATGATGAAAACTATGTCGTGACGTCACAGCACTAGCTCTTGTCTCTCCATCATGAGATCATATGCAAATCTATAAAGACAGAGTTTGCATGGAAAGAAATGTTTTGTAACTTACCCCCACCCAGCAGATACCTATTTATATTCACATTACCTTCATATTATGTAACTTAGCATAATGGATAAATGCAGCCACATATAGCATTTTGATAAGTTAGTGGATCCTAGTAACCATTTGTAACATTGGAATAACAACACATTACAGTGTCATGAAAAAATAAACACAAATTAAAAATGCTATAGACATGATAAATGTGTTGGGAAACTCATGGAAGCCACAATAGCCACTAAACATACTTTTTTTGAAGAAAAAATACCCATGTTTTGGTTCAACTGGCATCCTGTAACATTTGGATAATTATCTTGTACACATGGTAGAAGTCTCTCATGCAACTCATCCTTCCTTACGTGCACATTATTTTAAACCCTTCTTTTTAGTTACCTTGCAATAAATATTTAGACATCGCTGTCTATTGATAATAGCTCTTTTTCCCTTCACCAATCTAGAATTTGTTCTCTAAAACCTTTACATTCCTTACTATTTAATCTTTACTTGACTTTTCCATCATTTATTGTGGTTTATTGTTAGCAGAGGCAATGACTGAATTAGGCATTTTATCATTCAACAGGAAGGAAAATTAAACCTAATTTGTGAAATAATTGACATGTGCTGCTTTGTAGAGCTAGTTATATGAAATTCTTGTTAAACTGCTTGTGATTCCTTTCTTTGTTTTTCTGTTCCAGTGTTTCTCAACTTTGGCAGCTTTTAAGATGTGTGGACTTCAACTCCCAAGATTCCCCAGGCATTGCTTATTGGGGAATCTTGGGAGCTGAAGTCCACATACCTTAAAGTGGTCCCAATTGCAAGACACAGCTCTATGTTCAAAGTTCATATTTATATGGTGCTAAGCCTTAACTTGATTGCTTTCCTATATTTTTGGAAGCCTGTTGCTATGCTAGATGGCTCAGTGGCTAAGACGCTGAGCTTGTCAATCAGAAAGGTCGGCGGTTCGGTGGTTCAAATCCGTAGTATAGGTCTGCGTGAGTAGGGGGTTGGACTAGATGACCTCCAAGGTCCCTTCTAACTCTGTTACTGTTAATGTAATAATTAGGAAACCATGGCTTAGGCCCGTGATGGCAAACCTATAGCACGCATGCCACAGGTGGCACAGAGCCATATCTGCCGGCACGCAAACCGTCAACTCCAGCACACATGCACGCACCGGCCAGCTGATTTTCAGCTTTCCGGAGGGCGTGGGGAGGCCGTTTCCACCTTCCCCAGGCTCTGGAGGCTTTCCTGGAGCCTGGGGAGGGCAAAAACAGCCTCTTCCGCTGCCCCCGGAGGAAATACCAAGCTCAGCTTGGAGGTGAGCAGTGCGGTGCATTTGGGGGGGGGGAGTGTGCAGGGGCTTGTACACGCATGTACATGTGGGGACGCACTTTTCATTATGGGTGCCGGCACGCATGTGTGCTATTGGTGCGCGCCCCCTCACATTTTTGGCACCCAACAACAAATAGGTTAGCCCTCACTGGCTTAGGCTGTGACATGTAGGAACCTAACCCATTGTGGCAAACTATCCATGAAGTTGTAAGTTTATTCTTGGATCTGTATTTCAAACTTGGATTCATATTGCAAACAAATCTATGTTTAGTTCCTGTGATTCCGGAAGATTGATCGTCTGAACATATTAATACAACTTTTCCTCCATCTGGTGGAACTGCTAGCTGGGGATTACTGGAAAGTGCAACCCAAGAAAACAGGGAGGGCAGCAGCATGAGAAAAGCTGTGTCACACCAGTGACTTGCAAAAGAAAAAAGAAAAGGCATCCCTGCCCTGCCTTCACCAACACAGGCCGTTTCAAAGTAAAGTTCCACCGGGGGCCTCTGTTAAAAAACAGCGGCTCCTTTCCACCGGCCGGCCTCCTGGCTATTCAACGGGTCTTCGGATAACTTCTCCAGCAAGCCTCCTTTTGTCTCCGGCGGGGTCGCAAGGGGGGCGAGAAGGAGGAGGTGGAAATCGGCGCCTTTGAGTGTTGGGCTCCCCCTGAAAGAGAGCTCCCTGCTAAGCAAGAAGCGAAGTGGTCTTACCCGAGCTGTCCCTCTGTCTGTACCCCCACCCCACCCAAAAGTCCCGGCCAACTTTGGTTGCTTTTTGCAAATAAAGACAGCCGGACATAGTGCGGGGGGGGGGGGGGAATCTACCACGAGGAGCGTCAGCCTGCAAACGCTTATCCTTCTCTTGCCGGGACGGAGCGAGAAGAGGCGAAGGGAGAAAACTTTAGTCATACTAGCCAAGTCCCTGTCCTCATGAGCAACTCGGTCGTCCCCCCCCCACCGCCCACAAGCGCTCCGCACGCCTTCCACCCTCCTCTCTCTCCGCTCCAGTGTGCCTGAAGGGCTTCTCCACCCTCTGTTCCGGTTGCTGCCATAGTGATGCGTGGAAGCAGATTAGCCTCCGCTACCCAGGGGAGGGGAAAAGACGCCGCAGCAGCAGCAGCCAGAGAGGAAGGCAAGAGAAGGCTGCTGCTGCTGCTCCCCTTCTTCCCCCCCCGCGTCCATGTAGAAGCATTTAGGGGACACACCACCACCCCCCGGCCCACCTCCGGCCGATTACTTTCCCAGCCCGATACGGATTTGGTGCTCAGCGCCTGCAGACCTTCGGCTCCCTTTTCCCAGGTAACTGGTGCCACCATTGGTGGGAGGGAGGGAGGGAGGAGCGCTCGTGCTTAGGCTGCCCTTTGCTTGCTTTGTCGCTTGAGCGCACCGAGGTGGTTGCTGGTTCACTTTTGCGCTTTGTTTTGCACTTAAGCGTTAATTCCCCCCCCCACTTTTTTTTTTTTAAAAAAAATACTTATTTCCTGGGATTCCTGAAAGGAGAACCTGGGAAGCCCAGCAGGTGCCGGGTTGGCGAGTTGTAGAAAAGTTCGAAGCGAAAGAAAGAAAGTTGGAAAGAGTAAGAAGAGAGAAGGGCAAGACGTCATCCTTGGCTGCCCAGTGAGAAAGTGATGCCTTGAAGTAACACTTTTGAGGGGGCCATTGTTCCCCGCAACGTTGCTTTCCACTGTACGGTCACGCCTTCTGCTTCTAGTAGTAAATAGATTTGTTATTTTAGAAGTAAGCATGTGTAAGTGGGGCGACTGCCCTCCATTATGATGTCTTGTCCTGCTGTAACTTTCTTCAACCCGGTGCCCTAGATGTTTTGAACTACATGGCCCTAGTCATCCCCAGACAACAGATGCCACGTGATTGAGGTAATCCAGTATACTTGAAAGATACACAAATTGTGTGTGTGTGTGTGTGTGGGATCTATTTCAACACTATCCAACAACTAGCCTTGCCTTTAATTGTTTTGATCTTGCATGTGTCCACTGAGAAGTTCAGAACTAAACATTATTTCTCTCGGACTTATTTCATAAGTTTAGGATTGTGATTCTTAAAACAGTTGTCATGTTTTCTCCCCCCCCCTTTCTAAAATTTAAAACTAAACATTTTAAAAGTATAATGAGAGAAATGCTGATGAAAGAGTATTACAATCCGAAGCTGCTAAAAATTATCTGAAAAACAGTTCCCACAGCATTTAAAGCAGCCCCTTCTAAATGTTTAGATTTAACTGTGTCTTGGTGGGTGTAAGAAATGTGTATTGCAGAAGGGAGAGTGAAGCTGGAAAAGACTTGAATAGGGCAGCAAGGGAAAACAGAATTAAAGGATGTTGAATAACTCTTGGAAACATAGTAAGGTCTTGTCTGCTGCTGTGTAATGTCAATTTTAAAAGGAGGGAAATAGGGAATATAAGGGAAATGGTACTAGTTTAGGATGAAGTTAATTGAAACAAAACATTCCCAAGAGTGTTTATGGTGTGAATATAAAAGGTTGCTTATGCAACATGTTTTTGTATTTAACTAGAAATTAAAAGAATATTGAGGCACTTAATAGTTGCTTGAATTAGCAAATATTCCACATGGGATGTTAATAATATATTGCTTTTTTATGTGGATAGGTGCTAGATGTCTCTTTCTCCCCTTTTCCTCTTCAATGTTGATTTGAATTCTAGATTTCACTGCATTGATTCCATTTGTTATTTTGACAGTAGAATGTATAGCTTTCACAAATCTCAAGGATGTTCCTAAAAGTGAAGGCTTAAAGGTGAATAAAGTAGTTTCTGGTCCTGCAGATATTTCCCCACTTTAATGGGTTGCTAAGAGAGCTTTTCTTTTCTAAATTAACTGAGGAAGTGTTTACAAGAATGGCTTCCACTGAGTATTAGCAGATACTCTAGGTAGGACTAGGTGATTAGTTTTAGAAGGACCTTGATAAAAATTTGCATGACTTGTATTTTGGTTTCTGCTTTTGTCAGGGAATTCTAAAGAGCAGGTAAAGAGGTGGGATTGAAGCACTAGACTGATACAAATGCAAGCAGGAAATATCATTTTGAATGAGTTCAGATCGTTCGGAGCAAATGAATTGCATCCTAGGTTAATGGATGAACTGGCAGACGAGTTGGCCAAATTCCAAAGGAATATTATCTTTAAGAAATCTTAAGAGAACCTGTGCATATCAGATGACTGGAGGACAGATGTTGTCCCTCTCTACAAAAGAGGTAAACAAAGATTCAGGAAACTATAGATTAGTGAATCTGACCTGGATTCCTGGAAAGATTCTAAAACAGATCATGAAAAAAATGATTTGCAATCTCTTTCAAAATAATGAGATAATTATAAAAAAAATAGCACATTGTTAAGAACTAATCTTGGAGGACTAACTTCGTGACATTTTTTATTTGTTAAACTTCTTAATAAAGTGTGGGAATGCTATAGACTTCATACATCTTGCGTTTAGATGTGATAATTATAAAAAAATAGCACGTTGTTAAGAACTAATCTTGGAGGACTAACTTTGTGACATTTTTTTATCGGTTAAACTTCTTAATAACGTGTGTGAATGCTATAGATTTCATATATCTTGTGTTTAGGAAACATAACATAACATGTTTTTCCCAAGTAATTTAAATTAGAGATTACAGTTAAAAAGAGTAAAAACTATACAAACTACAAAAACATAAAAGGAAAAGGAAGAATATAGCATGAAAAAGAAAGTAGAAGAAACTTTATCTCTAGTCCCAACAAGTACACACAATTAAAGAAAATCTATTGCTATCTCTTAAATTAAATTATATATACTTTTCACTTCATATCTCATCTTAGCCAAAAAGAACATCCATCGTTGTCATGAATTCATTATTAGCAAATGTCCAGTAAGAGTTGTAGGTATAACTATCTTAATCTCTTGATTGACCAAGCCAACCTTGTATTCCTTTCTTAAACTTTTAAAAAAGCACAATTCTTCACCTCTTCAGGTAGAATCTTGCATCTTGATTTCTTGTCATCTTTTTTAATCCCTCACCCACCCACCCACCCACCCAATCTTTCCAAACGTTAGCAGGGCTCTTTTGTACATCTTGTAAGAGAAATTCATCCGTTTTTGTCACTTTTCAAAAAACCCTTCAAAACTTTAACAGATCTGTTTTGTATGTCCAGCCAAAAAAGGGGGAGGCAGTGGGAAATCCATCTCTCTTTTCTGGTTTGATAGTTGTATATCTTCTTTAGGCATCAGGGATCAAGGGGCTTAGAGCATTTGGACGGGACAGTGAGTCCAGAATGGAGCAGTGCAAACAATTTTGAAGGCTTCTCGGGTGGCACATGTAACACCACTGTTACATGAGCTATCCTAGCTGCTGATCTGCTTCCGGGTGTCATTCAGGCTGTGGGTCATTATCTTTAAATACCCTGAAAGAGAAGCTGTTGGCTGGAGGTGGCTAGTGTAGTTACAGAAAGGCCACTACCTCCCCAAACCTGTTCTCTTTTTTAGTTTGTTTTAATCTTTTGCAGTACTGTGAGTTATACAGAATTCATAGGTCAGCATATATTCTCCCCTTACTAGAGAAATTGCCAGAGAGGGCAGACAATTTTTATGTAGGTTTCTCCTCCTCAAACCCGTCTACCACACATGCAGTAGCAAAATTCTGTGTTGCTGTAATGTCCATAATAAAACAATTGGTTACAGAATTATAGCTGTCAACTTGTACCAATTGTTTGGAGATATCTCTAATAATTTTTTTTTGAAACATTATATTTACTCGCATGCTTATTGGCTTTTCACCCAGGTAAACTAGGGAGTGACCCTAACAGTTGGAGAACATGTATTTTCTTCACAGGGATGTTATTATCCACTATTAATGTCAGTATCTGTACTCTTCAGTATTTTCTTTCATTACTTGAAGAGGTTGAGGAAATGCTTGTCAAATGTTCAGATGACATAATGCTAAAAGGGAGAGTTAATAATTTAGAGGAAATATGAAATTCAAAATGATTTTGATAGGTTGGACAAATGGGCTCAGAGAAAAGCAAAAGATGTTTTATTTAAGGAAACAAAAGTAAAAGTTCTCAGGTGCAGAACTGTTAATGGTATGATGTTTTTGAAATATTGGTGGATTACAAACTGAGGCAGCATTGTCAAAAAGGTAAATCAAAATGTAGATTGCATCCAAAGAATTATTTTCAAAGCACAAGAAATAATTGTTCCATTTTATTCTGCCTTGGTCAGACCTGACTTCCTCTGCTGGCTCTAATTCCATATTATGTCTCACTTAGAAAACAGTTCGGATAAATTGGGACAGGCAATGAACATAAAGGGGTCTAGAAACTGAGTTCTATCAAGAGCTGGTTATGTTTAGCCTTCAGAAATGGCAATTGAAGGGAATATTCTTCAAACACCTGATTGAAGATTGTGGGTCAAGATTGTCACACAGAAGATTAATACATTCTGTCTCGTTCCAGAATGCAGGGCAGAGAATAATGGATTTAAGTCGCAGGAAGGCAGATTTTCATTGAATAGTATGGGGTTTGACAGTGGAATTATTTATCCAGAGTGGCAACTTCCCAATTTGTCTTTCATGAGAGATATCTTCATGCAGATGCTAGACAGCCATCTACTGGGGTGCTTTAATTTCGATTTCTGCCCTCAGTATGGAATTCAACTCAATGGTTTAGACCAGGGGTGTCAAACTCCTTTTCTGGCCCATGGGGTGTTTAGCTCTGGCCTGCAGGGCCCCCATGGAAACAGCAAAGGACCGCCCCATGGTGCCTCTGCCAGCAAAAACACAGTTCAGGAGGGCCTCACGCAGCCCTCGCAAGCTCTATTTTCACTGGCAGAGGGTTGCGGGAGGCTGTTACAGCAGAAAACGGAGCTCAGAAGCCTGTTTTTGCTGGCAGAGCACTCGAACCACCATAGGAAACCCCGACATGAGTGATGTCAAGCTGGCTATGCCCACTCTGCCCACACCCCCTTCCCCCTAGGTCAAACACAATCCGATGTGGCCGTCAATGAAATCGAGTTTGACCACCCTGGTTTAGATGATCCTTTCCATTTCTATGATTCTATTCTTTTAGGTGGAGTTCATAATTGTGTTAAGCCACGACGGTTTGGTTTGTGGTTAGCATGATTCAATAATGAATCAAAATGATTTGTAAACCACGGGCTATAGCTTAATATGTGTGAATTTAATCAGTTGTGAGTTATTAAAATGGCCAGATTTCCACAATGTGATTTCAGGTAGTTTTCTAGGATTGGGGGTAAGAGCTTATGAGACCAGCTTACTTACCAAAAGCTTCATTCATATCCCCAGTCTTAAAATGTCCATTGCTAGTCACACAAAATCAGTTGAAAATTACATTGCTTGGAGGACTGATTTGTAACTCCAGCTATTTACAAGGTGTCCAAACTGTATGGCTTACTTAGTGTGATGCCTCAAATTCAAACTGTATGACGTGCTTATTATGATGTTTTAATCAGTAACATATCTGAACCAATGGAAGCTTAAAATACATTCTGATAAAGTTATATGGTTGGTAGATTGACTTTCTATGGCTGAAAGGATTAATGTTAGAAATAAAGGCCTGCTAACAGCATCTAAGTCAGCAGAGTAAGTAACATCTGATAATCATTTAATAACAAGATTACTGTAGTATCATTTAAAGATTTTTCTCAGCTATACTATAGAACCCTTCAAACCTTTTCTATCATGCAGAGAATCTCTCTCTCCTTCTGACTTGAGAAAAATCCTAAATGCTGACTTTGTTTTCTTGGTACAGGCAGTGCAGACTACTGGAGAGCCCGATTCACCGAAAATATGTATGAACAAGGAGCTTGAAAGATGTACAGTTGAACAAAGGCTTCAGCATGGAGAAGATGCAGATCAAACAGTCATGAGCCATGACTCCTGTTCTCGTACAAAAACTGAAAACATGACCGCTTGGCAGAATGGCTTGGGAAATGCCACCTCTGTTATCTGTATAGTAATGGATAATAAAGAATCAGGGAGCAGTACTACCTCTGTATGTCATCATGGGGGGATCAGCACAAATAACAAAAACGGAAATAACAATCAGGACGATAAAACCAGTCCTTCCAAAATAATGCATTTTTTCCCCACTCCCCGCAAGAGGTCCAGCTCCAACGTAGAGCGGCCTCGTTCAGTTATACTTATGGGGAACTCGTCAACATGGAATGCTTTGTCTTCCCTTAGAAAAATGGGATCTTTCAAGAAGTTAAAATCATCAGTTCTCCAAGGAATCCCAGCCAAAGAAGATCCAGATAGCTTAAAGGATAGCCTGTCAGAGAACAAAACCAAGAAGTATATTCCAAATAATACAACTGTGAGAGTTCAGACAAACAGATATTCTTATTCAGGGCCTTTAAATGACAGTGCCACAGATAACACAGTGGTTTCTGATAATTCTGATGGAGAGGAAGATTCCTTCCTGAGGAATACACATCGATCACGCAGTATCAGGCGTGCTTATGCAACTGGCCGTATAAATTTATTAGATGGTGATCAAACCCAGGACCCACAGAGCAATACCAAAATAGTCTCCCCTGCATTGCAGGAGTCCCAGATTTGTGAAATTGTAGGGAAAGATCCAGAATGTCCCAAAGTGATCTACAGGAGGAGCAAAAGCAGCGATAACCTGAATTTTCTCAAAAAGAGCTCGTTCAAAAGGAAGTCAACCTCAAACCTCACCGACCTCAAAGCTGTAAACGAAAAGCCTTTGCCACCAAGAACCACGAGTATGTCGTCAACTGACTCAGACAAAACCAACAGGAACTCGGAGCGGAAATCAAAACGTTGGAAGAGCCCAATTAGAGCGAAGGATTTTGACAGAGTTTTGAAACTTGTCAGCAACGTAACTGATGGTGCTTTGAAGAAGGACTGTCCTAGGACTGATATTTCTTCCCCCGGTGAACAGAACCAAAAGACAAGACCAAACAGCAGGCTCCATGAGGACTATTCCCGCAGGGTTTCCAGCAGCACTGAGAGTGAGAGGCGGAAGTGCCTGCCATCCCGGCGTCACCCAGCTTCAGCTCCTTCCAGGTACACCATCCACTGCTCTGAGGATGACTCCACTGGATCACCATTTGCATTAAGTGTTGATGCTACAGGCCATAGGATGTCTTCCTGTGAACTTTCAGACTTGGTTTGTTCTCCACCTCCACTTCAAACCCCAGGATCAATTCCTGATGAAGTTTTCCATGAAGATTTTGATGGGTCAAAAAACCCCAGCTCATTTACATATAGCACTGAGCCCCCCGACCATCCTGCTAGACCAACCGTCCCCAAGCCTCAGAGTCTTAATGCCGAAAGCATCAAGTGCAACATGGATGTCCATTGTCCAGACCGGTACAGTACCCTGTCGCTCAGCTCAGTGGAAAGTGAGGGAAGAGGGGAGGGGTCGTCTGCCAAGTTGGGGAAGAGTCCTGTTTGCTTCCAGGATTCTGTGCAAGCCGTCTACTATGACGATACAAATGAAGACAGTGGCATCAGCAGCCATTCTCAGCTGAGTCTCAACTTGGCTATGAGTGCTGATGAAAAGAAGGAAGAGGTAAGAAGGAAAGTAAACACTTTTTAAAACAATCAGTAATGTTTTATATGGTTGTCCTGTGGCTCAGCTGTCTTGTGCTTATCTATATTTTACTTTTGGTAAAATGCTTTCCTTTATTTATGCAGCAATAAATCCCCCTGGATAGAACAAAAACGAAAAGTAGCACCAATTTATTTTGCTTCCCTATACACACGAATAACAACAGTTCTAGCAGAAAGGTTGCTTATGGACTTTTTCAAGGACGGCTTTATTGCATAAGGTTAGAAGCTTGGGGCAGGATCAACACCAAGATTGCTGGATTCTTGAAAGAAAACATTTAGTGTAAATTACATGTCTATGTTGATGGTAGTAAACTGGTAACTGATCTGGCAACCAGCCCCAAACCTATTAAGCTTATAAATGCATAATGTATATGTGAATATCAATACAGCATATATGGCATCTATTGTGTTTCAATGGCAATATATGTTGGTAAATGATTTGAATATGCTTTGGTTAGAAGTAAGGATACCATTATTTTCTGTCCCCAATTTATAAAGTATCATCCGGGATATAATGCAATTATTATGATTTTTGAAAATGGTTTGTTTTTTCCTTACATTTTTCTATTTCTTCTCAGCAGCCCTAATCTATAAAAGCGTCAAGTAACTCATAATCATTAAAATGTTCAACATTTTAAGAGACGTGTTGGGGCGGTGGTTAGGATGCAGTATTGCAGGCTAATTCTGCCGACTGCCAGCAGTTCAATTCTCACTGGCTCAAGGTTCTCAGCCTTCCATCTTTCTGAGGTCGATAAAATAAGGATCCAGATAATTGGGAGAAATATGCTGACTCTGTAAAACCGCTTAGAGAGGGTTGCAAAGCACTATGAAGCAGTATATAAGTCTAAGTGCTTTTGCTATTGCCATTTTGTATTAGTAAGAAACGTGCTGTGGTTACTGTTTTTGGATGCATCCTAAGAACATAACCAGTGTGTCCTGTTGGATTGGATTCCTGGCCCATCTAATCCAGCAGTCTCTTCTCACAGAAGCCACCCAACTGCTGGGGAAGGCCTTGGTCTCCCAGCAGGTGGCCTTCAGAGACAGTCACACTGCCATCAAGACTGATAGTCATGGATTTCCATGATTTCCATGAACCGATCCAACCCTTTCTTGAACCAGCCAAGCAAATCTCATGGTAGTGAATTCCAAAGTTGAAATACATGTGGTGTAAAAAGTATTTTCTTTGGCCTGTCCTGATGCTTCCAGGATTCAATTTCATTTGGTGACCTCTAGGTCTAACATTTGGAGAAGGAGAAAATAGCTTCTCCTTGTTCACTTTATCCACACTGCCTTTATATACCTCAGTGGTGTCTCTTCTTCTTCTTTTTTTACACTAAAAAGACCCAAATATTGCAGCCTTTCCTCATAGGGAAACTGCTTCACCACCTCTTATCATTTTAGTTGTCCTTCTTGCAACCTTAACTATGCCATTATATATTTTAATACCTAGACTTGTATGTATCGTTTGAGCATTCATTTTGATTTTTTTAAAATGCACATCTCTGTTCCTTGTGACTTTACAGAATGGCTTGAATTTTGCCTAATTAAAGTTCAGAGCCTGTGGTTGCCCAAGATTTTTTTTACTGGAAAAGGCTTCAGTACCCTGTTAAAAGCATTTTGCCCTTGTCCTCCAATTACCATCTACAAGCGTTTGCCTTTTCTATGTTCTTGTAAAGTTTGAAAGTTGAAACCGGAGAGTAGAACTATGCTAAATACGAGAAGTGTGTGGAAGAACAGGAAAAGGAAACTGGGTTAACAACTTGTGGCTTTTAACTTAACTCTTCTTTTTTATTTTGCTTCCTGTTTCTTAACTACCATTCTTAACTTGCAACATACACTGACAGTTATGTTTCAGAAAACTTTTAAAAGTTTCCATACAAACGGGCATTTTTCCTTTCTTCCTTCCTTTCTTTTGTTCTTCTTCTTCTTCTCTCTCTCTCTTTCCATGATTATAATAAAAATACAGATTTCATAAAGTTCTCTACTGAATTTAACAGTTCCATTACAAGATGCAGTAAAGTGTACTGGAAGAGAATTATATAAACTCTTTTTTTCCTCCTGTTTGTAGCTACTTCACTGACTGTGTGGTGCCACATTTTAGATATCATCCTATCTTGGTTATTTAGAGCAGTTACCTATAACTGTGTCAAGACTCTGCAAGTTTATTCTAAAATGTTTGATGTTGATACGTGAAAAATTATCTAGCTTTGACTTGTCACATCTGATTTGTTGATTTATTTTTATCCCACTTTTATTACTTTTTATAAATCACTCAAAGTGGTAAACATCCTTCTCCTATTTTTCCCACAACGACAATCTATTGAGGTGCGTTGAGCTGAGAGAATATAACTAGCCGCAAATCACCCAGCTGACTTTCATGTCAATTTCTAACTCTAACTACCCCCACTATTGACTCTGAACTGATAAACCAAAGACAGTAATACAGACTTTATTTCCATAGTTGGGGTCTCATTGTATGAAAGATCAGACCACAGAATAATGTTGAAAAGTTAATTGGTAACTTTTTGGTACTGAACTTGTTTTATATACATTTATCTCTGATTCCGATGCCTGTTCTTTGGAATAAACTTGAGCAGACTGATAGAGATATATCAATCAGATCAGTAGTGTGTTCCTCTCCCTGTTGCTACCAGTATGCTGCGCACCGGGCCAGGCATCCTGTGCGTGCATGTGCACTCCACCACCCCTGTGATACCCAGCTGCTTGTCGGAGGTTGTGTAGGCACCACAGGCTGTGTGCACATGCGCAATTGGCCGATTACCTTAAAAACAGGTATGGAATGTGGATGGGTGGGTGGGCCAAATGAGCCACCATACCAGTATGGTGGCCATTGCTCCCGGCTACTACCAATACGCCCGTATAGGGCTGTACTGGCCAGAACCCACCACTGAATCAGATGGAATATTTATTTGACATAGTAAAATGGTAGAAGTTACACTTTGCATTAGAACCTCCTAGGTCAGAATACCTGCTTTATACTGCAGAAGGATATAATTTTCCAACATCCAGGTAAAAAGATGCAAAGTATGGGATTTCTGAAAATTCAGTGTTTAGCTGCTAAATCAATAATAGAACAATAGAATAAAGCTTTTTAGATGACAGTGTTTTGTGTTTAATACCGTTGTTACTGATTTAATGGAGAAGCCATAGATGGAGTGAATCTTTCTCCACAGGGGCTAAAAAATTGAAATGAGAGCTGAAGGGTTTTGTATTCCTAGTTCTGAAGCAAAATTCAAATGTTAACCTATAACATTTAATTATGTAGTCTTTCTTAATCGACTACTATGAACCCGGAGCACTTAATGTTGATGTAGTAAAATCAGCACATTCATAATCAGTCAATCTATAAATCCACATTTTTCATGAAGCAGATGGAAAATTAAAGCCCTCATTTAATTTTATTATTTAACTTCCTTTAAAGGGAAAACTGTCCCTGTTGCCTTGGAGAATCAATCTATTTGTATTCTCAACATGCCCCCTAGTGGTGTGCATGGAAACGTGACAGATTCAAATTTTGAACGGTTAAGATACTTTGACATTTAAACCTTTTAATTATCCAGAAAATCCCCTTAAGCATAGCGTACGGCTCAGTTACTGTTGCTGAGAGTTATGTGTTCCTGCAGAAGTTTGCAATTCCCATTAGATTTACAGAATACTTTAATAAGGACGTCAGAAGAACAAATAGATATAATATATCATAATTAGATGTAAATAATTACAGCTGATGACCTAGAAACCAGGAGACTGTGAGTTCCAGTCCCACCTTAGGCATAAAGAACGGGATGGGTGACTTTGGGCCACTCATTTTCTCGTAGACTAGTTCACCACACAAGGTCATTGTTGTGGGAGAAATAGGGGAAAGAAGCATTAGGACTGTTTGCAGCCTTGAGTTATTAATAAAGCAACTCCGTAATAAAGCTGGACTAAAATCTAGTACTAAACGAATAAATCAACATCTATACATGTTGGTTCCTTATAACAATTTATACGGTAAGCCAGTATTATTGTTGCAGCATGCTGGTTTGTTTGAGGCTTGCCAAATGCTAATGATGAATGACAAAAGCAGTGTTTCGCTGCCAGCTCCTCCCCGTTTAGGGACCATGCCAGCTTATGACCCATGTCGAAAAAGCAGATATTTGCCACTATTGCGCAGGCAGAAAAAGCAGGGCTTGTGTTACAATGCTGTTTTCATCATTCTGTCCCCTCCACCTCCTGCAAATGCTGATTTGATAACCCAGGCTCATGATTAATAAACATAACAAAGTTTAATTTATAGACAAATATAATCAAGCGATGGTAGGCAAGACTCACCCAGGCGCTACAATATAATTAGGTCTGTAATGAAGCCCGTGACCTTTATTATCTAAACAATTGAGCAAATGCATTAATCATTATCCATAACAAGGATGCGGAAGCCAACTTAGATTCTCTCTCTGCTGCAGAAGGACAGCAATAGAGCTGAGTTCACAAGGTGCAGTTGCATCATCTAGATTTCACACCATTTTTAAAGTAGATAATAAGCCTAATTATCACTCAACTCTTTTTTTATTTTTTTGTGGCTTCGAATCAGCCTTGTCTCTTGGTGACTATAACGTTTCATTTGAGAAACTGAGAGGCAGTTTGATGTAGTGGTTAAGATGCTTGCTTAGAAACCCGGAGACTGTGTTCTAGTCCTTTCTTGGGCGTGAAGCCAGTTAGATGTGCGGGGAGGGGGAATAGAAGAGTGTTAATATTTTGTTGCCTTACCTTGCCTTGAAATACACCAGCATGCATAATCGAATAATAATAATCTGTGTTTATAATATGGTATTTTAAAGTTGCAGATTGTAGCATGGAGGAAACTAGCTTAACTTTCTAGTCCTGAATTTCTCTGTGCCCAATGGACTGAAGTTGGATCAAATATACTGCATTTTTCTACAAACCATTTCTGAAAACAAGCCACAATAGCATGTCTGCTGAGAGCAGTGTGCATAAGCCAGGACATGACTACCATAGAATACTGGATGTCCTGAGTCAGAGGTTCCTAGAGGTTTGGGACTTATGGTTCCCAAACCTCTGGGTTGCAGAGCAATGGAATTAATAATTGTCAGATTGAAGAAGGCTGGCTTTAAGATATGCCAACAGTAAGCAAAGCCTTTGTTATTCTCTTACCAGAATCTGTTCTGGATCTACCTGCTCAGTATGCAGAATTGCAGTCCATTATATAGCACTGCTCATAAACTCTGCTTGGAGAGAGTATTTCTGCAGGAAGAAAAATCAAAATCACATTTAGGGCAAAACACAAACTTTTGTTTATCCTCTACTGGTCCTTTTCCATGTGAATATCCCTACAGCAGAAATATACATACCTAAACAGGATTCCATTTTAAAGTTAATCTCCATATCTATTTATTTATTTGCATCATGCCTGTTTATTTTTACAAACAGCTCAAGGCGTTGAACATAACCAACATCCTTTCCTCCTCCTACTTTCCCCACAACAATAACCCTGTAAAATGAGTTGGGGCTGAGGGAGAGCGAGTGGCCCAAAGCCACCTAACTGCTTTCATGGCTAAGGCAGGACTAGAACTCAACATCTTAAGCTTTCTAGCCTGGTGTCTTAACCATTAGACCATGGGTGTGAAACGTGCTGCGTCATGTTGCCGTTCCATGGTGTTTCATGTTGTTTTTCCATTTGCGGAGCTGGGGTGGGTGTGGCCTGCGTGTAACGCATCCGGCTTGCAGGCTGCCTGTTTGACATCCTGCATTAGACCAAACTGACAATTTCCATTTGGGGGGATAGGACAAGCAGATTGGATTGTTCTAATTTGCTATTTGGTTTCAAAAAACATGTACAGTAGACCCATCATTGTTTTCCCCCACCCCATTCCAACTTTCAGGATATTGTTTTTCTGAATGTACAGTACTGTGCAAAAGTTTTAGGCAGGCGTGAAAAAATGTTGTAAACAAAGAATGCTTTCAGACATATAAATAATGATTGTTTATTTTTGTCAATTTTCAAAATGCAAAGTGAGCGAACAAAAGTAAAATCGAAATCAAATCAAATCAATATTTGGTGTGTCCACCCTTTGCCTTCAAAACAGCATCAATTCCCATAGGTACACTTGCACAAAGTCAGGGATTTTGCAGGATTATAGTCAGGTGTATGATCAACTAATTATACCAAACAAGTGCTAATGATCATCAATGTCACACGTAGGTTGAAACCCAGTCATGAACTGAAACAGAAACAGCTGTGTAGGAGGCTTAAAGCTGGGTGAGGAACAGCCAAACTCTGCTACCAAGGTGAGGTTGTGAAAGACAGTTTCATGTCATGGCAAGATTGTGCACAGCAACAAGACACAAGGTAGTTATCCTGCATCAACAAGGTCTCTCCCAGACAAAGATTTCAAAGCAGACTGGGGTTTCAAGATGTGGTGTTCAAGCCCCTTTGAAGAAGCACAAAGAAACGGGCAATGTTGAGGATTGTAGACACAGTGGTCGGCCAAGGGAAACTTAGTGCAGCAGATGAAAGAGACATCAAGCTTATTTCCCTTCGAAATCGGAAAATGTCCAGCAGTGCCATCAGCTCAGAACTGGCAGAAACTAGTGGGGACCCAGGTACACCCATCTACTGTCCAGAGAAGTCTGGCCAGAAATGGTCTTCATGGAAGAGTTGCAGCCAAAAAGCCATACCTCCGACGTGGGAACAAGGCCAAGCGACTAAAGTATGCACGAAAACTTAGGAACTAGGGTGCAGAAAAATGGCAGCAGGTGCTCTGGACTGATGAGTCAAAATTTGAAATATTTGACTGTAGCAGAAGGCAGTTAGTTCGTGGAAGGGCTGGAGAGCGGTACAATAATGAGTGTCTGCAGACAACAGTGAAGTATGGTGGAGGTTCCTTGAACGTTTGGGGCTGCATTTCTGCAAATGGAGTTGGAGATTTGGTCAGAATTAATGGTGTTCTCAATGCTGAGAAATACAGGCAGATACTTATCCATCATGCAATAACATCAGGGAGGCGTATGATTACCCCCAAATTTATTCTTCAGTGGGACAACGACCCCAAGCATACAGCCAAAGTCATTAAGAACTATCTTCAGAGGGCGGGGCTTGACGTCGCAATGACACGACATGCAATCTTGGGGCTCCAGGATTGGTGTCGATATCTCTGTTTCCGGACGGTCCTTTTGCACCTAAACTGTTCTGAAGGAACATTGATAGAGAAGAGCATGTCCTGCTGATCTCAGGGGCATCGCAAAGCCCCTGATTGATCCAGGAGAAAGCTCTTTTTTCCAGCTACAAGAATTATAAGACATGCAATGAACAACAAGTTCTTAAGAGAAGTCTACATAAGACTTATCAAGAAAACACTTTGACTTTACAAATGGCAAGAGATATTGGACTACACTATCTCTAGAAGGATACAGGATGATGAAATGAAATGTCACAATAAATTTTAGTTAAATGTAGTTAAATTTTGAGTGCTATGTACAATGTAATAACAGCTATAGTCAAATAAATGATTAATAATGATAAAGCATGTATATATACTAGATTGATAATATGAAATTTTATACAATACTGTAAGTGAGGATATGGAAATGATGTTGAAAAGCCTTTTTATAAAAGTTAAACAATTTTATATAGAATAGACTATAAAGATGTAATATCATTGCATGATTTCAGGATGATGTAATAAAATGTCATAATATAAATTTACTTTAAATTTAATATGCCTTATGTTGAAAGGATGTAATAATAGCTAGGCTTAATGGATGTTTAATAATTATAACAATTTGTATACATGTATATTAGAGTGATGATACTAATAATGGGGAAAAACATGGAATTGGAAATTATTAGAGAATGTTATCAATGCTGAAATGATTGGATGACTTAGAATAGGAGGAAGCGTAATAATAATGTATACAAAGATATATTGATTGTCAATATGTGAATTTTGATAAAATTCAAGTGAGGACTACGGAAAGGACACAGAAAGACTTTGTAACCAATCGACACACTGAATGTAATTGAAGAGGCTTTTATGTTATATGTGTTGTGTGTTTGTCTGAAAATAAAAAAAATATTTTTTAAAAAAGAACTATCTTCAGCGTAAAAAAGAGCAAGAAGTATTGGAAGTGATGGCATGGCTCCCACAGAGCCCTGATCTCAACATCATCGAGTGTGTCTGGGATTACATGAAGAGACAGAAGGATGTGAGAAAGCCTACATCCACAGAAATGGTTAGTTCTCCAAGATGTTTGGAACAACCTACCAGCCAAGTTCCTTCAAAAACTGTGTGCAAGTGTACCTAGAAGAATTGCTGCTGTTTTGAAGGCAAAGAGTGGTCACACCAAATATTGATTTGATTTAGATTTTTCTTTTGTTCGCTCACTTTGCTTTTTGAAAATGCACAAAAATAAACAATCATTATTTATATTTCTGAAAGCATTCTTTGTTTACAACATTTTTTCACACCAGTCTAAAACTTTTGCACAGTACTGTATCTCTCAATAACTATGATAACCAGGAATTTCCAAAATCTAAAACTCAACCTTGCGTTTTCCAACTGTTGGGATTTCAACTTTCACTAAACACTCAAGATTAACTAATAATTATGGTATAATAATTACAGTGACAAATTAGTCACAAAATTAACCTAAAAGAAATTGATTGCCTCAGTTTTGGACTGGTTAAGATAGGTCATAAGTGTTTCTCAACACGCCCTCCTAAAGATATAATAAAACTACAATTCGTAGCTAGTTGCTTCAACTGGTTAGGATTTTTTAGAATTACATTAGTTGGTAGTTGATATTAATGTTTAACATGTCTTTAATTTATACAAATATATTTTTTTAAAAATCAAGTAAAAATTACATGTGTATGCAGCTATTTCCCATAGACTTTAAGATAAGGGATCATAGATAAAGGTAAGGTAAAGGTTCCCCTCGCACATATGTGCTAGTCGTTCCTGACTCTAGGGGGCAGTGCTTGTCTCCATTTCAAAGCTGAAGAGCCAGTGCTGTCCAAAGACGTCTCCGTGCTCATGTGGCCGGTATGACTAAATGGCGATGGCGCATGGAACACTGTTACCTTCCCCCAAAGGTGGTCCCTATTTTTCTACTTGCATTTTTACATGCTTTCAAACTGGTAGGTTGGCAGAAGCTGCGACAAGTACTGGGAGCTCACTCCGTTATGTGGTGCTAGGGATTTAAACCATCAAAACTGCCAACCTTTCTGATTGACAAGCTCAGTATCTTAGCCACTGAGCCACCATGTCCCTGCTAGGGATCATATTCCCAAATATATCAGATTTTACTATTTAGGTTGGTAAGAATAAAAGTAGCTTTGAATGAATTAGTAAATGAAGATTTACATGGCTAATATGAACTTGTTTGCCAGTTGTCCCAGAAGTATTTTGTTAGGAGCAGATAAGAGATCCCTGTTCTTGTTGCAAATACTTCGAGCCATCTGGAATATGGGAGGCAAGGCCATTGCTACATCACAGATTGCAAATATTTCTATGAATTATTTGTTTCCATCAAGTAAAAATGAAACATTAAAGGCATTAATTTGACCATTCCTTTCCCGTCTCAGGAGACAAAAGAAGTAATCAGAGAAAAGGGAAGGCAGGAGGAATCTATATTTGGATTTTTAATGATAGCAATGTCTTATCCCTTCTCCAGTTTGAATGCTAAGAACTTTGCATTCCTTGGCACAATCATCACCCAAGAAAAGGGGATGAAATGTGCAGAGGAATGAAACAAGAAGGGAACTATGAAAGAGCTAACGTGAATGGTGGAACCCACTGAAATGACAGGAGATGGAGAAGAAATGAGAAGCCAAATGCAGGCTATTCATTACTCTGAGGGTTACTTGGAAACAGACTAACAAACATAGAGTTTATGGTAAGCTATGAAAAACAATGATGGATTTTCTCATAGTTCCAAGAGTTGTGGTATTTTTTAAATATTATCTTCAAAGATTATGGTAGTACATAAGATCTGGAGTATTTGGCTCAAGTTTGACTATTATTAGTAAAACAGCTGAAAATGGGAAAGGGTTAAGTTTTGATACCTTGGAAACAACTTTCTGAATCTGAAGCTCAAAGAACCAGGTTTCAAAAGCTTGTCAAGATAAAGGCCAAATGACACCATTTAATAAGTTTGTATTAAAATTTGTCTTAAGGTTGTTGATTTGTGCAAGGTATTGATGGTTGATTTGGTGGCTTACTGGAAACAGAAACATCTTTTAATTTTGTTAATAAAAGATTGTATTAAATGCAGTTGAGCTGCATTTAAATATAAAAATATTTTGATATAGCTACAAATCCGTGTTGCTTTAATTAGCTTTTAATCAGCATTTGCAGCTGGTTGTTTAATTATAACAATTAACAAGTTATTTAGGTTATAGATTGGAAATGATATCTTATTTTGCAACTGTTTGTTCAGTAGCTGCAGAGAAATTGGTGTAGGTAATTTTATCCTTCTATTTTGGATGTGGAAAAAAATCTTAACAAATGGAAAACTGATCAGTTGCCCGTTTATATGATCTCAGGGTGTAATTTATTGTATTATTAATTACATTTTTATGTCACCCATCTCCCTTATATGGCAACTCTGGGTGACGTACATATTATAAAAAGACAAATAGAAAAATAATTAAAATATAAAAACTACACAAATTAAAAATGTAAAACTATAAAAAACCACAGGCCTAAGAGACAGGCAGCATGAGGAGGAGGTCTTCTTATCCCATCAACCATCTCCAGCAGTGAGTGCCCTCCTCAGGGCACCAAACTAGCCAGAAAAGTCAAGTTTTAACCCTTCTGGAACGCCTAAAGCAGCGGCCCCCAACTTTTTGGGCACCAGGGACAGTGTCTGTGTGGAGAGGTTTTTCCACATACCAGAGAGGAGATGGTTTTGAGTTGTCTGCATCCCACAAATGGGGTTTCGCTTGTTTGTGAAGCCCGGTTACTGGCATGCCACAAATCCACAGACGGGTTTGGTGAGCCCTGACCTAAAGAATGGGAGCAGTTTGGGAAGCAGAATTGCTTAATCAGTCTGAACGTTCATAGCGAAGATAAGAAATGTTATAGTCTGTGTGAACCAGAGGTGGGTTGCTCCCGGTTCAGCCCGGTTCGGCCAAAACGGTAGTGGTATTTTTGTCTGGGTCGCAGAACCGGAAGCAACCCAGGCTTGCCACGCCCCCAAACTGGTTCCCTCACTGCTGCTGATGTCATCGCCATGTTGTTTTTTAGTGACTGCGTATGCGCAGTTCACTATAAATTGTTCTGCGCATGCGTGAAGAACAATTTACATTGAATAGAGCATGCAGGTGCAGTGTTGCGTACCACGTTGCAAACCGGTAGTAAAACTAACAGAAACCCACTACTAGTCTGAACATGTACTTATATACAATGGACAACCAAGATGTGTTTTAACAGCTGAGGTTTCCAGCCATTGTGGAGATTCTGAGAACTGTACTTCCAACAACAATGACACATAAACAGAAATATTGTTCAGTATAGATTGAATATGGATTTGTCTGAAATGGTATGCAGTTTCCTGCCTGAACAGGAGATTGGACTAGAAGATCTCCAAGGTCTCTTCCAACTCTGATGTTCTGTTATTCTGAATAGAATATATTATGCTTTAAATAGAGCCAAGGTGGCGCAGTGGTTAAATGCAGCACTGCAGGCTACTTCAACTGACTGCAGTTCAGTAGTTTGGCTGTTCAAATCCCACCAGGCTCAAGGTTGACTCAGCCTTCCATCCTTCCGAGGTGGGTAAAATGAGGACCCGGATTGTTGTTGGGGGCAATATGCTGACTCTGTAAACCGCTTAGAGAGGGCTGAAAGCCCTATGAAGCGGTATATAAGTCTAACTATTGCTATTGCTAAATCTAACTCTTTTTGGAATGATAATAATGCACTGTGTTAGTAATTTAAATGAGATAAAACATTTAAAGCAACTTAATAAACAGACTTCATTTGGGCTTCTGCATAGAGAATGCAGAACAAGCTGTACCTTTACTGTTATTTGGTCAGAATATAGCTGGTTGTAATCTTTCCAATTGTTCTCCAAGTTTTATTGCTTACAGTAGGGCAATAATGTATTAGCACATAAAAGAGGACATAAAAGTGACACGTCTTTCCCCAGTTTAAAGGTACAAGGTCATGGAGATGACCATATTAAACAGTGAGTTGTGTTACAAGGTGTGCTCTTTTCTACTCAGTTCATTTTAAAATGGAGTGAAAATTACAAAAGGATGACTTTAACCAATATCTTAATGTCTCACTGTCTATGTGGGTCTCCAGGGCCTCTGTCCAATACTAAGGTATGCTCTTGGGAAAGGTTTTATTTCTGATTTGCTTGTCCTTGTCTGGTGTATAATTTCAAGTGTTTAACTGGTGTGACCTAGTATAACTATTTTTAACTGCAGTGGTGTTATGCTGTTTTCAATCAGATAACCATTGGCATTTAGAAGAAAAACATTCTGAATGTTACTGTATTGTTTTGTAAATATTAATTGCTGCCAACTGTTGGGAGGGAGAGGGTAGACCATTGAAGAGTTATGTTTAAATTGTTAATACTGAACTACATAACTGGAACTGGTTCTAAACGGCACTGTAGATTTGTGGAACCTCTTCTATAGAAGAGGTTAGAACTGGCAGGAACCCGCCCCTAGTTGGAAGGGACCTTGGAGGTCATTTAGTCCAACTCCCTGCTCATGCAGGAGACCTATACTAGGGATTCGAACCGCCAAACTGCTGACCTTTCTGATCGATATTATATTAATAATATGATTAATAATTAATAATATGATGCATTATGTCTTGAAATGCTAGCAGAGGCTGACATTAGCAAATGAGTCGGGAGTATAGAAGATTACCAAAATTTAGTGTTTTCTAATTGGAATGTTTATTATCTGCTGCAATCTGAATCCTTCGAAATGATTGAAACGGCAGTTCTCAAGAATAGTAGCTCATGAATTATGGGAGCTATAGCCCCACAATACTTGGAAGGTATCAGATTGGAAGTGACAGTTTGGACTACTAATAGGGTTCCTACTTTCTTAGTCCAAATGTTGCTCAAGCATTTTTTATTTCAGTTAGTTTAAGCAAGACTCAGATCAATGGATCATTAGACAGCATGGAAGTTTCTTGTCCTCTTCTCATATCTTCATTGTGATGACAACTTGCTGCCTATTTCAAGTAAGGGGCAATTATAATTATGTGCACAGTCACTTTGCCCCATTGTTAGTGACCTTTGGCCCTTGGAAAGTATCACCAAGCTATTGAAGAGACATGTTGCCTCAAGCCAACTTTCTCTAGCCAGATGCTTCTAGACCAGTGTTTCACAACCTTGGCAACTTGAAGATGTCCGGACTTCAACTCCCAGAATTCCCCAACCAGCATTCGCTGGCTGGGGAATTCTGGGAGTTGAAGTCCGGACATCTTCAAGTTGCCAAGGTTGAGAAACACTGTTCTAGACTATGTTAGTTCCCTTGGATCTCCCAGCTGGCATGGGCTTAGGCCAGCTGGAGGATTGTGAGAATAGAAATTCAACATATCTGGAGGTTAATCGGTTAAGGAAGAGTACTGGAGATTTTGTTCAAAGGAAGGCATGTTCTTTTAACTATAGATATTGTTAGAATCTTTTTGAGCTAATTGTTTCTATTCATTCCCATCAGATAAGGTTCAAAATCATCTGCCCAATATTAAGATAGTATTTAGTTTCATAAATTGCACTGTGTGTATATGGAGGGAGTGGCTAAGAATGGCCTGCTTATTTTCCATTAAGTGTATTATGTAAATTCAAGACTTATACTTCATATATTATGACTTGCTCAGCAAACATGGATAAAAGAAAATGTGTTATCATGATGAATAAACCCAGTATCTTCTGCAAATTAATTGGAAAAGTAGCTAGGAAAATGAATTTAGCTATATCCATGTGTCTTCCCTTAATTAAATCTTTGTGTTTAATGGAACTCACAACCTAGTAAGAAGGTTGCAGAGTGAAGCATACAGTTCGCATTTGGTAACAGTAGTTTTAAAAGGAAAATGAGATAACAAGTCATTAATGCATCTTGGCTTTTTTCCAGAGTAATTTGAAATGATCATAGCCATTTATTTCATGTCAAACAATGACCCATAGCTTCCCTATTATTCAATATTAATGTCCCTCAGTTAAGAGGAAATGGTTGGTGATACTGTATAACTATTGCGTTTTGCAACATGGCATTAGTTATAATGTCATTGCACAAATAAGTAAAATATGTAGTTTCTCTAAGTACATTTTAATGCGGAAATCCATAAGTCATGTTTCACTACACATACCATCATTTCTCTTTCATGATTTCTCTTGAGGACACCTTTGAGTGCCCCAGTTATAATCCCACAGTCAATCTGCTCTTTGTAAGAGTTAGAATCGTAACACACAGGAAATCACAGATCTGAAAACCCTACCCTATGCTTTGATTCCATGCTGCTAGAAACTACTAGATAAATATCTCTTTTTAAAAATTGAATGTATGTATTTTGGTAAAAATTCCTAACAAAAGACAAATGTCTGAATTTGCCATTGGCTTTTTTTAAATTCATGTTTTACCACAGTCTATCACATTTGCTATTAGATATGGTTGATTGTATATGTATAACCTCATTAAATGGCTTATTTTGTTGCTGGGGGAGGGGCTATTTATTTTTTATTTATTTTTTTATAAGCCACCTGGAGTCACTGAGAGTGAATTGGGCGGCCATGTAAATTTTGTTAAATAAATGGAAATGGAAGTGGAAATTGCATGGTACATAGACCCTGCTTAGAACAGCATAAATCCTTATATGATTTTAAAGTATTTCTGGTTTATTTGACTTGTTCACCTTTGAAAAAAGGTTGTTACTGATGATCACTGGAAGAAGTTTCCATTTCAAGATGAAGAAAGAACAGATGCTCAAAAAGTCCCAACCAGAAGATGGGGTTCTGGAAAAAGATCTCGGCCTCGACCCCTCTCAGATTATGGCCAGTTGGCAATTAGAAGTTCTTCCATTCCAGAAGATTCTGTCGCTATGGATTCCCAGGAAATGGACTCTCTGGAGAATGACAGTGAGACCAAGCCTCCCCCTGTAAAATCTGGGACTTGTGCAGTAGCCAATCCAAAAGCCTACAGAAGACGACCCATCTCTGTCATTGGTGCAATCAGTTACTATGAGAATAATCAAACGGAAGAAATAACTGATCTCCTTGCACAAGTAAGAAATAAAATTCACTCACTGAAAAAACTCAAATCAAAAGATCATCCTTCTTTTCTTCCCTGTAACCTTCAAATTAGAACGTAGTGGACGCTCCTATTCCTTCTTTCTGCTTCTTCCAAATCATCACTGCATATTTATTCTTCTAAACGCATGATATCAGATTAATTAATACTTTTATATAGATAATTCTTGCTCTAGAATTGTACACTATACTATACTAACCTTTCCGCATGGAATGTTGATGCTTCTATTTGAGGTTTTAAGGTATTTCTGTTTTACTGTGCACCTCTTCGTTCTGTAATAAAACAGTACTGATTATATTGCATTATAAGAAAAGTAAGATGATATTTCAGAGCATAGAGACATTTATGAATAATAATCGGGGCATTTACATAACCAATTTAATGCAGATTGACAAAAGATGCTCCATGATCCATGATGACTCATGAATCTGGCCTAGATGATTAGAATATGATATATCTTCTTAGTTACAAAAGTTTAAAAGCATAATCAATCTTTGTTATTATTTCAATGGTATCTTAATGTATAATTATTGAAAATCAAAGACCTTGTTATGTGCATAATATGATCATCTAATGGAATATATATGTATTCTTCTTGGTAATAAGCAAGAATTGCTGTGTGATCCTATCTATGTCTACTCTTTTATTTTTTATCTTTTATTCCAAAAGAAAAACCAAAGCAGGCAGCCATCATTATCATAAAATCCCTTTGAGAAAATCACAGTAATCTGATATATCATGACCCTAGGTTGTAGGACTAGTTTGTTGGAGTTCATTCATCTAATGTGATTATGATAGTATAAGCAATAAATAACATAGAAATATGAAGGGGCTATTGATTTTTTTAAAAAACAAACTGAAGATACAAATCAAGTTAGAATATTGGAAGTTATACTTCATTGTGATACAGTTCCAAGAAGAGTTTTTACTTAACTGTATTGATTTTGGCCACGCTTGCATGGCATGACGCATGGTTTAAACAACACTTTATTTGCAAATGTTCTCAAGAGCTTACAACCTGACAATTGCATAACTATAAGATACCCGCTGGGCTATCTCAATGGCATATATGGAGAGAAATAGAAATACAGTATCACCCCTAATTCTTTAAGGTTGATTAAACCATCACAGGTGGGTGATTTGCAGCTGTGCTACTCACGAGGAAGAACATCTAGGCACGTTCACAATTAAAATGTAATTGGCTATAGGAATTGTTCAAACATGATCCTTGGCTCAGTTATATGAAACACAAATTATAAAGAAATGAATCTGAAAAGTATTGACTTAATTCATATTTTCAACCTTCAATATATTTTTTTTTAAAGTATATGTTTATATTTTTAGACATATAGCCCACCCTTAAATGTTGCTTGTGTAGTGGCAAGACATAACCAATTTTTTTTTTGCAGATGTAACCAAAAAACAGGGAAAAGATTTTTTTCTTAACAAAATAGACTCATTTCACTTCACTCAGAATTCAAATTGTGAATGGATGCATACAATTATTTGTGAAACAAAGTGAAATAGTGGTGTTCATGTAAATAAAACTATATTTTAAAATAAGACTCACTGAACTCAATAGAAGTTGAGTAGGTCTAGTATTATCTATAGGTTCCTGATAGAAATACCTTGTTTACAAATTTTCTCTGGTTTTGCTTTGGAATATTTGCAAAGACTGTTTTTTATTTCAAGGTAAATATGGAAGTTTTGAAAAAAATATCCTTGAATTATTTACTTTAATATTAATTTCCTTTAAAGGCAGCTTGTTGTGGTAAAAATGTAAGTGTCACTATTTATTCATTTATTGGAAAAAAGCTAGGCTATTATCTTTAAACTTCCCATTGTGGAAACATAGCAAATATTGTTTCATTATATTGTTACTTTTCTTACCTTTTCAACAAGGGCAGTTTTTCTATCCTCCTGTCTCCGACATACCCTGTTTTCCCAGACAGTCTTCTACAGTAAATGTTTGCTGTTCTAATGCATATTTGCTGGGTGTAAGCTTGAAGTAAATACCATCTTACTACCAGTGTTAAGAAAAAGTTGAAATGCTTGCAAACAAATGTGTGGAAAACATTGTAAACTCCTTGTGCTTGTATTGGTACCCACAAGGAAAATGAGACGTAGAGGGTTTTATAAGTGAACCATTTAGTTTAACTGGAAGAGATGAAGCACCGTAAAGATGACGAATCAAAAGAGATTTGATGAGAATGAGAGAAAACACACAAAAATGCAAGGATATTTAAGTTGTATATCTGTTTCTTAATCAGCTTTAAAAAAAATCAATCTCTAGAGCTAGTAGAATGCCAGAAAGTAAAATCCTTTATTAGTACTACTATCACTTGCTTAGAAGATGGAAGCATTTCAGTTTCAATGAATATTCAGTCTTTCCAGACAAAAGAGCTGCTTGAAAAGCTGTGAAAACCTGACAAAGAGGTTGTCGGAGCTGTAGAATTGAAATGTGAAAACTGCTCACTTCCTCTTTATTAAGAGAAAATGAGTTGAAAAGAGCAAATAAGAAAAAAATTGAAAAGGTATATATTTTATTTTTAAAGAGGATGAAGAAGCTTGGAGTTAGACCTCTGTATGAAGTATTTGAATTAAAAATGTTAGTTGTGTTGGAATTGTGAACTGGACCAGAAAAAAAATAGTTAATGAACATCAAATACTCTATGCCTGATTCATGATTTCAGCCAAATCATAAACCCAGGGCCTTCCTATGTAGGAAGGATTTAAAAAAAGTCAAGATGGCAATTGTGACCCATGATCAGAGCCTCAGTGATGAATAAGAGCGAAGCTTTGGCTGTACGGTGGCAGCTGCCATTTTGACTTTTTGGACCCTCCCTGCAGAACCCCTTGTCAAACATAAAACAAGCCATGTAGGTTGCTTGTTTACTTTTCTGTTATGCTTAATAATATGATAGCCTAGAAAAAAGATCCTTTCAACAATGGGTCTGAAATTTTCCCTGATATTTATTTTAGTGACACTTGGGACCTTATCGGAAGCTATATTTTACTTCAGCCCATCCTAGAATTTAAATGGTGAATATAATAATTTTGAGAGTTAATATGTTTCTGGTTTAGTATGTTAGTAGATTCTGACTATAAATGACTACTACTCTGTTGATAACTTAGTTTTACTATGTATACTTAATTACATCAACTTCTAAGAGTCTTGATATATCATTAAATGAACTCTCCCTCCTGTCAAAAATGCACACCTTATCTATGTCAATTCTCCAGTGTTTAAACTATAGCCTCCTAAAGACTATGCATGGCCATTTTGGTGAAGGGGGCAGGGTTTCGGGAGATCAAAAATGCTGTATTCAGTGTATAAGACACACCCAGATTTTCAGCCTCTTTTTTAAGGGAAAAAGGTGCATCTTATATGCTGAAAAATATGGTAGAATATCAATCATGAGAATAATATGGAACCCTAATACTGATTTATAGCAAGAGGTTTCTTTTTGCTTGTTTAAAAAGCAATTTCCAAATGAAGATTGTTTCCTACTTCGCTTAATAAAATATTTCTTTTTTTTTTCCTTTTGCCTTTTTAGCCTGTGGCACGGCCCCCCGTACCAGCACACCAGGTTCCTCCCTACAAAGCTGTCTCAGCCAGAATCCGCCCCTTCACCTTTTCTCAAAGTACCCCCATTGGTCTGGATAGAGTTGGGTGTAAGCGTCAAATGAGAGCATCCAATGGTGAGTTTCATTTGGGCTGAAAGAAGTAAATAAAGCCAGAGTATTCAAAAGTTTTACTCGATTGTTTCCCAACACCCACACTTTGGAACTCAACCTCTTAGAAAGAATTGTCATCTTCAAACCTATTTTCAATTTGGATTCCCCACCCCACCCCTTGCACCCTCAGAATCACAGTTTTAAAAGTTTGTGGTATTTTAATGTTTGTATGTTTGCAAGGCTCTTTGTTCTTTTATCAAGAAAATAAATATTTTAAAAATAGAATTGAGTCAACTATGCTCCATGCATAGTATTTTTTACTGGATATTGGTATTCTTTTTACTAGATGCTGCCACATTTTATTAAACTTATGTGCTGTTCTTAAGGGAACTATAAAATATAGACAGTAACAAGTTACCAATCCGGGGGTGGATGTCCTATAGATGCATGTTGATGTATCACTGGGTTCATCTTTATGTGGGTGTGTAACAGGGTGGGTTCCTGCCAGTTCTAACCTCTTCTATAGAAGAGGTTCCACAAATCTACAGTGCCGTTTAGAACTGGTTCCAGCTCCCCCAACCCACCCATCCGCACATCATCAAGATGAAGAGCGAGAGGAGGAATTCTGGGAATTGAAGTCCACAAGTCTTAAAGCTGTCAAGTTTGAACACCCCTTGGGTTCTTTTTTCTAAAGGGTTAGGGGTGCAAGGATCTTGTACCTTGACAGCTTTAAGACTTCCGTGCTTCAAATGCCAGAGTTTCTGAGCCAACATTTTGGTTGCTAAGCAAGAGCGTTGTTAAGTGAGTTTCACCACATTTTACAAGTTGGTCACGCCCACCCAGTCACATGGCCAGCAAGCCACTCCCACAAAGCAGGCCACATCTACAGAAGAGGTTCTAAAAATTTTTGAAACCCACCACTGGTGTGTAAGCACCCATATGCATACATTATAGCATGCGTATTATGATAACCTTACTGCTCAAAATAGAAAGGATTGCTACAATATTGCTTTGGCCACTTCCTTGCTAAAATTACATTACATTTCATCAGACATGCAAAATTGGTGTGCTTTTAGTTTGGTCTTCCCATCAGTTTCCTTATTCTTTTTGTTCTGTTGGAAAAAAGCAACACAATGCTTTAGAACAATAACGCCGTACGTCCACAAAAGCAATTTGATATACTTTCATGTTTCTGGTTTCTTCTTGTTTTCAGCTGCTACTTGATGGATTGTGTGGAGTCCTTGGTCTCAGCTTGGTTGTTTGCTTGCAGACATTTCATGACCCAACTAGAGAATATCATTAGTGCTAGTGAGCATAGGGTTTGCTCTTATACAATAATAGCTTGTTCCAATTTTGACAGGGTTGTGGTTTTTCTCCCTGATAGTCCCTTGTTTGCTGGATTGTTTGTCTGATGCGAATCCCTGCTTATCTGGGTATTGACTGCTGGAGAAGATGTGTTCTGGTCTTTCCTCCTTAGCTTTGTTATTGTCTCTTTTGAATGCAATTTGTATATGTGGTCTACCTCTGTGTCTCTTGATGGCTCATGCCAAGCTTCCAGCAATTCTTATTGTTTCTGGATTTAGCTTAGTCTAGGATGATCACAGTTTCCTATTTTAAAATATGGTTGATTTTGTCCATGCCAATGGTGGGTTCTGGGCAGTACAGCCATACCGGTATTAACTGGGAGTAGTGGCCACTGTACCGGTACGGTGGCTTGTTTGGCCCACCCGCCCGCGTGTCTGGGTATTGCAGGGCGGTGGTGTGTGTAGCGCGCGTGTGCCCAACAAGGACGCCTGACCCCTTGCACAGCATACCAGTTGTGATGGGATCCGGAATCTACCACTGGTTCATATGTTGTAACATTAAGTTTTCATGTCTTTGGACTGGTAATTGATATTCATGGATGTGCTTTTGCCTACCTGTCCCGCCTGCCTGCCTATTGTGGCTGTTATAATCCTTTCACTGTTTGTTGTAGCAGCCATCTCAAACCAATGTCTCTGGGTAATGAACAATCATTAAAAAAAAAAAACGATGAAAAAGAAATGCTACAAGCTTCTGGGTTACCTCTGCATGCTTCAGTGAATCACTTAGGTCAAGCCTTGAATCTAAAGATGGGATTTATGTTGCGTTAGATAGATTCTCATTGTAACTCCCAAGAGCTACTCTGAGTTCTGCTGATGTTAACCAATAGAAAGCTGTTTCCATTGCAACTGGGCCATTTCTTTCAAAAGATAGCAAAATGCCGGCACTTCAGGTGCCAAGTATAGAAATTGCCACATAATACCCGGCTGGTAATTTCCCATTGAGCCACTGAAGGCCAGGAAACCACATGACTTGCATGGATATTTCAAAACTACAGTATTGCCTCAAATATATTTTGAGTAAGAGAACAACACACTGGCAAGAGTTGTGGTCTAAGAGGGTGGGGCGTCTCACTTAAAAAGCCAACAGAATTAAGCAGCATTGGGGGATTTTTTTCTTTTCTTTTTTTTGAAAGCTCTGAGTTTTGCAAAGCATCAAAATACAGTTCAGCCAAGTTACTTTTTTTGATTAAAAAAAAGTAGAATTTTCCTGCTTTTGGAAAGGAAGTCCAAATACAGAAAGATACAGTGGTTGTTGCTTAATGCGTCAGTTCAGCGCAGTGCAGTCACTGAAGAGATAAATTCTGACCTTGTATTTGTAACTACCGTTGCTGTGCTGGGAAAGGAATTGTAATCCATGCTCAAGAACAGCTCTTCATAGATTATTTCAAGTTCCCTGGCCAGCCTCTTGCTTTCCTCAATTGTGGGAAAGTTCGGCTATATGGATACTTATAGCTAATTTCTGTATGCTCCCCCATATTTTTCATCTATTTTTTGCTCTTCTGATTTAGGCTACATTGTTGCTAGGTAATAAGGCAACAGGATACAAAGCTAGTTATTGTACTTAAGGTTTGCACATCTCTAACTTTGCAGAATTTTGAGAGGTGGCTTTGTAGGTTTTGTGCCACTTATGGCTGCATCAGGAAAACCAAATACTTGTGACTGTTGGTTTTGACTAAGATGTATTCTCTCTCCTGTCATCTCATCTCCTATTATTGTAACAGGTACCAATGGATTTTTGAAGTACTTAAGAGAAAAGTTTATCACCTCCGTCTGAAGAATACTGGGTGATGTCTGTAAATCCCTAGAACCATTAAAAAGGAAAAAAGCAAATAAGGCCTTAATTGTAAGACAATGCTGTCCTTAGGAATGCTTTTCTAGGATCTCTACAAATACATACGTTTTGAAAACATCCTTCAAACCTTTAAACTTAATTTTTATTTATTAGATTCCAATATAATTCAAAAATGTACTTTCTCTGTCAGGCACACTGGAATCATACATTACTAAAGAATAAGATATATAGTACATAAGATTGAGTTTTTTAAAAATTAATTTCTTATACCGTTCTCTTGAAAATTACCCAAATAATATGCTACCTATCCATGAAAAACAAGATGCTTATTTTTTAAGGTAACTTATTTGTTAATATTTATTTTCAGTCAATGATATATTCCCCTCCCCTTAGAGCTGATATTTTAAGAAGGAAAAGTAGTCCACAATCAAGCTATCTTCACTAAACTAAAATTCTCTGACTTTAAAAAAAAAAGTGCAGTTGTCCAACTACTAAAGTTGAACTGATTCAGAGGTGGGTTCCTACCAGTTCGCACCTATTCGGTAGAACCGGTTCGTCAAATCTACCGAACTGGTAAAAAGAGGTTCCATCAGTGGACCCGGAAAGCAGGCCACATCTACAGAAGAGGCTCCAAAATTTTTTTGAAACCCACCACTGGTCCTTGGATATGATTATTCTACAATATCATGCTCAAATTTATAAAACTCAGTGCCTCTGTGAAAGGTAAGGATGACTACTGTGTTTGTGGTGCAATCAGAACATTGCGTGTGTTGAAGTTGTTTTAACGCAAACCAAAGATGCCTTTAAAAAAACAAGTTTACATCATATTCTTATGCAGGCCAGTGCTGTGTGGGAGCTAATTTTAAGGTGGTTCTGACAAGTGTCGTCGGCATCTTCATATCCGGTCACATGGGTGGCAAGCCACTCCCATCCGGTCACATGGGCGGCAAGCCACTCCCACAAAGGAGGCCACACCCACAGAGTAGGTTCGAACAATTTTTGAAACCCACCACTGAACTGATTGCTTAATATCTATTTGGCTGCTTCACAATGATTTTCAGTTATTCACAGGCTGGGTAGATGTTGCAGTTGTGAAGTGGCTTTCTCCTTCATTACCAAATCCTAGCACCTTTGCTGCTGAATTTTCTGATCCAGAGACAGGCATATCACAAAACTAATTTCTAGAGACAGGCGATCAAGACTCTAAAGGCGGATTCCACTGTATATATTCATGACCAGACAGAAGGCAAATGCTCCAGAAAAGGCAGGTTAGAAGGGCCTGAAGTCCAAAGGCTAAAGTACATTTGAAGCTGAGATCTATCATTATAGATGTGATATGGGAAGTCCAGAAGCAGATAAAAATCAGGCAGTTGTGACTTTGAAACAGCACTTTGAAAAAGGGACAGGAGTATAAGTTCTCACAGGGATGTAATACAATTCCAGTCTGGTTTTTAGGCTATAAAAAATTTCACAATGGTTTATGTACAGTTGATGAAAAAACAATCCCTTGTCCTTAAGCCTATATAATTTAGAAATCATGTCACAAAAGGAAAAGAGGAGGGCAAGCAAAGAGAAAAGCAGCAGGTTTGGGTCCAAATTAAATAGCTAATCTTATAGAATGACCATTAGGGATACGGTGGCTCAGGGGCTAAAACGCTAAGCTTGTGGATCAGAAAGGTCGGCAGTTTGGTTGTTCGAATCCCAACTCCTGTTACTAATCCCAGTTTCTGCAACCTAGCAGTTCGAAAGCATGTAAAAATGCAAGTAGAAAAATAGAAACCACCTTTGGTGGGAAGGTAACAGTGTTCCATGCTCCTTTATATAGTCATGCCAGCCACATGACCACGGAGACGTCTTCAGACAGCGCTGGCTCTTCAGCTTTGAGACAGAAATGAGCACTACCCCCTAGAGTCAGGAACGACTAGCACATATGTGCGAGGGAAACCTTTACCTTATAGAATGGCCAATGGGAGTGGATTCAAGGAAAGAAGATAACAAAGCTGAGTTTTCAGCAGGAAGAGAGAATTGCTCCCTCCTCCATTTCTCTGTTGCTAATAACTGGCAAAAATTGTGGGTTCCTAAAGGCAATTTGATGGAATTAGGCTGTTGGCAAGACTAAAGAGAAGTCGTGTGGGCTGAGGAACTAGCTCTTTTATACCCCTGTCTTAAAATAGATTTGAAATGTGAGTCAGCTGATAAATCTTTGTGCCACTAATCCTACTGACGTAGAAGCTCTCTTAGCCCATGGAATTTAATTTACCCAACTACTATAGTAAGGTAGTGGGCCAGTACAGCTGCTGAAATCCTGGAATAAAGAGCTGAATTGGCTATTTTGCATTCTCTGAATTATTATTATGTAAATGCTGTGGAGACAAATGTAGCTCTTTAACATTGGAGGAAGGAGGGTGAAGGTTTTATTTTTTAAAGATGGCCCAGTGAAAGTGTATTTGAAAATAATAATAATTGTGATAGGTCCCTTGGGTGCAATCCCCAAACATCTGGAGCACCTCTTGAACTCTTATCGGCATTGACAAAAATAATCTTCAGTCAATTGCAAAAGGCAGCTTTACTTAGAATAGATAATATTTTGTAACCTTTTCAAACAGCACCTGGCTATCCCTGGTCCTTGAACTTGATACATAAATGAAAATGCCAGATATAGTGTAAACTTCACAAGGGACACGGTGGCTCAGTGGCTAAGATGCTGAGCTTGTCAATCAGAAAGGTCGGCAGTTCAGCAGTTGAAATCCCTAGCGCCGCATAACGGAGTGACCTTCTGTTACTTGTCCCAGCTTCTGCCAACCTAGCAGTTTGAAAGCATGTAAAAATGCAAGTAGAAAAATAGGAACCACCTTTGGTGGGAAGGTAACAGCGTTCCGTGTGCCTTTGCCATTTAGTCATGTCAGCCACATGACCACAGAGATGTCTTTGAACAGCGCTGGCTTTTTGGCTTTGAAATGGAGATGAGCACCGCCCCCTCGAGTTGGGAACGACTAGCATATATGTGCGAGGGGAACATTTACCTTTTAGTGTAAACATTTGGCTGGCTGTTTGACTAATTATAATAATAATAAATCAGTGCATTGGTTGCAATAAGGAAAGAATTGATCAGGCTTGAATGATATGGATGAATGCTGCATGTGCACTATTTGTCTGTACATATCTTTTTTTCTTTCTTTCATAACTTCCTAAGGCTTTCCCATGATGTCACTGGAGGCACTAAACCCACAGCTATACATTCAGAGAGTGAGCTGTCATTTTAAAGTAGAGTTTGGCTGAAATGCAGCTACAGACACTCAAAGGAATGAATAAGCTATTTCGGCGTTTCCAGTAGCTGCAGCTTCCGTAACCTATGAAACATTTTATTTACGGATTAAAAAGGATTCTTGATTTGAATGTAAACCAGGTGCATGGTGAATGATCTTTTTCTGGATAGCAGGATGGTAGCTAGAGGAGATATAACTCGGTTTTGGAGCCTGGAAAGCCTTCAGATAAGTATGTTGATGTAGGAGATGAGCTCCATTCGTTCTTTGGGATTTAAACTGTTTAAACATAGGCTTAGACTTGGATATCTAACATCATGTTTTAACTGGAAAACCTAGTAGAGTAGCGGGACTGAAAAATAATTAAAATGACTTTACTGTTGATTTTAGTTTTAACATTCCCGTTTGAGAGATAAAAATTGCCCATTCATGTCTGTATATTTATTTCAGGCAGTAAACAATAGAGTGAGAGTAACAGTGAACAGGAAATAATAAACCAGCTATACAGAATTCACTGGATGAATCCCTTCCAATTTATGTTATCTTAACGAGTATCTGTTTTAAAGCTCATTAAAAAAAGTAGACAGTTAAATCTAGATGCAGTATTAAGCTGGAAACCAATAATGGATCTTAGTGAAGATGACTTTCAAATATGTATTGTATTTCTGTAACTTCATCGGGTTTTTTAAAAATCTCTGTTCCTCCTGTTTTTAGGAATAATTCCTCTGTTGTAATTGTGATTAATGAAATAATTTATTTTAATTACTCTTACCTTTTTATTTATTCTAAAAAAAAAGAAGTTAAGAAACTGAGATTAGGTGTTAGTCTAAAGTTTTTAGGAGGACAGATCTAGTCTATTTTAAAAGATCTGTAAGTTAAATGTTTTGTACAGCTTTAAATATTAAGAGTCCTAAAATGCAGAGCCTTAAAAAGATGAGAAGTTGTGGTAGCAAAAGTAGAAAGGATATAATTTGATGGCTCGTGTATTTATTTACGTGTTTCTGGGATACCTTTTTTGGCACGCCTAAAGTAAAGTATTAAAATTTTTGGAAGAATAGAAAAATCATCCTGTATCAAAAGATAGCAACTTGAGTGCCTTTTTCTTTGGGGATGCCATTGAAAAGGTTCTCTTTCACAACCACTGTGGAAAGAATGATTCAGAGGATGACTTAAAGTTACCCTGGATAATGAAAAATCTGTGGCTGTTTTGCTCTCCTGAACTATTCTCATACCTCCCATAGTCATTAGGGAAGGATGTTAGCAATTGAGGGCCACTGGCTTTCCTACCTTCTGTAAGCCATTCGCAGGCAGACATTTTGAGAAAATATATAACGCTACTATTTAGCTAATTAATATATTTACACCTTGCTGTGCATTGGTTCTCAGACTTTGGTTCAAAAAATGAGAGCCAGTTTGGCGCAGTGGTTAAGATTCTGGCCTAGAAACCAGAAGACTGTGAGTTCTAGTCGCACTTTAGATATGAAATGGCTTTGACCCAGACACACACTCTTAGCCCAACTCATTTCACAGGGTGGTTGGTGTGGAGAAAATAGGAGGAAGAAGGAATATTAGATATAATCGCCACCTTGTGTTATTTATAAAATAACTAGCTGATAACCTGGCACTGCCCAGGTATTTATTTATCCCAATCCTGTATTAGACAGGAATGGCAATGTGAAGTGGCAACGTATGTGCGGAATGGGCGGTCCTCCCTCCTTCCATTAACATCGCTGCAATTTCTGAAGGGGCGATGGCAAGAGCAACTTCTCCCTGAGCCCTGATTTCGGCGACAATTAAATTAGTTAAAAATGTTTTCCCTATGCCCCCAGAACCGTAATTTCTAATGTTGGATTTTTCCCCTTACCAGAGGGAGCCCCCTTGTGGAGTACTGTTAAGCCATTACCATGGCAACTCCATTGCGCTCTACAGTAGAAACCATTTTAAGGCAGTACAGTAGAAGCCATTTTAAGGCAGTACAGTAGAAGCCATTTTAAGGCACAACAGGCTGTATCTTAACATAACACACCCCGAGGGGTTTTAGGTGTGTCTTACCCCCCACAGTATTTTTTTTCCAGAGAGTAAGTCATCTGTGTACCGAGTTTGGTTGATATTGCTCAAGGCGTTCCAGAGTTATGCTGGAACACACACGCACACATATTAGATGATAGATAGATAGATGATAGATAGATAGATAGATAGATAGATAGATAGATAGATAGATGATAGATAGATAGATAGATAGATGATAGATAGATAGATAGATAGATAGATAGATAGATAGATAGATAGATAGATAGATAGATAGATAGATAAATAGATAAGGACAGGATAAAAATAAAGGGGGGCACTCTATATATTATGAGAAAATATCTAATCAACTGTGCTGATAGAATCTTGGAAACCTATCCCATAGCAACATTCTTCTATATAATAACACAAAGCATTAATTTGGGAAGGAGGATATGCTTAATTAATTAATTGGGGGGAAATGTTCAAAAAATGAGTACCCAATTAACAGAATAAGAGTTGGAAGGGACCTTAGAGGTCTTCCAGTCCAACCCTCTGCTCAGACAGGAAACCCTATATCCTTTCAGAGAAATGGTGCATTGTCTGATTTCATCCCGGTTTCCAAGCATCTGAACTTTGATCATATGGCGGTGGGAATGACATAATAGTTATAAACGATGGTTGTAAACAGGTACCAGTTGTAAAACTACTTTTTGAGTGCCATTGTAACTTTGAACCGTGGCTTAATGAACAGTGGTAAGTTGAGGACTATCCGTATGCATTTGACTCTTTTCCTCACCTGGAATATGTTTTTAGTAGCTTTTTTCTGTTCTAGTAGACTTGTTCATGCAGGTGATTATGAGAAATAAAAAAAATCAGAATCTGGTGCCATTTTAAGAAAGCATTTTGTAAAACAAACATTGGTAGTCTTCATCTTACAACAGTTCATTTAATGACCAAAGTTACAACAGCCCTGAAAAAAGTAACTTGGAGCCATTTTCCACACTTATTGCCATCTTATCATCTCCATGGTCATGTTATTTACATTCGGACCCTTGGCAACTGACTCATATTAACAACAGTCGCGGTGTCCCAGGCTCATGCAATCCCCTTTTGCGATCTTCTGACAAGCAAAGTCAGGAACCAGGTTCACTTAACAACCATGTTCCTAATTTAACAACTGCAGTGATTCCCTTAACAACTGTGGCAGGAAAGGTTGTAAAATGGGGTGAAACTCACTTAACAAATTTCTCACTTGACAACATAAAATCTGGGCTCAACGGCAATCGTAAGTCGAGAACTACCTGTAATGCAATGGACAGTCGGTTTGGCAATACCTAATAAGGGACATGGTGGCTCAGTAGCTAAAGCGCTGAGCTTGTCAATCAGAAAGATCGGCAGTTCGAATCCCTAGTGCCGCATAATGGAATGAGCTCCCATTATCTGTCCCAGCTTCTGCCAACCTAGCATGTAAAAATGCAAGTAGAAAAATAGGAACCACCTTTGATGGGATTGTAACGGCGTTCCATATGCCTTCGGCATTTAGCGATGCCGGCCACATGATCACGGATATATCTTTGGACAGCACTGGCTCTTCGGCTTTGAAACGGAGATGAGCTCCACCCCCTAGAGTCGGGAACGACTAGCATGCATATGCGGCGGGGGGGACCTTTACCTTTTAATTTCTCAATTTCCTTTTACCGCCAGGTGCTGCAGATGGTAGTGCTGAATCTCCAGCTTTAGTCGATGATAATGGCAGCGAAGAGGATTACAGCTATGAAGAACTCTGCCATGCCAACCCCAGGTACTTGCAGCCTGGAGGCGAGCAGCTAGCTGTCAGTGAGGTAAATTTCTAGCTTTGGGATTTCCAGACACTGAGAACGGAAAACACATAAAAACTACCACCTTTTTGCCCACTGCAGTGACAACTGATCCTTACCCTTTGAGTATAGCAAGATCTTTGTCTCTAAACAAAATGTTTTTATATTGCAGCTGATAAGTGATGGAAATCCGGTCTATGCAGAGGCTCTCTGGGATCACGTGACCATGGATGATCAAGAATTAGCCTTCAAAGCTGGAGAAGTCATCCAAGTCCTTGAAGCTTCCAACAAAGATTGGTGGTGGGGAAGGAATGAAGAGAAGGAAGCCTGGTTTCCAGCCAGTTTTGTCAGAGTAAGTGATGCAAGATCTCTCTCTCTTTCTCTCTCTCTCTCTCTCTCTCTCTCTCTCTCTCTCTCTCTCTCTCTCTCTCTCTCTCTCTCTCCCTCCCTCCCTCCCTCCCTCCCTCCCTCCCTCCCCCTCTCCCTCCCTCTCCCTCTCCCTCTCTCTCTCTCTCTCTTTCTCTTTCTCTTTCTCTCTTTCAAGCACTTGTTCATCCTTGGAGACCTGGTTAAATTCTGCCCTGCTAGGCATCGGCAAGACATGTAGACATCACCAAGATATCCAATAATCATTGGATTATTTTTCATTTATTCCCATCTATTAAAATCATCATTGTCCTGCTCTTCTGTTTATTTCTGTTTGCTTGTTTTGTACATAGGAATAGTCTTTCTTCAGTTGAGCTCAATTCTTGGTGACAACATGGGCATCTTTGTGTAATTTTATGACAATAATGCCATTCCCTTCCTCTGAAGTGTTTTTTCCCAACTCCTCAATCTAGTGTAGAGACCTTAGTTATTTATTCATTTTTTTTGCTCTTTATTTATTTCAAAAGACCTGTATATCTCACCGGCTCAAGGTTGACTCAGTTCCATCCTCCTGAGGTCAGTAAAATGAAGACCCAGATTGTTGGGGGCAAGATGCTGACTCTGTAAACCACTTAGAGAGGGCTATAAAGTATTGTGAAGCGGTATATAACTCTCTAAGTGCTATTGCTATATCTGCTTATATTGTGACAATTCCAGGCTGTGTACAATAGCAATAGCACTTAGACATATACTGCTTCACGGTGCTTTATAGCTCTCTCTCAGCAGTTTACAGAGTCAGCATATTGCTCCCAACAATCTGCCTTCTCATTTTACCAACCCAGGAAGGAGGGAAGGCTGAGTCAACCTTTTGCCAGTGTGACTTGAAGTGCCAAATTGTTGGCAGCCAGCAGTCAGCAGAAGTAGCCTGCAATGCTTCATTCTAACCACTGCACCACCACGGCTCTTAACAGTAATTCTTAACGAAACAGCAAAGACATCAGTAACCCCCAAAATTATAAAGTAAAATTATTGCACCTTGGGGCAGCATTCTCCCATACATCTAAGCACCATATTGATGGGCTTTTGCCTTTTTCTATCCTGATGCTCGCAAGAAGAGACGGCTCCTCAAGATCTTTCAGAAGGCAAGGAGGATGAGTCTACCAGAAGTCCAGGGAAAAGATGGAATACAACTGCAGAGATAATTACAGAGAAGGCTCTCACTATATAATAACATTTAAAGGAAGGGATCTGGAGTGCACCCACCCTATCTGATAGCCTCAAGGAGAGGCAGTCATGCAGGTAGCCTGGTCTCATTCAGTTTAGGGCTCTAAAGGAGATACCCAACACCTGTTCTGACCATGGCTTCCCAAGAGCATGAAACGAACTCCTTGTCCCAGCAAAAACCAATTTTATTAATTTACTGTAAATTCTGCTCATTCACATCCAGCAAAGTCTTTCAAGGGAGAATTTACAGTCACAGACCTTATCAGGCTTGGAGAGCTGACAGGCTGATACCTGCAAAACTTGGCAAGGAGTCTCAGAGAGTCACAAACCAATTAAGCGAACTAATTGTCTCCTGCAAACTCCACTCCCCTTTCACTCCTCTTTTATTTCCTCTGGGAGGGACCATTTGTCATCCACCTATGGCCTTACTCCCAAGTTGACCCCTGTTCTTTAGGTATTCCCTTCATCTGGCAACTCTGCACAAGGGCACACTGGGAACAGGCTCCAGCTGTTCGTCTGCCTCCCTGATGTCTGACTCTGAAGGCAGCTGATAACTGGCACACGGCTCTGGCCCCCTCTCTGCTTCCAACACAGAGCCCTTATCAGAGCCTTCCCCAGACTCCAGGACTGGCCCATGTTCCTCCCCAACCTCCTCACTGTCCGAATCTGCTGCCAGCTCTGCTGGCTGCTTGTGGGCCACAACAACACTTTGAATTGCACCAGGAAAGAAACCAGAAGCCAGTGCAGCTCACACAGCAGTGCTGTGGAAAATGTAGAGCGCTCAGATCTACATCATTGCTGCTTTCTGGATCAATTACAGCTTCCAGGCACTGGTCCAGCACTGGGATAGCATCACTTAGCCAGGGGAGGAGATGTATTACTGTGTATCATCAGCATAAGCAAAGACCAAAGTCAGCTTTGTCTTTTCTTTTTAAAAAAATAGTTTTGTTAAACATTTTTACTTTTAAAAACAGGAAAAAAATGCAACAACAACAACAAAAGAAAAAACAAGACAAATAGCAATATACAAAATGGTTATACAGCTTTCTGTATCGGCATACATGTTTAGCCCTTTGTAGTTCTACATTCTTTTAAGCTCTGTAATAATGTAATAACAGTTGTACTAACAATTATAATGATATTATTCCTATCACCATTGTATTTACATTGTGGTCAGTACTTTAAGTTTGATAGTAATTAGTCATTTTAGTTAATTTTTATTCAGTACTGATTTAGAAAAAAATAACAACAAAGACTTCTATTTCCTGTTTTGGCTTCTGTTTTCTAGCCACTTATAAATTCTATTCCATATTTTATAGAAATCCAATTCTTCTCTTGCTTTAAACTCCATGGTCATTTTGTCCATCTCTGCACATTCGAGTACTTATCTAATTATTGTTTCATCTGTAGGTTTTTGTCTTTTTATTCCCAAATATTGTTTTCCTTGTGTGCAGGCATTTAGTCTTTACAAATTGCTGATTCTTAAGAATATCACTTTTTCTCCCTTCGGCTTGCAGGAGAAAATCATTAATAAGTAATGATTTCAAAAAGCATATTGTAAAGGCTAAATAGGCAATAGAAAGGTTAAGAGGCTCCATTGTTGACAGTAAATTGCTGTTAATTGAAATTATTCTTGAGATCACTTGTATCTTTCTATTTAAAATGCAACCTTTCCCACACTGATTTTTAGCTGGTAATATGTAAAAGAACAGATGGACAACTCCAGAGCACAAGGAATTCCTACTCTATTTTATAGCCAAGAAACCATCTCAAATTGCTCCAAGGCAGTTTGAAATACAGATGGTTCTTGTTTTACAACCATTCATTTAGTTCAAAGTTACAGCGGCAGTGAAAAAAGTGACTTATGACATTTCCCCCCACTGAGAACATTTGCAGCACCCCATGGTCACGTGATTAAAATTTGGATGATTAGCAACCAGTTGATGTTTATGACTGTTGTAGTATCCACCTTTTGTAATCTTCTGACAAGCAAAGTCAAGGGGAAAGCCAGATTCACTTAACAAATGTGTTACTAACTTAACAACGGCAGTGAACAAATGTGGCAAGAAAGATCGTAAAACTCATTTAACAGCTGTGTCACTTAACAACAGAAATCTTGATCAAAAGTCAAGGACTACCTGTACTCGGTTCTCAATGGAACATTTTTATTTTTATTTTACAAATAAATGGGAATAGATGTTTTAACATTTAATCAGACATATATCTGTATTGGTAACTCCCAGAGGTCATGATCCAATACAGCACAAAATTGGAATTGTTGAGGCATCATGCAACGAATCTATAAAGGAAATTCTATATCTATCTATCTATCTATCTATCTATCTATCTATCTATCTATCTATCCATTCATCCATCCATCCACCCACCCACCCACCCCTCACATACATACATACGCGCATGCGCACAAACAAGCACACAGAGGGAGGAAGGGAGCTTTGAAATGAGTCTAAAAATAGCAAAGGAAGGATTTTAAGAATAACAAGATAACATGAATATTGTCATTGTATAATAAGGGAGTTAGAAACAAATCAGTCGTGAGAACTGAAAACTTACTTCTGAAGTTAAATCAGAGTGAATGTTAGTGTAATTTCAATTCCTATAAGAATATGGATAATTGGATTCTTCCTTAGGCTAGATTATGTTTGCTCACTTTAGTTTAGTATTACATATTCTATGCAGTTCTATTGCCCAATAACTCAAATTTCAGGCAACATACAAATAAAATAAAATTCATAAAATATAGTAAAATAGTGGGAGAAATTGTATAATAATATCAAGATTAAATAAGCAATAAGAATACAGGCAACATAAAATCACAAAGCTTGCAGAAAAATCAACAGTACAGATACCTAAAACCAATAAAGTGGTTATTAATTTCTTAGAAAATTAAAAAGATCTTATTCACTTGGCACTAAAAAGACTAGAACATGGATACCAGCTGGAATTCTCTAAGGAGGGCATTCAGAAATACAGTAGCACAACTAAAAAGGTCATATAGTCCCCATCATGTTATTTGGCATGGTTATTTGTAGGAAAACTTTGATAAAGATTATAGAAATATGGTAATGGATGTGGGAGATAATTCTAGGTATACCTAGGAAAGATACTTAAAAGAATTTCAAGTACATTGCCCTATTATTGCTGTCATATTTCTGGAATGGTGTTGGATATAGATATACTTTTTCAATTCAATTGTTTGATCTCCTCCATTCTTCTCATTCTAGCTACGAGTCAATCAAGAAGAATCTGTAGAATACTGTAGTGGCCTCCAAGATGAAGAACCAAATGTAGATCCTGAAAAGCATCGCCAAAAAATAGCAGAAAACAAAGATCAGATGAGAACCAATGTAATTCAGGAAATAATGAACACAGAGAGGATTTATATCAAACATCTCAAAGACATCTGTGAGGTAAAATATAAAATAATAATGTAACAATGGAGAAAGAAAGAATCCAACTTTTGTCTCAAAGAGCCCTCCAAAATTGTGATGTGGTCCCGAATGAAAAACACCATTGCAACAACCTCTTTGGACTGTACCCTTTCCTGTGATGTGGTTCAGGCTGATTCACGTATCCATGTTGGCCCAGTACAAATATGGGCTACAACTCATATTGTACTTCCATCCCTTTCTTGCTCCCCCCATCCAGACCACTGAGAAGGCAACCTTCCCCTGTCGTCTCCTGTTACATATGAAATTAGTGTTTGAGAAATTGTGATGTGACAGAAATGTTTTATGTATTTATTTAGTTCCTGGTCTATTGATGGAGATTGTTCTGACCTAGGCTTCCCCAGAACATGAAGCAAACTCCTTGTCCAGTTAAAAACCCCTTTTATTAATTTACTGTTGATTCTGCTCATTCACACCCAGCAAAGTCTTTCAAGGGAGGATTTACAGTCACAGACCTTTATCAGGCTTGGAGAACTGACCCGCTGATATCTTCAAAACTTGGCAAGGAATCTCAAGAGAGTCACAAACCAATTAAGCGAACAAATTGTCTCCTGCAAACTCCACTCCCCTTTTGCTCCTCTTTTATTTCCTCTGGGAGGGGCTATTCATCGTCCACCTGTAGCCTTACTCCCAAATCAACCCCTGTTCTTTAGCTGTTCCCTTCATCTGGCAACTCTGTGCATGTGCACACTGGGAACAGGCTCCAGCTGTTCGTCTGCCTCACTGATGTCTGACTCTGAAGGCAGCTGATGACTGGTGTACAACTCTGCTCCCCTCTCTGCCTCCCAACACAGAGCCCTCACCAGAGTCTTCCCCAGACTCCAGGACCTGCCCAAGTTCCCCCCCCCCCCACAACCTCCTCACTGTCCGAATGCTGGCGGGCCACAACAGACATTAGGTAGGAAGGTATCAAGTATAAGGGTGAGTCCACTGGTTGAATTTATGAAGAAATTCTGTCAATAGAAACCACAAGGCACAGGGTCTTTCCTGGCTTGGATGGTAGTGATAATGACGCAAGAGGAGTTATCAGGTCCACGCAGTTCAGGAAGAACATCAGGTCATTACTCTTGATAAAGTCATTTCCAGCAGGTTTGTACATAGGACTCCGTCAACCTAAGTCTGCAGTATGAACAAAACAGAAAAGAACAGAAGAAAGTGGCAGGGAAAGGCAACATGGGCAAAGATAAGAAAGGAACTAATAAGTCAATGCCATAATAACAAATATTTATTATAAAATTTGAA